>NC_063045.1:33432379-33756222 GCF_018812025.1 Megalobrama amblycephala
CAGGGCCATGCCCAACTGCGTTCAGCATTCGCTTGGTGAGGTCTGATTGCGCTCTGACAACGACAGTGATGTCTAGCACTCATTGAAGTATATGCGTGAGACATCACTGTCATTGTCAGAGCGCGATCAGACCACACCAAGCGAATGCTGAACGCAGTTGGACATAGTGGTGTTTTAGAGGTAAAAAATTATATAAATACTGTTCGGTTTCTCGCACAAACCAATCGTTTCGTGCCTTAGGACATCAATGCGTCGTCACGAGCCGCAGGGTTTAATCTGGATTTGTCTATGCAAGGTTTTTCAACTCTTATTGATCCAAGTTCCCATTCACTACCATTATTTGGCTGACAGACGGCAACGGTTGGAGTTAAAAATCATCATTTGTGTTCTACTGAAGAAACAAAGTCACCTACATCTTGGATGCGCTGGGGGTAAGCAGATAAACATCACATTTTCATTTTTGGGTGAACTCTCCCTTTAAGTTAGTAGTTTTAGCTGTGATATCGAAATTGGAATAGAGGATTGTGAATTTTCTCTAGTATCTAAAATATTGGTGTCAAAACTGACTGTTTATGTTTCATGGCTGGTAAAAAATAGTTTTGGTAGGTGGGGCAAAAAGTTAGTTTTATGCCCCGAGTATATGGTATTATAACAATATTGAAATGAATCAAAAAAAATAAAAAATCTGGATGTTTTTTTTTTATTATTTATTATATTTAGTTTTTTGTATTAAACTCAATTTAATCAATGATAATAAATGATAATCAATGAAGTCAATAAAAAAATAACCACATTATTGAAAGTAACTATTATTTTTTATTCAGTCCTATGCAACTGAATCAGATTTAACATTTATTTTTTTGACCAATTATCCAAAAAATGTATAGTTCTACAAAGCTATTATTATCAGAGCATGTGTGCAAAGTTTAATGGGGAGTGGATCAGTGAAGGAGAGGGTTGAGTCATTTTACCAGCGCGGCTATACCTCACCATGTTACAGCAGCACAGGAGGGCTATTGCAAACAGAAACAATTTTACTACTACATAGAAATTTCATGTTGGCGAGTTATTTGAGCGGACTTTGCTTTTGTGATGAGCGGTACATGAGTGGAGCATTTATATTTTTCTCTTTCAGCCAAAAACCGAAAATGCTGTTTTCGGTGGCCGAAATTTCAGTGCATCCCTAAATAAAAAGTCACTGTTTTGGTCAATAGTTTCGACCCTTCAAAACCATTTTCAGGTAACCTATATTTCGGTGCATCACTACATTAGTTTCAAGGTGAAAACTGTACTTGTTTGAAGGTTTTCTGCTCTTGACTTTGTGACTGGGCTCGTAGTCTGACACCGACTCGTCACTGTTCTCCTCTGCTGAAGAGTCCGATGAGCCACTTCCTGAACCCGATCCCGAGTCAGAGTCCGATCCAGACCTACACACAGAACACCAGCGTAAATGTTAACCAAATAACCTGTAATCTCATGTTTACTAATGCAGACGGCTTCCACACCAAACAGACATTGACTCACCCTTTACTCCTGCTCTTTGAGTCATCATCTGACTCATCACTACTGGAAGAGTCCTGCAGGTAATAACACAGAAGAACGAATTATAAACGAGGGATTTGGACAATCTTGTAAATCTATGACGCTTTTCATGGAGTTCATTTTAAGTCAGCATGCAGTACCTCATCTGAGCCAGTGTTTGAAGAGCTCTGGGGTTGGATCTGCTGCTGTTGCTGTAGCTGTTGCTGTTGCTTCCTGATCATGGCTGACCTTTGTACTGTCAGGATACTAGGGTTGGACTTCCAAAACTACAGTATTGAAACAAGGATATTTCAAACATTTGGAATGTTCTGTTCCAAAACCATGTACAGTGCCTACATTTTAAAGAATCACAGGTGCTCTAAATGCAAAAGCTGTGAATGATAATGAGGACAATATTGGGAAATGTTTATTCTAAAAGTACACTTAAGTAGAACTCAAAAACGTTTGTATTAATATTACTGGACTACATCACAACACACTATCACAAAACTTTACTGAAATCAAATCACGAGTGGAGTCTGTGTACTTTGCGAGAGAAACACTATGTGCAAGCATGGGAATTAGGGCTTTAACAACTAATTGACCAAATCTATAAACTAATTAAAATAAGTGACAATGAATTTAATAAATTATTCAGGTTTGTGTGTAGTGCATGGAAAATCTTTGCCAGCTCCATTACTTTACAGTAGTGAAAACATTTGTAAACGGCAGAACAATCTTACAGGCAGAAATGGAAGTCTTTTAAACTAAAAACCATCATGACTCTATAAAACTATAACAAAAGTTCTTGTATATAAACGTAAAATGTCTCTTATTTTAACAGGACACAGAAATGACAGTAACATGCTACTATGTTCAGAGAAATTAATGTTTGTTCCTGTAGATAATTCAATCTACAATCAGTTACATTTAGTCTATAGTAAAGCCTTCATAAATTTAACATGCATGTCAATTTGCACTCTGTTTGGGGATAGCATTGGCAGGATGTGGAATAAATGGACTTAAAGCATCATATCAGCACTGACAACTTCACACAGAAGCTTTATGAAGCTTACCGCTGCTCCATCAATTTTGTTGTCTTGATCATTCTTTTCCTTGGATTTCTCGGAGTCCGAGTCTGATTGGCTTCCAGAATCCGAGCCACTTCCTGAGTCACTGCTCCCTGATTGGCTACTGCTAGAACTGCTACTGCTTGAACTCGAGCCCGAGGCAGAACCCGATCCTGACCCAGACTCATCATCTGAATTACTGAGACACAAACAAACGTGTACATGAGTTAATTCCTCCAATACACCATATGCTTTGCATGATTCCAAACTATGATGTAATGAACTATATGTAACCATAAATAATAGTAAACAGATTAAGTGATAGCATTTATTATGATTAGACAATCTAATTATCATGAAACATTTCTAGGATTCATAATTCACCCAAAAATGTGAAGTCTGTCATCAATTATTCCTCCCCACAAAGTTCCAAACTTATATGGTTTTTGTACAATTAAACATGTCGACATGTCAATAACACCTAAATTAGTAAATAGTATTAATATTTTTAATGGCAGTGAATGCTCATCCAACAAAACAACACAGGCTTGCATAATTTACAGGACTAGGTACTAGAAATCCTAGTTGACTAATTGGGTAAATTTTTTGAACATTAAATAGTTTGGTTCCACTTTACAATAAGGTTCATTAGTTCACATTAGTTAACTACATTAGTTAACGAACTAATAATGAACAGCACTTATACAACATTTATTAATCTTTGTTAATGTTAATTTCAACATTTACTAATACATTATTAAAATCTTGTTAACATTAGTTAATGCACTGTGAACTAACATGAACAAACTATGAACAACTGGAAATTCTTTAACTAACGTTACCGAAGATTAGTAAATACAGTAACAAATGTATTGCTCATGGTTAATTCATGTTAGTTAATACATTAATGTTTAATGAACCTTATTGTAAAGTATTACCAATATTTCTACAAAAGCTACGCTAAAATTACTGTCATGTTGAAAAATATATCATGTCTTGCATAACCCTAACAGTCTTCGCACCCAGGAAAATGTCATCTCATAAAGCAAACAAAGTATCATGCTTCATTATTCAGCGATAATTTAAGCCTATATAGCTTTTCAGATCTAGGAAAACAGACTGCAGTTAAAAAACTGAAATCATGGACAACTGACAAGCACAAGTCTGGAGAAACAGGCGATTTGTTTATTAATTCAGAAAGAGTGGAGAAACATATGCGTTACTGATAATTAACGATAATGGCGTTACCAGCCATTAGTCTGGCATGCCAATCAACTCCTGGTATGCAGATTAGTTACATGTAATGGTTCATTTTGATGCTATGTGAGAACAAACAGTTTGGAACGCTGATGTAAATGTCTGCTGTCAAACACAGTGTCTGCATCGGATGTTAGCGGTACATTAAATGTAAATGGCTCAGATTACAATCAATGAAGCCGTCTTTACTGCAAGAGTGTCTTTTCTGAAGCTGGACAGTATGAATAAACATCCAGTTTAAACATCCACAGTACAGATAAAGAAGCTCAAATATTCTACCTAAAATCTTTGAAAATAAAATGGGCTGGAACACAAATGTGAGCAAATGACAATTTTCATTTACAGGCAAAACTATTCCTTTAATGTTTTTTTAACATGGAAATGACATGTATTCTGATTACCTGGACTCTCCGCTGCTGTTGCTGACACTTTCATCCTCACTGCGTGCATCCATCTCAATCAAATATTAAAGATGAATCCCTGATGAGATCCGTACAGTCTGTGTGCGCCACTTCAGAGCAGCTCACCTAAGAAGAAATTAAGGTTGTGATTAGAACACAAGCTCATACATGACAGGTTCCTATCAAAGTGACTTATCTTATGTTTGACAGTAAACATTGCTGATTTATTTCTAAGACTAATCTAAATCAGTCTGAGAATCTGAGATGACCAAAACACTGCTGCTGAAACAATTTAACAGCTGGTTTTCAGAAACGTTACACAATGTAACAAATAGAAAGGTCTTTGTATCTTGTTTGCAAGAAAGTTAAAAATTGGCAACATTTGTTTGCATATGATGTGAATTATTTGTTTATTCTTCAGTATTGTAGTCCTGATATTGCTGGAATAAACGATAACACCAACTGCTTCTTAGAAAGGTTACTTCACTTCCTCTCTTCCAAACACTTAACTTTGTCTTTATAGTTAATTGGCATACATTAGTGACAAACCACATGTTGTCACCAAGCAAAATCCACCGCTTAGTCGTACAGAACTTTCTCTTTTATGTAAAGCAAAATCTTAAACATTACCTAATGAATGAAAGTGATAAGTGTGATGTTGACCGCAGAGGCCTCTAAGGGTCAGGCCTAAAAAGCCGCGGACTCTCCTGCGCTGTATTGGCATCTGAAGCAGCGCCATCCTCGGGCACAGGCGCGCATTACTGTCGGGTCACCTTTATGTTCAGTGCCGTTTACAAATATCTGTTGTCATGAAGTTTAGTCGGCTTTAAAATTCAGTTACCCAACATAAATACACATTTTGGGACTATGTTTTGATCGTTTGCCCCACTTGTCGCGCTGGATTGGCGCTACATTTCAAATCTTTCATCAGTGTCTTTCTGTTGTAGCAAGGCTAAATTAGCTTAGCATGCTAAAGCTAAGCGAGAAGCGCGTGTTAGCTATTTGGCTACCGGTCGCTAACACATTCACGCTATTGGAGCACAATGTATATATATAATCTTAATAGGATCAATTATATACCAGTCTTCAGACCCTGTTTAGATAGTATCTTCCCAGTTTAACATATTTGTTTGTTTAGCCAGTTATTCTCACGCGTGCTAAGCTAGATGAGCAGCTTCACTCAACTGGAGTTTGATTTTATGGGACATTCTGCTTTGAATTCAGCTGGCTTGTCTTAATCCCTTAAAACAAACAGTTGCGATAATGAACTCTTGTGCTTTGTCTCATGATCGGACGTGCGCACTGAATTTCAGGTGTTTTCAGTGTAATATTGTCCGATCATCATGCTGTTGTTGATTCCCGCACTGCGTTTCTGTAGATCCGCCGCTCGGTTTGTTTTCATTAGCCCTCAAAACAGCTAAATACAGCACCATGAACAGTATACAGACACATACCAATGAATACCCGACCACGATTGGTTTCTCAACTACGTCCATCACGTTCTGCACACAAGTGCAGTCATATTGAAGGTGTTTTGATCTGTTACCTGTCTGCCTGTGTGCGCGCTGCTCTCGGACTCTTTCGGATGATCGCCGCTGTCGCTCGAGAACTCCACAAAAACACTCTTATACTTTGTTCTGAGAAATGAGTTTCTGAGTTTTTCCCCTCCACGGTCAAGAGTGCCTTGGGATTAAATGCTAGACAGTTTTTGTGTATTCCATGTGCCGGGAAACAGATGGGATAGCAGGCATATTTCAGCTGTAAATCCTACACCAGCCGGTCTCCGCCATGACGCGCTCAAGCACACAGAGAGTGAGAGAGAGAGAGAAACCCCGGGCTGTGACGTCACCCGCAGGCGGCCGCTCTCTCCCGCGGAACAGCGGCATCAATGTGTTATATAAGAAAACATCTTTTGGGATACATACTTGGAAAAGAAGTTTGGTTGTTCCCTTTTCTTTTTGTATATATCTATAAAAATTCATAGCATATTTGTCTGTAATACACTTTATTAACATTTATGGGCATTTTGTTTTGTTTAGATGAGACAGAAAATATAATACATCTTTTTAAAATAACATTTGGAAGGATTAATCATGTTTTTGTTTTTATATTATTATTATTATTATTTTTTTTTTTTTTTAAAAACGTATCTGTTAATTTTATGGTGAATCTTCTGATTTATTTGGTAAATTCCATAGACATGAAAGAAAAAGAAGCTATTAAACCATGTTTTAAGGTCTTTATGGTTGAATTCTTTATGCTTGGGAGCCACCAACCACCTTTTGGTTTTTATTATGGTTTATCAGCACATTTTAAGGTACAAAGATTTTGGTAGCTCAAGTAGATAATGTATTACTTAATAAAATGTATATGTTGTAAAATATAGAGGCTTTGATATGCCATCACTCCATATTATATACTTCTGTCAATCACAGCTGTCAGGTTTTTTTACTGTAAATTTGACTTTTTTTTTATTATGAACATTTCACATCTGATAAAATGTAGAGTATGTTTTTAATTATTTACATTAACATTTTAAAAACAGTGCACAATGAGCAAACATTGTCTTGTCCAGAAACTTTTCACAGTATTCACTGCATCATTTTGTATATTATTATATTTTATATTGTATTGGTTAAACTCATTTTTTATACACATGCCATATAATTTTGTATATAGTTTAGCAATTTCTTCATTTTATTAATCATACTAATAAAAAATAACTTGTAAAATTTAAAATCAAGGTTTGTGTAACTGGAATGTTGCTAAACAAACATTACTTTGTGTTTTTGACTTTTAAGTTTAGCAAATTTTACACTGTAAAAAAACGTTGCTTTAAATTTTTAAGTACAATAAACTTGGCTGTATATGCAATTTCATCTTAAATTAAACTGACTTAAGTTGAATCTTGTATAACTTATAGAAAAAAGTTGAAAATTACTTATTTTGAGGAGTTTAAATATATTGTAAAAACATGCTGTCATGCCTTATTGATCATATTTTTTACAGTGTAAAGTTTGTAGTGATATTGTGGATTTGTCTTGATGATATTGCAAGACGAATGCCATGTTTAAAATTGAGAGTAGTGTCTGTCATGCTTGTCAAACTTCGTTTGCATCCTAACATAATAACAAAATCATGAAACAAAACAAAACAAAGCCCTGGAGACGCAGACAGAAGTGAGCATCACATTATCTCCGGGGTCTCTGCACACACTATTGTCATTCATATGAGTCAAATGGTTCATGATTTGACCTACATTTTATTTGGGCTGTGTCCGAAATAGCATACTCTCTTGAGTAGGTACTTATTTTGAGTAATTACTTCACCATCTCTAAAAAAGTAAGTTCTATATGTATGTATGTGTGTAGTATGAATGTAATCTGGACATACTACATTCGTCATGTTGTCATTATCATGTGACCTACCAGCATCAGTTGCTTCACTGCCATTCACAAACCCTCTCCCGTGGCCTCATGGGAAGTGTCCAGACATAGGCTACTTCTTTTCTCAGGTAGCCTACTCTTTTTCACCCACTACATAGTAGGAAAGTATGCGATTTTGGATGCAGCCTTGTTCTTCCTATGGCTCAGAGTGATAGCATATTGCTATTGTTCCTTTGAGGAAGCTTTTATATTGCAACTACTCCAGCAGGTCATTTGAAATTATGAATAAATGTATGTATTGCCTAAGCTTTAGTTCTCATATTCTGCACATGACCAATTGATAAATTATATTTTTTTTTACAAAGTAGGTTATAACAGGAATCAGATGTACATCCAACAATAGAAAAGAATAGATAGCCTATATTGTAATGTTAAAGACTCCAATTTCTCCATTGTTCCTTGTTTTCCTCAAAGATTCCATTCGTTTCCACGATAACAGAGCGTGTCCACTCATGGAGAGAAATCCGCTCAAGCCATAACGTTTCATATTAAATAGTAAGCGCCCTCATCAATGCGATACCAATGATGACAACATGCCTGCTCACGTTCATAAACTTTCTGTAGTTTTTTTTTTTTTTTTTTTCGGAAGATGACAGCAAGGCATCATTGCACACAAATGAATGCGGAACCGCATACTAGCATACTACTCTTCTAATTTCTGCCGGTCAAAGTAGTAAGAGTAGTATACTAGTCTATAGGGTTCGTTTCCTCAGAAGAAGAGCGCGACTGTAAAGGTTGCATTCCATATCAGAAGAGCGACATCTAGCGGATGATATCATTTTCGAGTAAATCTTTTATTGTATTTACATTAGACATCTTATTTTTAGAAAAGCATGTACATAATTTACCTGCTTGGCTACTTTAGAACTGCTGTCAGACTTAAATCTGTCTGTAAAATATGTAAATACATAAATAAATATGTTGTGCTGCATATATGGGCAATTTTAAATAGACAATTGTATTTATTTATTTTATTATTATTATTATTATTATTGCAGAATTTACTAAACAAGCCAAGGAAACAACCAATATTGTAAGACACTTCTGCCTCCGTGCTTCGTATCCTCACACTCTTACTACCACCATTATATAGAGAGAGAGAGAGAGAGAGAGAGAGATTATATTGTGCACTATGTTTATGCACTTTTTTGTTTGTGCACTTTTCACTCCCTCACAAGCAGCCATTTAACACAAAAAGTGTCATACAAAAATTTATATCAACATGTTGGTTATGTGAATGCATGCAAAGGATGTTAAAATAAATAAATAAGAATGTAGATATGTGTTGCTCAGATTGTGTAATGAGCAGCATGCAGCACCTAGATCTAGGACCAGCACTGATATTTTGCTGTATTTGTATTTAAGTGAATATCATTCATTATCTGTGATGCAATCGGAAACCAGATTTAAAGCTGTCCAGCCAGGTAGGCTATCCATTTAAGCTAAGAATTTGTTCAGCAACATAATTCAATACGATTTCTTTGCCTCATGATAGTGGTGGTAGAGAACCAGAATTGCACTTAGGCTATGTTCTGTATGTGTTTATAATGAGGGGCTGTATAGGCAATAATTATTGAAAAGCTTCGAAATGAGAGCAAAGATTGATTCATTTATACGCATTTATTTGAACGCTCTGTTTTAAGGGGCGTGTCTGCTGGGAGACTTCAGTGTAAAAGCCCGCTGCTGTGATTGGCTGACATGTTTGCAATATGAAATAGCTAAGTATTACTCTCTCGAAAACGTTTAACACGTTTTTCATATTACAGCTCTAAAGGTTAACTAATTGTGAAAAGTTTTGATTAATGCATTATATTTAAGTCTATGACATTATGCCCCGGTTTCAGACAAGGCTTAAGCTAGTCCTTGACTAAAATGCATGTTTGAGCTTTATTAACTGAAAATAACTTGAGCTAACATATCTTAAAATATGTCAGAGCCAATGTTTTGTCTCAAGATTCACACCAGTAATGTTTTTTTTTTTTTTTTTTTTTTCTAGAGTATATTTATAAAAGCTACTTAAATACCCTAATTGAACTAAGGCCTAATCCTGGTTTAGTCTAAGCCCTGTCTGTGAAACCAGGCTTATATTTAGATTGTGGCATGAAAGGTTGCAGTAATGAACATTGTAGTCCTACTATGACCGGATAACTACAAAGAGGCCAGATGTAAATTTCAGATAACACTGTTCTCATTGATTAAGAACAAATTTATGCATTTGGCAGAAGCTTTTATCCCAAGTGACTTACATTGCATTTATATATAAATATATATTTTTTATACTTTCCCTGGGAACACAATGCAGGAAATACACAATGCAAAGAACAGTGTTTTATTAATATCAAATGAAACTCAAACTTTGACAAAAACAAAAGTTAAACTTTGACAGAAACATTGCAGAGGGTAAAAGAACATTAAGCATTAAACATGTTCAGAATAGAAGATAACGTAACAATATTACATGTGCATTCAAGTATTCTAAGACAAACTAAGACATGCCTTCTGGATAAATAATGTACTTTCTTATTGAAGGCACTGCAGCCAGTAGTGGTTTCTAACACATTTTTATTCATTATGATGTTAAAATCTACAAGTGCTAAAATCAATTACGTTGTATCCCTCTAGGCAGGAGAATTTCTTTAAATCATTATTAATAATATTACATTTTTGACAAAAAGAGAATACAACAGTTCAACATTTTCAGTGCATGACAGGTTTTCAAGCTTAAGTTTTTACCCTTATTGGCTCTGAAATATCACAGAGGGTGTATGAACATGTCTTGCTTAGAATTCCACTATTCCACAAAAAAATAAAATAATAATAAAATAAAAATCTATTCCTAAAAATGAGTTGCCAGCTTTTTCAAATGCTTTTCACTTATCAGTCTTCCATGATAAAAGGCTGCAGCAGGACAGCCAATCACGAGCCTGCCTGCAGGAAAACAAACCGCTCACTTTTTGGTACTTTGGACATGACTGGGTCAGAGAGAAACTACTTCAGATGGAATGATGACAGCTGTCTGACGGCTGACCAAAAGAAATGTAAATACAAAAGTGGAAAACAGAATTAGTGGGGTTTACTTGAAAACTCACCTTATAAGTAGTAGGCCTATTATTGTTCAATATTGTAAATAGACTGAAATAGGCTTGATCTCTTTCACTTTATGTTAAGCACTGTATATGCTTTGCTGTGTAGATAAATAATAATAAAAAAAAAAACGACACTGTTCCAATAGTGTAATGTCACCAATTCATTTTTTAACAGTAGTCCAAAGAATTCATAGAACATGAAAACTATGCCGTTAGGAAATGAAACAACAACAAAACTATTAATTAGGCTTCAATTAAAACCAATATGTAAATAAAAAAACTTTTGGAAATACTGTAATAAAATATCACCAACACATCACAATTAATAAATATATAATGAATGAATCTAAGGTGCTTTTTAGAGCATATTCCACTGATGGTTAGCTGAATGTACAGTAACGGTAAAACATTAGGATAGATCAATTAGATTAAATGTAAGACAACTTAAAGACAAAAAACAACAACAACAACAAAAAAAAACTATAAAATACAGTCTGTAATGTTTAGGGTGAAATCTAGCAATTCAGTTCAATGCATTCATTAAAATCACAGGAAAAAGATATAGAAGAAAAAATATGAAGGAGGGTTAGAAAAAGGGAGTTCTGAAAAGTATCAAACAACTAGCAAAGATCTAGCAAAGATCCTAAAGAAACATGATCCCGACAGAAGTATTCAAATGTCTGGAACTAATATATCTTCTATCATGATAACGATATAAAAAACTCAAAAAAGCAAATGGATACATATTAAACATTGTGTTCAAAATGAAGAAATAAGATCCCATAAACTGTTACTAGTGCTTATTGGGTGATACGGTGAAAGATTGTCTGTTGTTCAAAAATTATTTATCAAGTTCCCCCTGGACTTTGGTTTTATAGCAATGTTATCTACTATGTGCACCATGAAGGGGTCAGGCAAAAAAGAAAGAGAAATAAAAAGTAAATGACAAATGTCACAACCTTCATTAACAAACATTTTTTTCTTTCAGACAATAATATAGTATTCAGTGTAAGATGGTCCAGTGAGTCTCCTGTAAAATATCGATTAAAGAAATGAAAAGGCAATTAATGGTTTCTATATGCTAATGTGAGCTTGGCTTCTCTAAAGACAAGCCTCTCCTGCACAAAGCCTATCAGAGTGTGTATTAAAGAACATCCGGACTGCGTAACAGTCAAGATCCTCACCTGACACGAATTACTAATGTTAGCACAATAACACAAGCTTGTGACTTGATGTTGAGGGGGAACATATGACTAAATGCATTTTTGCAATACAGCCATTTTCACACTTAATTTCCAAAGGTATATTTTTTTTACACACACACACACACACACACACACACACACACACACTAGGAATTAGGTAATTAAGACACAATTTATTGCTAATCTTAAAAAACCTCACCATGACAATGAATGTATGCCCTGTAACACACACTTTTACAATGATTCATTGCGGGGATAAAGGATTCATTCTCATGTCATTTTTTTACTCACCCTCATGTCTTTCCAAACTGAAAAAGGAGGGAGAAAAAAAGGTTAATGCAGTTATTTTTCATACAAAGTCAGATCATAGTGACAATGTCTGTCACTAGGGCTGGGGCAATACATCAATACAGGATACAAAGAATCTGGAGCGATTCTGATATTTTCCAATGTATCGCGATTCTCTCTCCAATCGATTCTGAGATTAGTTTTTAACAGCAGATGGCACTACGTGCTTTAGAAACACCTGTACTTTGCTTGCTTCCAGTTTCTTTACACACACCACTTAAATTTAAAATAATCATTCATAAAGTTCGAAAATTTGAAGTGAATTACAAGGGTGTTCGCAGTGGGCCGTTTAATCTCACGTCAGAAAAGCATTCTGAGTCGAGGTGCAAGTGTATTTAGCCACTTACATGACTCAGACGAACACAGTTCTCTTCTTCGTGAGCATTTGAGTGTGCGGTTAAAAACTAGCATAGAGCGCCATCTGCTGTTAAAACTAAGCTCAGAACTGATTCGAGAAAAAAAACATCAGAATCGATCCAGAATCACTGTATTGCGAATCGAGAATCGATGTATTGTCCCAGTCCTCTGTCTCTATGACACTAGTTCCATAAACATATAGGGCTGCACAATTCCATGAAAAATGTAATTGCGATTTTTCTGATAACTGAGATTGCGATTTAAAATGTGATTTATAAAAACATCTCCAGGTTTGACGTACTTGTTTGTAGGGCTGCACATTTTAGCCATAAATTACAATATTATAATGTTTATGGCTGTCTTAATTCCATTTCAAAAATTAAACCATCAAGTTTTCTTTGGGCAGAAAACTACAGGGAGCCCTCAAAATTACTCTTTTGTTGACAACAGCTTCTCATTACAAGTTTGTGAAGATGGTTGGCTCGTGTTGTTCCCAAACACATGTTAAAGTGACTCAAACTCAGAGCAGATGCAGAAAACATAAGATCATGAGCTGCTCCTGTGTAAAGAAACACAGTGCCATGCTTCACTCTGAAACACACATATACAGATATTTATTTAATTAAATCACAGCCTTTGTGATTTGACAATCGCACTAAGCCATATCGCGATTTTTGTTTTATTTCGATTAGTCGTGCAGCCCTACCATATAAGTAGTATGACTACATTACAACTCTATATCGATACTACAACTTTTATTTCAAGTCTTCCAAAGTATCTTGATAGTTTTGTGTGACAGACTGAAATCAAGGTCTTTTTTTTGCTGGACACATATGAAATTTCAGAGCTTTAGCATCAATAACAAATTTTGGCCTGTTCCCCACACAAAGCTACGTCTTTAGCACACTTTGAATATAGCACACGATCCATATGGATGTGACAGCCGTGGTCACCACCAACTGTTCTTGTATAAAATGAGCTTTTTTTGTTCCATAGAAACAAAAAAATAACAGTGTGAAAGAGCATGAGGATGAGTACATAATGACAGAATTAGTCTTTTTGGATGAACTATTCCTTTAAATTTTCCCCTAACTGGGCCTCGCGGTGTTTCATCACACTTCTGGTTAACAAAGAAGATTAGTGGTCTATGTATGGCGTAGTGGGGAAGAGTGGTAAAAATCAAGGCCCTACGTTGCAGCCGGGCGGATGAGCGTTGAAGTGCTGGGCATCTGAGGACTCATGTCTTGTTGCGGGTGAACACGCGCTCGCCCCGTAAATTCAGATGCTGCAGCTGGTACTGCAGTACTTCAGTGTCCGCCGGCTCCCTGAGGCTCATCTTGTCTAGGTTGAGGTAGTCCAGGGACTTGGAGTGCACCCGTTTGCCCTTCAACAGGCAGAGGGGCAGTGGGCCATGTAAAGCCTTTCCGGGCTCCCCGCTCACTAGAGATTTCAAGCAGCCGTCGCCTGAGCTGGGCATGCGCCGCCTCCTACGTCCGTTGATGGCCGGGATGTCATATGGTTGGTAGTAGCGGCTTTTGGCTTTGCAAATCCGTGAGGCTCGGTGCAGACTTACATCCACAGGCTTTTTGATGGGGCTGGGCAAGGCCTCTGTGTTGCTGTTGTCAGGACTAGACCATTTCTGGGCTAATTTAAGAAGCTCCTCACCAGTGGTGAAGCCCACTAGATAGTTGGAGTTCATGTGAAGGATTTGGTATCCTGAGACAGTACTTTTAATCGGGGAGCAGGGAGTACTGGAGCATCGGGGTTTGTCGGGTTCAGGCTTCAGGGTGGTTTTGACCTCAGCGGCAGACAGAACGGATATGGGTGCCCTGGACGTTCCACTGGCATCCATTTCCATCTTTAGTGACATGACCTGGCTGAAACAGAGAGGAATAAATAATATACATTATGTTAGTACTTTTAGTACTTTTCACAATACATATCGTTTCATGCAGCTTTACAGAAAGTTGTACTCTTTTGTATATGATGCCTTAGTGCTTTTAACCATAGAGCAAGTTTTAGGACTGGACAAGTGTATAGGACTTTCTACCGCCCTCCGTATTCTACTTACAAAGAAAGTGTAAAACTCTCACAGTTCAAAACGCTTATGCTACGACCTATGCCTTCCGTATTCAAATTACGAAAAAAGCTTAACTGATGTGGTGTCAGTTACACTTTCTTCGTAAGTTGAATATGGAAGGCGGTCTGGCGGAAGCTAGATATTTTACTCTATAACTTGTTAAATATGGATATTTTTCTTACACAAATGCATCGCTTCACTTCAGAAGGCCTTTATTAACCACTAGGAGTCGTGTGGAGTACATTTTGCTTTGGATGGATGCACTTTCTTGAGCTTTATACTCGTTGGACCCATTCACTGCCATTATAAAGCTTGGATGCGTCAGGATATTTAATAATATTTTTCTGATTGTGTTCATCAGAAAGAAGAAAGTCCTATACACCTAGGATGGCTTCAGGGTGAGTAAAGCTTGGGCTAATTTTCATTTTAAAGTGGACTAATCCTTTAAGGGATTTAGATAATGGTCCATTCAAGTTGTAAGCGAGAGTAAACAATTCTCACCACCAATGAAGATACAATTCAGTTGTCTTAAGAGAAAAGTAGCTGGTTGTCAAAGAGTCTGATGTGAATTCAACATTCCCCAAATAATAATTTGAATTACAATATGATAAACATTTAAACCTAGGGCTGGGTGATAATACATTGTAGCGACAATACAATTTATCTGGTGCTAGGGCTGGGTGATATGGGCAAAAAATCTTATCTTGTTATTTTTAGGCTAACCGGCGATATACAATGTATATATCTGTATTTTCTACTTTTTCTATTTGGATAAAAAAGCTCATTTTTTTCTGTAATTATTTAAAAAAAATTATTTCACATCCTGCCCAATGCGGTCATACAAGCAATGTTTTTGGTGCTACTCTTCCGTAGTTATGACCGATAAAAATGTCTTTGAACTAGAGTTGCGTATATCTCTTAACCTCCTCACACTAGAGCTTTAGAGCTTTATTTAGGGCGACTATTGTTGTTGTGTCTACACTACAGTAGTTTGTTGTTGTTCCATCTCAGCAGTTTCTTTTTCGGTCCAGGACAGTGTCGCCACCTTGTGTACAACCTATTTAGTACAAAAAAAATTCACGCGTTCTGTGCGTACAGAGTATGAAAGAGTAAGAAAAAAAATGGACTTGTGTGCATACAGTGCTGTGCTTATGGTGAAATTTACCTCACATGCACAGTGCACATACACTAGCATACACGTAAAAGCCAAAGTCAGCTGATAGCTTTCAACACTGCAGGCAAATGAATGGGGCTGGGGCTCAAACTGAGTTTAAATGAATGTTTGCGAAACGTCCACAGAAGCTGACTGTGATAGTCATAAGCAAATGCTGATCAACAAATACAAAAATCTACAAATTACAAATCATATGGAGCTGGGAAGTTGCTAAACAATGTTTAGATAAAAACTCAGTTAATTTGAGTGGTTGCATCTGTCCCCCGATTCAGTAGCGACAAACCACGCACAGATATGAAATCTATAGATAGCTGAGAAGAGATTGGGTCTTGATATTAAAACACTGAAGGATAATTCTAAATGCTGACTGTCATTATGACAGAAAGAAAACCATATAGGAGGAATGAAGCCTGGTTTATACTCTCCAGGTCCGCATGAGTGTGACATCACTGCGGTGCGGGGGTGGTCGTCCTTGTAAAGTACACAAGACCCCATTTCACGTGGTGGTGTGCACAGCATTTTTTGTAACTTTGCGAGTGGCTCTGCTTCTGAAGATACATGACTTCGAGGTGATTCTGGCTGAGCAGGTACGAATGTACCAGCATCTTACATTCACAAAATGAGCCTACACTATCAGAAATAAGCCCTTTGATTGCAAATAAAGATCCATGTTTAATAAAAATGTTCATGAAATTAAATGAAAATTTTTATTAAATTAGAAAATATTTAAGAATTTTTTGTTTGAAATGTAGTTTTATACATATGTTTTCATATCCATATATTTTGTTCTAATGTCACAAGTAATAATCTCAAGGTTTACTTGGTTTTACACAATTCTTTGCTTATTTTGTAGTGTGGGTTTGGTGAAGTGTAATAATAATAAAAAAAAAAAAACATCACGTGTGTACCTTATTTCTCACTACTGCTTCCTGATGGTTTAAAAGGACAATTACTCCTAGTCGCCCTATAATAATACAATGACGATCACGTCAAGTATAAATGCCTCGTCCGTTTGGAGACATGCCAGTGACATGACAAAAGATATCTAACAAGACTTTGGCAAGCATAAATATTAAACAAATCTGAAGGGGACTTTGTGTCTCTGCAGATGTCGATGCGGGAAGGATGGAGGCTGTGGTGGGTCAGGTACAAAAACACAAGGCCCACTTCGGCTCTCTTGAGGTGACACTGGCAGTCCTGCAGCGGACGAATTAAGCCCTTACTACAGCTCTAAAGTCTGCCAGATATTTGAGAGGAGATCATGCATATTAGGCATATGTTTTACACCAGATAAATTTTATTCTGAACTATACTCAACAAAATAAAATAAAATGAATATTATGTAAACTGAACAAATTTAATTGCAGCAACTGTTATACTTGTGTTCTTAACTATCTTTAAATTGGGCTGAATAGTGCAACATTATTATTTTCACTACAAAAAAAAAAAAAAAAAAAAAAAACACTTTAGAATAGGTAGTCTACACATTCACTATTAACTAACTAGTTACTTATTAACATGCATATTACAAGCATATTGGCTGTTTTTTAGTACTCCTAAAACACAAATGAATGCCTTATTCTAGATCCCTTAACCCTACCCCATACCTAAACTTAACCACGACTACTTTACTTTCTATCAGAAAGTAATTATTAAGGGTTTATTGAGGGAAAACTCCTAGTTAATAGCAAATATGTGTCCCTAATCTAAAGTCTGACCAAAAAATCTAATAAAAAAGAAAATGTGAACAAATTTAAGATCATATTTACATACTAATCATCAATACATTACAGAATCATTTTCACAATCAAAATGATTAAGCCATCACTGAATAGTAGTTAGGCCTAACTGCTAGAATTACATTATCTTATTGCCAACACCAGTCCAGTTCATTAGAATAAAATGACAGAATGTCCAATCAAAATCTTCCTCTGCGGGAGAGTGTTTGGAGTGTCAGTTTGTGAAAAATTCTGCAAACACATTTATTAGATAATACTAACATACATGTAAAGTATCAGTCCTAGCTTAGTCCACCACTCTGGGCTTATTCACCTTGACATTCCTAAATCTTAAAGGGGATCTAAGTTAAATAAAAAAGGGGAGTATACATCCATTATTCAGTTGTTAAAAAAAACGGACCTGAGCTCCACCTGAGCTCAAACAGAACACTGGTGGTTTGTACAGTATAGAAATGGAAATGTGTTTTAATGCCAGACATGATCAAGAATAAACCCCGAGAAACCAGGCCAACGCTTTACTGTAAAATGATTCCAATATCAATGTAACATTTCGGTAAAAATCATACGCCCAATTTAACACATTGCACATTATGGTTGATGTAAAAGAAGGAATAATGATGATGATAATAACCAGTAATTCTGAGGGTTTAGTAAGAGCTATGTGAGGAATCAGCCAGTTTCATCCTGTTTCTCCTCCTGCTGACGATGATGCTCGACATCTATCTGGGACTCAGATACTGCGCTGAGTAACGTTACCATATGTACCATAAAAACGCGTTCATCGACGAAAATCCGAGTAATAGCAATATACACTAAAGCAGACACCCGTCCTCCAAACACTATCTTTATTCTGGGCTGTGTCACTGCCACCATTTCGCGATTTTCAACAGCAACACGGGGATTTAACATTACAACAGCGGCGAGCTCACATGCAACGCTCTATTCATAGCTGTGAAGAAATATAATGAAGAAAATAGTGTAAAAGCAAACCTGTTCAGAAAGACCGCACACCTGGGCTTGAGTGAACCATAGACGAGATCCCTGTCAGAGGAGTGGAGCGGCTCCAGCGTCTGCTGTCGACACCAGTCACGTGACGCGAGCCACTAATGCTCCGGGATCCAGTCACGTGATGTATGGAGGGTCGGACGCTCTTATATAAAGCAGTGGTTCTCGAACAGGGTGCCGGGGCCCAGTAGGGGGACTCAGCGACTTTCCAATGATGCTATGAAAAGGCTTCAGTTTATTCAAAATAAGATAAATCAGGCTTTAAAATATTTAAATAGTCTTTTCTTTTAAGAATCAGAAAAAAAACCTGGAATGATTTTAAGTGTTATATTTAAAAGGCATTTAATTATAATTATTTATAATTTATATATAATTACTGCACTCATTTTCATTTTTCTAGAACCATTTTTCTGCTATAAATACAGAATTGAATCCAGGTATTCAAGCATGCAGGCCTAGTTCGACGTTTACGTCTGAGCCACATTCAGCAGAACTGCCACAACTCTACATCCACTTTCCATCACTGAAGGTTGTTATCCAGGTTGCACTCATTGTGCTTGTTAGGGGTTGTGCCAGTCAAATTTTCTGTTTACACCTGGTATTAAGATGGGATCACAAGTAGACAAGGCAGGCACATACCCATTTACACCTGGTGTTTTAATTTGTCTCTTTTGTCCACTTTCAACCACTTCTGTCCTGATTTCTTCGAGGGGAGGGTAAATGTATGGGCTTTTTCAGATCTTTTGATCTAATGGACAAAATGAGCTTGCACAATTAACATATAAACGCGCTCAGAGACAATGGAAAAACATACGGAGAGCATCAGCTTTTGTTTCTGCTCTGATAGCCGCTAGACCATGCCGAATGCTGTGAGAGCATGCTAGAAATCACTGCAGGAATGGTAAGAGAACATTGTGCTTGGCACATTTTTCATCTTCAAACCAAACTTGGGTCTTCAGCCAACAAAGTTTAAATCCCGTCTGGCTAGCACATTTCCCATAATGTTTTGCAGGCTTTTTGGCTGTTCTAACACATTAGTGCACATGGGCTTTTACACTACAAAAGCAATCCGGTCTAATGCATTTTCGACTACCTGTGGAAGTGGTTGAAAGTGGATAAGACGTTTTAGGCCCCGTTTTCACCTGTATTTAGCGTCGTCCACTTGTGATCTGATCGACCAAAATCTTCTATGGGAATGCTCACCGTGAGCCGGTGTCTGAAGCATGTGTGCTACACGGCAATCTGGATTGGCTACCGCAGTCAGGTGACATCACAGGAGAGCCAGCAGAGTATATAAGGGTGCCTAGAAAGAACGTCATCAGCTACTTTGTCTTCAGGTAGTTGTTGTTTGTCTGTGCATGTGATCTGTGTGTTGTGGCTAGGAGTGGAAAAAAAAAGAAAATGTCGAAGTTTAGGAGATGTGTCACACTGTGCCTAAGATATATAACGTCAGATGATGGCAACGATCTGTGCGTTATGTGTCTTGGAGCGGAGCACTTTCAGTCAGCCCTCAAGGGGGCTGGTTGTTCTCACTGTGACCGCTTCACAGTGAGAAAGCTCCGCACCTGCCTAGCTCTTTTCAAGTGGGATGGGAGCCAGTGTCTGTGTCCCATGGGTCAGGTCCTGCTGCTGCCAAGGCAGCCCGGCGACTGCAATGACAGAAGATGGACGATGTAACTACCCATGCCACGGCCAAGTTGAAATTAGACTGGTTGGTGGAAAGAGTGGAATCTGCCACAAAAAGGTTGGATGAGCGATTCCTCCTGGGTCATAAACATCCCGGCTCCAGTAAGCCTTCCCCTTCTCCCCCCTGAACTCCACACGGAGAACGCCCACTTTGTAGGGATTGGTATGAGAGTGCTCTGGCACTCAGTTCTCTCAGTAGCCCCTCCGGTTCATAATGGAGGTAATAGTCGGACGATTGTACATACTAATTCCCTAGGAGACCTGTTATTAGGCAGAGCGCTTCTCTAGAGGTTCAGGGCGAAGTATTTTTTGGTCCTCAAAAGAGGTGTTCAGAAGGTCAGAAGGTCCATTCAAAATTTTGGTAAGTAGACCAGGCAGTTGAGAGAATGGTGTTCTCTCATGAGGCCTAGGATGGGATGCTAAATTTTTAAGCTCCCTTTGGTGAGGTTGTCCCTTAGAGCTGATGGCCAAGGGTTTGGATGGTCAGGAGAGCAGGCCATGGTCTGCCCCCTCCCTTTTTTGAGAGTTGTGGGCGGACACAGAAACTGCGGCCTCTCTAACTATTTCTGCCATGGGTTAAGGATATTAAGCTGTGGACCTCGTACCACAGGCATCAAAGGTCTTGGTCACTAGGTGCACTGTATGGCACATTTTTGGCTACAGCTTAGCTCACTGTTCAGGCATGCCTTTATGTCTTCCTTCAGATATTGAAGTTGATGATGTTCTTTCTAGGTGTCCTTACACAGCACATCTGTGACATCACCTGACTGCAGTAGCCAACTAAGATTGGTGTGTAGCAAACACGCTTCAGACACCAGCTTCTCAGGGTTCCAGAGTTACCTACGTAACCTAGACATTATGTCATCCTCAAGGAAAGAAGAAAGTTGTTGCTCCCATGGAAAAGAAAAAAAAGTTCCAGTAAACAAAGCTGTGCCAATATCTTTTACAAAAGGTGAAGGTTGCACTATGTGTGGGACCATTGATACATTCTGCTGAGCTCCCTCTTTTATTTTGCAGATGGATGCATCAGACAGGTTTTGTCTCACACTGCAAAAAATGCTGTTCTTACTTAGAGTTTTTGTCTTGTTTCTAGTCAAAATATCTTAAAGTTCTTAAATCAAGAAGAATTTTCTTGACAAGTAAAAATTATTTTCTTGTTTTCAGGAAAAATAAGTCAAACTTAAGTAAGTCTTTCCTTAAAACAAGCAAAATAATCTTATTTCAAACCAAGAATAAGCTATATAATCTTGTTTTCAGTTTGGACTAAGATTATTTTGCTTACCCCATTGGCAGATTATTGTGCTTGTTTTAAGGAAAAACGTGCTTAATTTTGATTTATTTTTCCTGAAAACAAGAAAATAATTTGTACTTGTCAAGAAAATGCTTCTTGATTTAAGAACTTTAAGATATTTTGACTAAAAACAAGACAAAAATTCTAAGTAAGAACAGCATTTTTTGCAGTGCAGATGGTTGAGTTTTTGTGATTGGTTAGATGGTCACTCAGCACAGTAATGGAGGCCAGCTGTTTCCAGACCAGGATGGCATACTGAATCAATAACTTTTTGAGAGGACTGAGAGATAAAGAGGTTTATGACAGGATGAACTCAGTGCAGAACTTCATAATCTGGCCCTGGAGATTTCAGGCCCTGCCCAAGACTAGAAAACATACAACCAGGATTAGTTTAAAAGTGGATGCTGTAAAATGGACAAAACCTGAAAAAGGAGAAAGGAAATAAGCTTAGCACAGATCTGTCTGAAACTACGGCCCTTGTAAAGAAACTGGCAAGCAACCAGATCACCCTCAGCACACTCAGCTATAGATCAGAGGTCTTCAACACTGCTCCTGGAGACCCACTATTCGGCAAAATTTATGTCCAAGCTGCTACAGCTCACCTGGCCTGTGATTTTTCAAACAGTCCTGAAGAGATTGATTTGCTGGTTCAGGTGTGTTTTATTAGGGCAGTAGCTAAACTCTGCAGAACAGTGGGTCCCCAGGTGCTGGACTGAAGGCCTATGCTATAAAGCAGTGGCCTCAAACTCAATTGACTCTTCGCCGGGAGTTTGATTGACAAGCGATCTAATCAATCATAACACAGAATCCGCGTTATTTTGTCCAACAAAGCAGTCAGGAGTTAGAAGATTAATCTCGGTGGACTTGAACTTGAAAAATGATGTGTATTTATGTCTTTCCACGTTTTAAACAACATTCCTTATGTTCATTCATTTTTATTTGATGCTATAAATGAACTAGTAAGAAGAGATGATCGGTTGAGCTGCGGTGCTATAGCAATCTGTCATGACACATTAAAGAGCCACAAAATGGTTTTTATTGTTCGAATTTCTTTAAAAAAAACTACACAATTTGAAAGCTGGGACTTTGTTTAATATCATAAGTAACCAGCTCTGTCTTGTCTGTCGACGTGTTGTCAGTGTCCTCTTTGCTCCACGATGTATTTTACACTGCATGTGGCGTGACATCACCATGGCTTGTTGGACAAAGCAACAGTAACTAAGGGGGGCTGGTCTTTGCGAAGTGTCAATTTCTGGAGGGCCACAGCTCTACAGTTTTGCTCCAACCCTAATCAAACACACATGATCCAGCTAATTAAGGTCTTCACGATTACTAGACACTTCCAAGCAGGTGCGAATTGGAGCTGGTTGGAGCTAAACTCTGCAGGGCTGTAGCCCTCCAGGAACTGAGTTTGAGAACACTGTTATAAAAGATGTTATCCAAACATTTCTTTTGCCAAGCTGATTTATTTTTAACTTGTGTTGTTAGTAGATTACCCTCACCTTATTATCATTGGCTCTGCTAGTTTGTGACACTACGCTATTGTGCACTGCTTTCAGTACATTGTGTTGGTCATTATGGAAATGATCTGGCTGTGTCTGTGTTCTATAATTTGCACATCATCAGTAGATCAGCCACAGAACTTTTCACTCCCATCTACGCTTTTATGGGATTGCGGTCTCACGCTAATTTGCCCCGTTTAGTAAATCTGGTCAAAAATGTGCAGTGTTGGGGTCCTATTTCACTCTAAAATAAGTCACATTACCACAAGTAAAAATAAGTTGCATGGCTTCAACTCTGAATCCTGAATCAGCTAAACTTCAGAATTACTAGAAAATTATAGGAGTATTGTAGAAGCTTGGCGCTAAACTCTGCAGGAAAGCAGAGAACAAAAATTATGTTGGGGACAGAGAATTCAAGTGGTGGCTACCATTGCTAGGATTTAAATGTAGTTTTGATTTAATGATGAACTTAAAAATACCTTCCGCCAAAGTTTATTCCCAATATACACAACATTCAGTTTAATTTCAATTTGATGGAAAAGTACTTGTTAACATAAGGCAGATTTCCGTTACAGTGGAGGGAAAGTGCACATTCTGATTGTAATGAAATATATGCATTAAAAATATGTTTCTAAACAAGAAATATCACTTAGGACCTTGTTTGATGAGGCCCCAGAATATGCTGTATTCATTAAATATTAAAACCAGCTGCAGTAACATGTCATCATACTATGACAGTAAATTCTATGCAAGCTTTTACATTTCAACATTCAAATATACAAGATAAATGTAACACATTCTTCCGAACCATTCAAGGTGAATGGAAGAGCTAAATAAGCCTACGATATGATTGTAATTACAACAATGTGATATCTTTTGGTGGACTGTGTTTTGGTAACAAACATTCAGTGAGATGTTCCTTTAAATGCAAATAAAGGTACTGCTAATTATGACAAATTCTTGTCACTAAAGGTAATAAAGTCAGGCCTGTAACATGCTCTAAGAATTGATCTAATCTGTCTGAACAAAAATCCTGTGTTGGTTCACTGGGTCCATGGCATGTGGTCATCTGCTTTAGTTTTGCCCTGATTTAGGGTGTGCTGTGATTTTAGTTCATTTTTACATTTCCCAGGTGGTGGTTTGCAGATTGATGTCATGTGTAAAAGCCTGGCATGTTTTTTGTAGCACTCTTATTTTGTAGAGCAGGGACTTCAAGTGCTGGTGTGCCACTGGATGAGACACTGGATAGTTGTTGGGTTTTAATAGAGGAATCATGACATTCAGGTGGCAGAGGGATGGAGATGATTGGAGCAGGGTTGTGCTGCTTGGTCGCTGAGCTTGGGTGTGAAGTTTTGCCACAACTTGCACCATGCTCCAGAACATTTACTGAAACTGCTCTGGGCTTTCTGGCTGGAAAGTCATCCTGATCTGGAAGGAAAAAAATATATATACAGAGGTGAAAAACAGAAAGAAAGGGGCACAATGGATTGTGGGAGTCTTGAGAGAGTTTTTCCAAATCTGAATAACAGATTTCCCACACTTTTTGAACAGTGAATTTGGTGACTTCTCCATGAACTTTCTATGCATTTAAGATTACTGGATAAGAACTTTTTTCTTTCAGATTTATTCACTATATTCAAAGTCCCTTTAAGACAAGTCATTTCACTCGGCGGCCATCTTTGAAACGCCTCTCGGGCATCCTGGGCATCATGCAGCTCCAAAGCTGTTTGCCAAGCTTTCGATTAAATTTCATATTTGAAATCACCAATGAAATCTGACAACAACCGTCTCATAATTTCTTTTCCCAAACACTCGAATCATGACAAAAAAAACCTGCATTTTATGCTGGCTCAAGCTAATGCGCATGCGCAGACCTAAATGTGCCTCATTTTGTACCGCGCGTCTGACTGTTTCTATAGAATCCGGTGCTTCTAACGGCCACTGCAGTGACGCGATGACTTTACCAGTCGGCGATTGGCTCTTATTTAGAAGGCAGGACTTATTCCTCGTTACACTTTCTCCCATTCAAAACAATACGAGTGACACGTCTTGTGTTATTCTATAGTCTTTGCTATATTTCAGATGATTTTTGTACCACTTCGACTAATTCATCAAAAAGACCCAAATCAAGTTTAAGTTTACACAAGCATAATACCTAGCCAATTAAATATAAATATATATATATATATATATATATATATATATATATATATATATATATATATATATATATATATAAAAAAAAAAAAAATACTTTTCCAGGCACAAAAAAAATACTGAGTACTGAGATATTTTCAGGTTTCCATGACTGTGTAAACCCTGGAATAATCTATAATCAGAAGTGAACTGATTCATTTTCAAAACACTTTGCATTAAATAAACTGTATATGAGGCATTTGCAAATGCAAAGCAAAGTTCTACTAGTTTTGTGTAGTTATTTTTTTTTAATGGTGCATCTATATATGCAACATACCTGATGCACTCTTCTCTGGTGAGCACGTCTTCTTGGCAAGGGATTGGGTGAATGGACAGGGCAAAACTTTTGCTGGAGTATAAGTGTTCAAAGGAGCCTTCTTTGTGGGCACAGCTGAGGGTTAAAACAAATAAAAAAAACAGGTTAGAACAAATGTACAGTAAACGTGATAGTGGCAGTCAGTGCATGTTGTTTTGACAGTACCTGGCGAGGATGCCGATATTTCCAGTACTGAATCATGGGATATGGCTATGGAAGCGAGGAAGTCATCCACTTGTTTGAGAGACAGGGAATTATGGAGGGTCTCCAAGGGACAGATTGAAGGAACCATGGAATACAACTCAAAACCTTCAATGAAATATACAACATCAGAATCTGAAAAAATGGCTAGAAAACATCTTCAGGTAAAATTATCATATAGCATGAACTATAACTTAAGATCTTGGAGAGATGGCAGAGATATGGCGTTCCATTTCCTCTGAAAATGACAAGCAACAACACCATCAAACATGAGTTTGAGGTGGGCAAGATGGAGGCAGATGGGTCACACAAAGAACAGCTCACAATACCTTCAATCTACCAAAAAACATCACTTGGCCAAGATGGTTTTATGAAGCGGAAATGATAATCGACCTACCTTTTACAAATATTTTTATTTCTCAAATGAAACTAGTGGAACAACATGATTATGATTTGATTTATTCAAGTCATGCAATTTGGCACAATATGCCAGAATATAATCTTCAGGTGTCTTTTAATAAAAGCATTAAGCCACAAGAGGTCAAGCATTACAGTCATTATACCACAGATAAGCGGTGTTATTAATCATGGTAAAATCACTGTAACACAGTCTCTCATGGTTTATATTGCTTTTATCCAACACCAGCAACAGTTATAGAATATAAAAGACACCAATGTTCAATAAATAAATAGTTACATTTATCAAAATTAAAATATCAGAATAACCAATTCTTCTGTCAAGTTATATAATTCATTAGACCGTTTACGGTTGCCAAGCAACATAACAGTCGGGCACATTCATATAGAATGTGCGTCACAAGTGTGCTGTGGCTTCAAATGGGACTCATTCCATTAGAATTTAAAGATGGAACTGAACACCCAGATCGATTTACTGTTTAAAAAAAAATTATCAATACCAATTAACAATAAAAGAAGAGCCATCTTAAGAAGAGAATGAGTGAAGAAGCCAATCACACATTAGTATAAGGAAACAATTATTAGGCAATGTTCAATTGATTAGGTTTGGGGATTTACCTAGAATAGGACTAAAAATGCAAGATGAAATTGTCTCGTCAATTATTTAAAAAAATTAAAAATACAAAAGGAGCATATGCAATATGTTACTTTTCCTTCTGCGAATGCAAAGAATAAACCAAAAACTTATTTTCTTGTGGGTACATAAAGAAAGATAAGAATAGAATTATGAGGGTTTTTTCTGTTTCATCATTATAGGACAGATCTAAGTGAGACAAAAAAGGAGGGTCAAAAACTAAGGTCTACAGACTAGATCTGAGTACTTGCTACACAAGATTGGGAACCAGAGCCAAAATAAAACAACAAACACTAATTAGACAGGATAGAATGTGTATATTAAGTATGATTAACACTTACCACTGAACATACTGGAAAACACTGACCCATTTAGAAAAGCAGATTAAAAGAAAAAAACAAACAATAAAAATGATATGCTAAAAATGGGCAATTTTCTAAACTTCCAAAAACATAATTTTGGATGTTATCAATTTATAAAACACTGCAATGCATTAAAATGCTTTACATTTTAGCTATTCATTGATATATATTTTTTTTATTCATGTGACTCTGTTAGATGTTAATGTTTTATTGATGCTATAAAATTTGGAATTGGAAAAAAACACAGAAAACATGAAAATGTTAGCTAAGCTAAAATATGTAGATACATTTAAACAGGTTAAAATAAAGTGTTATATTAAATAAATATTCTTCAAATAGGCCAAAGAGCAGCAAATTCTGTTCACCTGAAAACTGTCAACATATTTCATCAGTTTCTAAGAACTAGTTCATTCAACCACAAATAAACAACCACAAATAATTTAAAATTAGTAACAACAAAATATTTCAAATTCCATTTTTAACCTTATTGTACTTTCGTGTAGATGATGGAACAAAAAAGATTTTTGAAATCCATGTAATGAGATCACCGTGCAGAGGAGACTAAATTGTTGATCAAATATATACAGTCCCCTCCAAAAGTATTGGAACAGTGAGGACTATTCCTTTATTTTTTCTGTAGACTGAAAACATTTGGGTTTGACATCAAACAATTTATATGAGACAAAAGATCAACATTTCAGCTTTTATTTCCAGGTATTTACATCTGGATCTGATACACAACTTAGAAGATATAACCTTTTGTTTGAACCCACCTATTTCTCATGTGACCAAAAGTATTGGAACATGTGACTGACAGGTGTGTTTTGTTGCCCTGGTGTGTCCTATTACATTGATTATTCAAACAATAAATAGCACTAAATGTCTGCACTCAGTTTCAGATTTGGGTTTTGCCTGTGCAGACTGCATTTATAGTTAGACGTGTAACCAACATGAAAACCAGAGAGCTGTCTATGGGTGAAAAAACAAGCAATT
Organism: Megalobrama amblycephala; assembly: GCF_018812025.1. NCBI lineage: Eukaryota > Metazoa > Chordata > Actinopteri > Cypriniformes > Xenocyprididae > Megalobrama > Megalobrama amblycephala. Next base: position 33,460,667 of record NC_063045.1, read on the forward strand.
GTGAAGCTGAGAGAAGATGGAAAATCAATCAGAGCCATTGCACAAACATTGATCATAGCAAGTACAACCATTTGGAATGTCCTGAAGAAGAAAGAAACCACTGGTGTACTAAGTAACAGACCTCGAATGGGTAGACCAAGAAAAACATCAGCTGTTGACGACAGAAACATTGTGAGAGCTGTAAAGAAAGACCCTAAAACAACTGTTAGTGACATCAGCAACAACCTCAAGAGGGCAGGAGTGAAGGTATCACAGTCTACTGTCTGCAGAAGACTTCATGAACAAAAGTACAGAGGCTACACCAGAAGATGCAAACCTCTCATTAGCAAGAAGAATAAGAAGGCCAGGCTGGAATTTGCCAAAAACTATAGAGACAAGCCTCAAACATTCTGGGGCAAAGTTTTATGGACTGATGAGACAAAGATTAACCTCTACCAAAGTGATGGAAAGGCTAAAGTTTGGAGAAAAAAAGGATCTGCTCATGACCCCAAACATACAAGCTCATCTGTGAAACACGGTGGAGGTAATGTCATGGCTTGGGCTTGCATGGCTTCTTCTGGGACGGGCTCATTGATCTTCATTGATGATGTTACACATGATGGCAGCAGCAAAATGAACTCTGAAGTGTACAGAAACATTTTGTCTGCCAATTTACAGAAAAATGCAACCAAACTGATTGGGAGATCCTTCATCATGCAGCAAGATAATGACCCAAAACACAGTGCCAAAGCAACAAAGGAGTTCATCAGGGGCAAAAAGTGGAAGGTTTTAGACTGGCCAAGTCAATCTCCAGACTTAAACCCTATAGAGCATGCATTTTACCTGCTAAAAAAGAGACTGAAGGGAGTAACCCCCCAAAACAAACAACAACTGAAAGAGGCTGCAGTGGAAGCCTGGAAAAGCATTACAAAAGAAGAATGCAAAAGTTTGGTGATGTCAATGGGTCATAGGCTTGATGCAGTTATTGCAAGCAAAGGATTTTCAACTAAATATTAAGTCTTATTCACTTTAATCTATTTTAAGTTAATCTGTTCCAATACTTTTGGTCACATGAGAAATGGGTGGGTTCAAACAAAAGGTTATATCTTCTAAGTTGTGTATCAGATCCAGATGTAAATACCTGGAAATAAAAGCTGAAATGTTGATCTTTTGTCTCATTTAAATTGTTTGATGTCAAACCCAAATGTTTTCAGTCTACAGAAAAAATAAAGGAATAGTCCTCACTGTTCCAATACTTTTGGAGGGGACTGTACATGATGTCTGGTGTGTTGAATGAGTATTTTTAGTCCTCTAAAATGAACAGCTGTCACATTCCCTATGCCCCATTCTAGGGTTGATGGAGGAACTCTATATCCAGAAGAACAAATAATAAATCAAAAACTGAATGTGAGGGGAAAACGTGACTAGGAATTAACAAAAGCAAACATACCATTGGTTGGGTGTCGCGCAAATGAGATAGAAAATCTTTTTACAGCAGAACCACGTGTAGCCTCTGAGAAAGAGAAAAACAGGTACCTGAAATGTATAACAGCTAAAAGAAAGAGGGTTAAAGAAAGACTAAAGAAGGCAAGAGTCATGCAGGAAAGACGCAGAAGAAAAGCATAGGGATGCTTGTGTTTAGTGTTTGGACAGCCATAGGGATAGGGATTAAAAAAACACGTTCCACATTTCAAAATTAAACCTTCGGGTCCCTTCTGTTTAAGCAAGCACCCCGTATTAACCCTAGAATGCATACTGGGGGTTAAATCGACACGACAGAACAGTAGTTTTCAATTCTAGCCCCAGGGACCCACAGCACTGAACATTTTTTGTATCTCACACCCAATTCAGATAATCAACTAGCCAGAAGATAGATCCATCACTTGACTGTATCAGATAAGTGAGACATTCAAAAATGTGATATGCTGTTCTAAGAGACGCACCACTTTTTTGGATTTTTTTTTTTTTTTTATCACTACCCCCAGCCTTTGTAAAGGGTCTCAAAATTACACATAGACTTTTCATATGGAATTTTGACTCACTATAGTATTTTTTGGTCAGAAATTTATCTTTGATTGGATCTTGGACTAACAAAAATAAACACACAGTGGCATCAGATAAGGCTGCTAGCACAGCTCTTACAAGGCAACATTACAATCCCAGTACCAGGACTTCTCATTTGTCCAAAGCTTGTTTCTTATGAACTAACTCCATTTCACAGATCTTGACTCTCAATGATCACCACAGTCATTTACTGGCTATGCAGTGAATCTCTACACAACTTCTTACTCTAAACGGACACAAGACTACAACATATCCACTGCGCACTTATTCAGATTTGCAGTTCAGCAATAGTTACACACATTTACCTGTTCTTCACCTTAGTTTCAGAAAAACAACAGTCTATCTTTCCATAAGACAACTTATCTGCAAGCATCAGTGAAATAATCTGCATATGTTGCTAGTAAATTAAAATCTCATAATTATAAGAGTAATTATATTGAACTGAATTTGGTTATGGTATACAATGTGAACAACTGAACATTGCTGAAACATTTAAACTGGTGTATAATCAAATTCTTCAATGATTTAATTACACTGAATGATAAAAACCAGGATGCCATCTCTTTGTACGGGTCATTTTGCCTCCTTTATGCATTCATGTAGGCGTTTTGGGTCATGCATTCTAGGGTTAATTCTATTATTGACGCTATACTTTCTTTACTGATGCTCAACAGCACTCCTGGCTTCATGAACACATCTACAAAGGTCTTGCTTCACAACACAAATTAGCCATGGAATCCTGGATTTCCACAAAATTATCAAAACAAACAACAGGACATAAAAACACATCCTACCCTAAAACATTTGTTGAGTTATATATCTCCTCAAATAATAGCTACGAATTCAGAAGTCACTTGCTGCATTATAACAGATGGCCTTAAAAACTTCAGTTGGACAGTTATATTATTCCAGCACAGACACTACAACTAGAATGGACACGTTAACAGAACCATTAACAGAAACTAGCCTCTTGGATATCAGCACATCCACGAAGATGACTTTCTTGTGCTTGTTTGTTCAATATTTCTTTAGAAGTCAACAAAATATCTGTTCATAAATGTGTGTTCAAAACCACATTATTGCCTTACTCCAACTCACTATATGGTAAGTATGCAAAAATTATTTTAATTCAGAGCTGTGGGGTTCAGTTTGCTCTAGCTTCCAAGATTTGTCCTAGGATGTTTTTTTAGTCATGTCTGTATACAAAGAAAAAAGGTTTGGCAACAGGTGTGTGTGCAGGATAAAGAGAAATACCAAAAACCTAGAATACAGTGTACTTTAAAGGGGTCATGACATGAGTCTTTGTACCATTAAAACATCCTGCAAGTTTCATAGCTTAAAACATCCTCCTCATAAACATAGCATTTATTTAATCAAGCTCCAAAGATGGCTAGTTTGGATATTGCAGGATCTGTGACATCACACGGGCAAATACATTTGAATAGATTGCCTCCAGAGCAAGACATCAACAAAGAGTTTTACATCATCGCACCATAGGCCCCGCCCCCTTGCGTCCAGTAGGTTAATAGCTGACATTTGCCTACACTGGATTTGAGAGTTGCGTCAAAAGCAAATAGAAGCCATTATAATCACTGAAACTGTCTACACTGGATACAGTATACAGATGCACGTTCAGTTTCTGATAATACTCCACGTACTTGAGGATAAATAGAAGAGTGAACGGATTTTTAAACCGCTCATTTGCATCTCTGTACAGACTATGGAAGGATCCCAGCATCAGAAACAAGTGGATGGTTTACTTTAATGACGTCGGAGGATTATGTTTGTTCGGAGCATTTTGTTTGCAAGAGTTTGCAAAGAAACTTTGACAGATAAAGCAGTCAGCTGTATCGTATCTGACAGCTGCTGTATCATAAACCGTAAGTAAATGATTTCATAATCGACTGTAAATTACGGTTTTATATTGATAATGTTTTCAAAACACTTACTTAAAAACAGGTTATTTCAGACAGAGAATCAGAATGAAAATAATCATTTTACCACATATATTTATTTTGTGTGTGTGCGCGCATTCCATGTCATGACCCCTTTTAAGGATAAAAAAAAAAAGAAATTGGCCACTTTAGTTTCTGCTGCAGATCTTTAGTTTCATCCAATATATTTTTTATTGATATAAAAATACAAAAATAAAGAAAATATATTCTAATCTTTATCAACAACATGAAGTGTATTAAACATCAGAACTGCAAGGGTTTTGTGAGTTTAATGAAAAGCTATTAAGTAATTAAATTATAATTTAAACTTAAAATAAATAATTTTACAATAAAAACAATAAATATAAAACACTTGCTAAAAAAAGATAAAAAATAATTGTTTACCTGCATGTCATGTGACCATTAAGCAACATCAGAGAACTGTGAACTTATTATTATTATTATTATTATTGACCTAATTTAAATATTGACCTTATAATTATTTTAACTTAATTATTTTTAAATGATCAGGGGGCATTTCGAGTAAATGATAATAATAATAATTGTGTTCGTTAGATATGCAATGTTGCAATGTTAAGAAAACACTTCTTAAAAGTGAAATGATTTCTGTAAATACAGTGATCAAATGCTGTGTGGGTATCAGTTTTCAGTGACAGTCACATGACTAGTGGCTGGTCTGCGTGTGCAATTCCACAAACCTGGAAGAGCTTATGAATGCTTATAAGCAGTAGGCTTTATTAGAAAGGAAAATATTAAAAGATAAAAAAAAAAGTTGTAGCAAGAATCAATGAATATTGTGAGATTAACATGAAATCATATAATAAATAAAGTAACTGTAGTCCGATTAGGAGTATTTTAAAATTAATTAAATATTAAATTAAATAACTAATTACAAGTACTTCATATTTTAAATCTGATTACGGAATCTAGATTACATGTAATCAGTTACTACCCAGCACTGACAGTCTTACAGAGGTAATGATTTACATTAAGGTAAATGAATAAATAAATAACATTATTTTACTAACAGCGCATAAGATTCTGATGAGACGGACTCTTAAGATGAATTCAACATATGGCTTGTGTTACACAGGACAAGACATAGGCTACACATAGAATTAACCCAAAAAAAAAAAAGAAAGAAAAAAGTTTTTTTTACAGGTATTATAGATAACTAATTTATTAAACCTGTTTTTTTCATGAAACATACACTATGTACAGATCATAGCATACATTTCTTACAAAAGCAGGATTGTAGGATCCCAATTTTTTTTTTTTTTTTTCAAAAAAGATTTGCATCATAAATAAATTGGGGCAGATGGGCATGAGTACCACAACAAAGCAACAAAAGGACGACTTATTCCAATGCAACCAGTTGAGAACAACCCGAGCTCTGGTAGTTTCCCACTGAAAACACAGATAAGACTCCAGGATTCCTTAAAAGTAGGGACGGGGATTCACCATTAGAAGGTGTGTGTGCGTGTTTGCACATACCATCTAAGAAGCCAGAGGAGGTCAGCTTTTTACGGTGTGCGTGAGCGTAATCTTGTAGGTTAGGTGCACTGGAGGAGCCGCCCAGCACCATGGTGCTAAACAAGCCAGCACAATGAGACCCTGATGGGAGTTAGAGAAGATACATACAGCAATCGGGTGTTCCAAGAGACACACCTCGCAATGCATGCAGCATGCAAATCTAGAAGATTCTTGCCACAGAATGAGTAGTGCAGCCTCACTGAAAGCATCCCATAATGACAGTAATGTCTTTTGTCATTGTAACCAAGTAAGGTAAACCAATCACCAGAGGACCTCACTTTCAGGAGAAAAAATCTTATGACCAAAAAGACATAAGCTTTAAGGTCACATGAAGTGACATATCAAGCAATTACTGACAAAATTAAATGTGTAATACACTTACACCATCTTTACTACAATTGCTGTAACTATTACAGTATTATTACCCACTGTAGACCACTATGATAATCATTAATATTTTCCACCACTCCAATACAGAGGCTGGATTCACAAAAAACTTCTTAAAAAAGTTAAGAAATTTCTAAGAAGTTTGTAAGAAATGTAATTCTAGAAGTTATCAAACATTTCCAGACTTGTTATAACTTGGTGTTATCTGATTGTATGGTGTTTTTTTCCAGAAGATTCAATCAACTCTTTTTTCTTTTTTTTTTCTTTTTTGCAGGCCAAAAAGGTCCATTGTCAGTTGTCATTAGTGTAGCAATGTGTGAAGCACTGCTCCCACAGAAATCACTTTCAATTTAAGCAGTTTTCTGCTGGTCAGTTCAGCAAATTTGAACCAGATGTGAAATCTGCGGAGTAAATCTTTCACCCTCTTTCACCTATTCAAGTCGTTTCATAGAGCCGTTACTGAAAAAAGTCAAGTCACCAATTATTGTTTACATTATCGAACCATAGTGTCACTTTAGAGTTTACACTGTACATCCCTAATGATTGTAATATGTATAACACTCACGGGCCACTTTATTAGGTACACCTTGCAAGACTGGGTTGAACCCACTTTTGCCTTCAGAACTGCCTTAATTCTTTGTGGCATAGAATCAGACAAAGTGCTGGAAACATTCCTCAGAGATCTGGGGTCTCATTTATAAAGCGTGAAACTGGCGTACACACGTTTCCAGCCCCGTTTTGTGCGTACGCCAGTTCCCACGCAAAGGTTGTGATCTATAAAAAGAAACTTGACGGGAGAATGTGCGCACCTTTAAGCAAACTTTGAGCTGTGCGTACGCACATTCTGAAGACAAAAGTGATATGAATTGAGATAGTAGATTGATCCAGTGATACGCTGTTTTAATGACAGTGAGGAATGCTGGGAGCACAATAATTCCTCTTTAAACTACAACGCAGATGTTATGACAAAATATTTTTTTCGAGAATGACGATCAGTGATGCACACTTAACTTAGATATTATGGAAGACAATGCTGGATTCGGTGGTCGAACGGTCCGTTGTCCAGTTTGAATAGGTCCAATAATATCTTACTGTACCACAGCTGCAGGAGGTGTTGATGTCGTGTGAAGGATCTTCAAACAATTACCATTTGAAGGATATAATTTGAGGAAAACTGTAAGATTTGCACGTTTCCTTTTTAAAATACTTCAGTGAAGCACCGAGAAAGACAATTGTATTTACACTGCAATAAATAGGTAGGCCTATCTGTTTCCACTAAAAATAGCCTATAAACTTCCTAAAAGATATGTTCACCTTATCAGCAAAACTGCATAAATTTGATTTGAATTGTTTTATACTATTAAAATACTATTTGGCCAGTGGAAATGAATAAATCAACTGTATATTAAAACCTTTATCTTAAGTATTTAATACAATTTTGTTTTAATGGATATTTTGATATATTTATTCTAAAACATAAAAGGATATTGGATGATTTTTTATCAATGTAGTGTATGGCACAAATGGCATTTATAGTCTGTATCTCATATTTTCCAATGTCTTGTACCTTTGACGGTGTTAACTATGGTGTCACGTGGATGGGAATATGCATGGAAATGATATGCAGATGAGGTTATGCATAGTAAAACTAGGCGTCATAATCTCCATATATGGTGATTTCGGGGAGGAGACAGGGTGGAGATGCACGTACGCACAATCTTCCGCTGACTGGGATTTATAAAGGGATTTGTGCGCAGGTTCTGGCAGAATTCAGCTTTTGCGCATACGTACATTTTTAGTAGGGATCCTACGCAGTTTTATAAATGAGACCCCTGGTCATTACTGACATGATAGCATCACACAGTTGATGCAGATTTGTCGGCTGCACATCCATGGAGCGAATCTCCGGTTCCCACACATTCCAAAGGTGCTCTATTGGATTGGTGACTGTGGAGGCCATTTGAGTATAGTGAACTCATTAGCCACTTTTCCACTGCCAGGCCAAACCGCTCTCATTGCTTAACCATTCCATACCGTGTCAATCCGGCTCAGCCGATACAGATATGGTTTCATTTTCTACTGTGGGGCTGATAATGGCCGATCTTTCTAATGTCATACAAATGTGTCAGTCGTTGCCTTGGTAATACAGACGATAAGAGTTGTAGATAGCTACCGTGTTATGGAGGATGATCAGATATTTCTTTCAATTTTATTATTAACAAGTTAAATTCACTCAAATACTGTGCGTTGCCAGATATAGAGAAACTGGCAGCCAGGCAACAGACAAGTGACCAATCAGAAGTGGCGACGTCACTACATGCATTCTAGCCGACCGTGCCAAGAACGGATTGTAATTGTGCCGTGCAGAACCAATCTCAAGTGTAAATATGACCGGAACTGCTCCTTACCATTCTTAGAAATGTTCAGCCTGACGGTAGAAAAGCGGCTATTGTCATGTTCAAGAAACCAGTTTGAAATAATATGAGCTTTTTGACGTCACGTTATCCTGCTGGAAGTAGCAATCGAAAGATGTGGTTATTAAGGGATGGACATGGTCAGCAACAATACTCAGGCAGTCTGTGGCATTTAAATGCTCAATTGGTACTAAGGGGCCCAAAGTGTTCGAAGAAAATATCCCTCACACCATCACAGCACCAGCCTGAACCACTGATACAAGGCAGGATGGATCCATGCTTTCATGCTGTTTACAGCAATAAATGTGACCCTACCATTTGAATGTCACAGCAGAAATTGAGACTCATCAGACCAGGCAATGTTTTTCCAATCTTCCATTGTCCAATTTCGGTGAGCCTGTGTGAATTGTAGCCACAGTTTCCTGTTCTTAGCTGACAGGAGTGGCACCCGCTGTGGCCTTCTGCTGCTGTAGCCCATCTGCTTCAAGGTTGGAAGTGTTGTGCATTCAGAGATGCTCTTCTGCAGACCTCGGTTATAACGAGTACTTATTAGAGTTACTGTTGGCTTTCCATCAGCTTGAACCAGTCTGGCCATTCTCCTCTGACCTCTGGCATCAACAAGGCATTTTCACCCACAGAACTGCCGCTCACTGGATATTTTCTCTTTTTCAGACCATTCTCTGTAAACCCTAGAGATGATTGTGTGTGAAAATTCCAGTAGATCAGCAGTTTCTGAAATACTCAAACCAGCCCATCTGGCACCAACAACAACCATGCCACATTCAATGTTACTTAAATCACCTTTCTTCCCCATTCTGATGCTCAGTTTGAACTTCAGAAGATCATCCTACCTTGTGATTGGCTGACAACATATTTACATTAATGAGCAGTTTAATAGATGTACCTAATAAAGTGGCCGGTGAGTGTATGTAGCTAGTCTAATGTAATGTTTAATATTTGAAACAACCCAAAAGATTCATTAAACATCTTACCTTTGAAATTAAGAAAAGTTGGAGGTCATCCTGCCTTTAAATGGTTGCTTACAATGATTTTTACAAACACTCTTTTCATGAATTAAAATTTTGTCTGAGTAACAATCTTAAGAAAAAAAGACAAGAACATTCTTAAATGTTTTTGAGAATACAGAATTCTTAACTTAATGCTTTGTGAATGCGGCCCCAGGAGTGTAAGCTCATAGTTACTTTTTAACAATTCATAGTTTTTTTGCATTATGGCAAATACATCTGTATTGATGGAACACAATTTGCTGTGACCAGAATGCATTTTGCTTTAGTTTGGTGGCACAAATTTTTAACAGCTGACCAAAAACTCTTCAGGAGTCAATCTTTATAGTTTTATAGTATAAATCTGTGCCACTTCATTGTCACTTCACAAATCATAATGCCATTAATGTCACATTGCAAAGTTTCAAACTAAATCACAAAAGCTCTTAATTGTTTGAAAAAAATCAGTTTCCACTAAATTTTTGAGGGCTGACACGAAAAAAACATTCTTTTTTGGTAACATGTCCATGAGTTACTTTTTTCCCCAAACCAACATCAAATTTAAGTTTAAAATATATATGAAAGAATAAAGCAAAGTGCACATTGTTAGTCCTGTAACTGGTCACCATTTTTAACACCTTTTGTCTTCACTATAGTTTTAAACTGTCCTGCAGTATGACCATTTTTTTAATTTTTTTTTTTTATTACGGTAATACAAAGTTAAATTAATCTCAATTATGGGCTCAAAATGCTGCATGTATAATATATATAAAAGTAAAGAAAAAAAATATACTGGGGGTACTTGCATAAACATATATGCTAAGTTAAGACTGTCTCTTAAGAACTAGTCTGACCAACTAGCAATTAGTTAAGCCGCGCACACACGATTGTAAGGCCGATTATGAATGTAAATTGATACTTATGACTGATCGCGCTCAAACGCGTCCAGTCAGAGCCAGTTGCGTTCAGTCTGCGATTACAGTCGGTGTTCAAATTCCTTGTGTGAGTATATAAATCGGCTCCAGTCGAAGGAAACAATCGGCAGTGTGTTCAGTTCAGTCTTAGAATGTTTCAGCTAATCGTTAGGTGTGTCCCCGGCTTTAGGGCTAATCAGTCTTACTTTATAGAATTCAAATTAGACCAATCTACGTTTTTATGTAACTGACTGACTGAAGTTATGACCAGTCTTGAAGAAAAAAATTAGATGACTAACTTGTAAGACTATTCTAAGCAGTTTATGCAACTGGCCACTGGTTAAAACTGTTTTAAATCACTCTTCGAAGAAAAGGTTCAATATAGAAGGGTTCTGTCAGACACTTGTTTTAATTAATTTTTCAATTTAATTAAATTTTATGAATTAAACCGCTCATTAACACATCACATCACAAGAAAAAAATTGAAATCACCATCAAACATTAAAGTACTATGCAATCGTTTAAGATTTTCTCCTTAAGAATTTTAAAGAATGCCAAAAAATATATATAACCTTTTTTGGCATTCTTTAAAATTAAATCAAGAACTCTAGGGTTCTATATAGAACCTATTCTTCTAAGAGTGAAGAGTATAGAATGTCACACTGCAGGACATCCAAAACTATTTCATGTCACCTACCCATCTACAATTAATTACTAAAGAGCTATAATTACACAGTAAGACAAAAGTGTATGCTTCCACATAAACCATGGAGGTTTGTGTATAAACGGCCTACAAACACACAAAGGACATTACAAGCATATATGAGAGTCAGCACTGTATTAGTCAGCTGTGTGGCAAAAATCTTAGAATACTTAGTGTGTTTCAGAGTAAAGCTCACTGACAGTATTACACATTCACTTCCAATTCAGACCCAAATTAATTGGTCGTTAAGTTTAAAGAATCAAGAGAGAGCAGCCACAATAACATCACACACAACAGAGATTAGAAATGGAACGGCAAAACATTATATTGGGACATAGAAAACCAGGACAGTATGTCAGAGTTCCTCCATAATGAACATCCAACAACATTCAGGATATTACAAGATATGTCTGCTGACTTTATAATATTAAGATGTGTGCTACGAGATCCGCGAGTGCTCATCTTACCGATTCCAGTGGTGAGCTTGTGATCGGCGTGCAGTCTGCCCGGTCTGCTGTGGCTGTTGTTCTCTGACAGAACCTGAATAGGCACAAGCAGAAAACAATAACTGCTCAACAAAAACTCAACCTTCATCCTTCTTTGTTCATAAAGGCAATTTCCAGATAGACAGATGTTAATAAGCAGCACTGTATATGTGAGTTCACAGGTCTATACATGAAGAAAAAGAAAAAACCCAGCATGAAAAAAAAGAAATGGATCATGCGTTAAGCATAGCAACACAGACTCCATTCCATATCAGAAACAGGAAATGAGATCAGGAATGCAGAAGGTATGAGGACAAACATGGCAACAGTTTATAGAGTATAACTGAACAATCCACAATTTCAAACAAATATGCATTTGCATCCATGTAAAACCCAACAGAGCAGGGAACAAAACGGTCACAGCCCAGTTATTTTTCTCTGTTAAAAATTTCTGTTTCATGCAAAACCAAAGGAAACTTCAAAATTAAGAATCTGCTTTGAGGTAAAAGGAGGTTATCCTGGGCATAGGAAGAGGGTTATTGGACACTAAACAGCACAGAGTTCTCTATGCCTGAACAGGCTTTACATGAGGCCTAGATCAAGCCACAGATTCAGCCAAGTCCTCAACTAAAAGGATTTTCAATGGAGACAGTGGCCCCAAAAATACACTTAAGACACACAGAAAATCTATGTATTTATATCAAACCAATTTCAATTTACCTGAGAGACTTCGATTACATTATAACACATATTTGACATATTTCCAAGGAAAATTGAAAACTGCTTTGATATTTTTCTCATCTAACATAAAGGCATTCAGACATTTTTAAGTGTGACTGAAGTGTCCAAATTCTTTTTTTGGGGTCAATGTATTTAGTTGAAGACTTTGGCTAATCTGTGACACCATCTTCAAAACATTTTACTGTGTTAAGAACTTGACCGAGGTTCCCACTTTGTTACAATGTTGTGTAAAAATGACAGGAAAACTGACATAATGAAGCAATAATATCTTGTAAAACAAAGACACAAGCATAATTATAACATATGGGTTATAATTATTATTGTAAAACATAAAAAAAAAAAAAAAATTGTGATGTTCACTAAATGGTTAACCACCATAAACAAATATCATTGATTATGTTGATAGATACTTTTGCTAAGAGCTTCTCACTGAACTGTAAGAACAAGAAATGTCGATCTAACAGTGATCAATGAATATTAAAAGGTGCCAAAGCAGAGGCAAATTCTGTCCGAGGTGAGTGACAAGCAAAATCCACCTCATACATGTATGACATCAGTGACACATATCCCGTAGCAACCCAGAGGTCAACTTTTTATTGGACACTGAAATGGAGCAGGATGCAAAGGACAGCTAATAGCAGAGCAGATGAATGAAAAGAGCTGAGACTCTCTAGGCTAAACATGGATAAAGAGAGTAGATTGGTGCAGAGAGAAAAATAAAAAACACTGAAGGGTTGTAATGAGATTTTTAGTTTATGGTCTGAAGCAGCAGCAAAAGGCCAAAAGTAGCTTTTTCATAGACATATACAAATCGGTAACACTTTACAATAAAGTTCGATAGTTAACATGAACTAATAATGAGCTGCACTTATACAGCATGTATTAATCATTGTTAATTTCAACATTTAATAATACATTATTAAAATCTTTTTAACATTAGTTAATGCACTATGAACTAACATAAACAATGAACAACTGTATTTTCATTAACTAACGTTAACGAAGATTAGTAAATAGTAACAAATGTATTGCTCATGGTTAGTTCATGTTAGTTAAAACATTAACTAATGTTTAACTAATGAACCTTATTGTAATGAGTTACCAACAAATAAATATTTTTTCCTCTACATGGAATGACATTCAGGTTTGATTCAATTAGTATCCAAGTCACAATAAATTAATAAATACAACAGTAATATACAAAACTAATTGACAAATTTTGTAAAAAAAAACAAAAAAAAACAAACATTTAAAACAATTTAAAGTCAACCTGAAGTGGCATTTGCAACCCATTTTACTTCCTTAAAATTATGCATTTTTGAGAATATTCAAACAGGAAAAATGTGTGGGGCAAGACTTGAGTTTATCCATCAGGAATTGACTGGATGTTGAAACAGCTGTTTAAACCCGAATGAGGGTTTGTAGTAGGCCTACTCAACACCTGAAAAACCACATCCAGAAAAGGTAGAGATGCCGAAAACATACCTAAAAAAGTTGATCTTTGAGAGCATCTCGACAAAGAAAAAAGGTAATATTTAATCTTCTTTTGCTATTATTACCGTAAACTTTACTTACACTAACACTAAACTACATTAACTATTTATTAACAAGAATCCCTTGTGAGCTACCTATAAAAATACATACACAAAAAAAATGACTAAACTATTTGGCTGCATGGCTTATGTGATTTTTTTTTAACATGCACAGATGAATCATAAACAATAAGATCTGGAACATGTTTTTGATTTCATGTTGACTTTAAACCAACACTGAGAAACCAGTGGAAAAAAAAAAGACTGGGTTATCGGTGTTATTACACAAATGGATATTTTTGTGTAAATGAAGAATTACAGAATTTAGTACCAATTAAAGTCTATGGAGAAATATTAAACAAGCTAGTTTTCATATGTTTAGAACAAAAAAAACAAACAAAAACATTCATTAAGATGCAATGTTTAAAAAAAAAATGGTTAAGACTAAGGTAAAGACTAAAACTATCAAGACTAAGATTCTTGATACAAATTGAAAAGTAAGAAGCTGATATTCCAGAACACAAACCAGTGCATTCAAAATCAACAAAACACATGACGGATGAAGTAATAGTGCTCTTTTAATTCATCTGCTTTATTAGGTGTCCTTGCTGATCGCCACCAAGATCTTGAGTGTGAATGAACAGTACGTTAGTGGTTGGTGTGAAGAATGAATTAAATTGGTAAAAACCTGTTGCCATGAGCCAAAAATACTGGATGTGAAAGCCAGTGATTTGGGGGAGACTGGGGAGGAAGTTATTTGGTCCCCTGATCTGCGTCTTCGACGCCCAGTACCAACACCACAGGTGTAATGAATCCAGGTACCTATAGAGTCAGGGCTAGACACACTCAGGGGGCTCTCTTCCTGGAAGTGAGACAGGGGGCAGAAACAGCACAGTCATGCAACGTTAACAACAGTCCGGCTACGTGTCCACCAACATTCACTATAGGAAGACAAACAGTGCTCATACTTTGCCAGCAGGCGTCTTGAAAAAGTCTGCCTGCAATGGGGACTAAAAAAGAAAACAAATAAGAGACCGTGGCAATTTCCAAAATAACATACATTTTGAACTGAAACATGAAAAAATCATGGTGCTGTTGAACATGCTTTTGCACCCAAGGTATTATATACACGCTCACAAGGCTGCTAGCTGGTTTTGCTTGACTGAAAACTGAATGCTTGAAACAATATTGTGTGACATTAGTATGGCAAGATGGAATAATTTGCATCACATTGTACAATAAATACAACAAGCAACAGTACAAGAGCGACACGAGGGTGAGTGAATGGCAATTTTCAGTTTTGGTTGGACTATTCCTTTTATTGATATCCTTTCCTTTTTTGAAAAATAAGACAGGACATTTTCAAAATATAATCTTTTGTGTTTCATAGAAGGAAACAATTCATAGGGTTTGCAATGACATGAGGGTGAGAGTTGTTACATATACCGTGTGCAGAATTATTAGGCATTTTCTGATCATATTTTTTTTCCAGGCACATTTTACCAATTCCAAACCACATCAATCTTAATAACTACTATTAATTTTGTTTTTAATCATTTGTAAGTGATATATAATTGTTCATGAAGGCTGTAAATGAAAAACACCTTGTTTTCAGGTGTGCATAATTATTAGGCAGGTTTTCTTTTACAGGCAAAATGAGCCAAAAAAAATTAAGAAAAAAGAATTAAGGTGAAGAATGAAGTGTGAAACCATCAGGAACCCTTAAGTCTCCAGTGCCACCATTTTCCAGAACTGTAACCTACCTGGAGTCCCCAGAAGTGCAAGGTGTCAGGATCTCAGAGACTTAGATTAGGTAAAGAATCCAAAAAAATGACCCCCACTTAAAGGGTTAGTTCACCCAAAAATGAAAATTATGTCATTAATGACTCACCCTCATGTCGTTCCAAACCCGTAAGACCTCCGTTCATCTTCGGAACACAGTTTAAGATATTTTAGATTTAGTCCGAGAGCTTTCTGTCCCTCCATTGAAAATGTATGTACGGTGCACTGTCCATGTCCAGAAAGGTAATAAAAACATCATCAAAGTAGTCCATGTGACATCAGTGGGTTAGTTAGAATTTTTTGAAGCATCGGAAATACATTTTGGTCCAAAAATAACAAAAACTATGTCTTTATTCAGCATTGTCTTCTCTTCCGGAATCCTTTCCATTGAATTGATTCCATTGAATTGATTCTATTGAATCCTTTCATCTGTCGGCACTGGTAATGCACTTTTACGTCGCCGTGGTTGTTTTTGGCAATTAGAACATCTGCGACATGCACACTTACGCACCATTTAAAAAAATATAGCAATACCAAAATACAAACAATGTAGAATAGCTTGAATACAGCGTGCGCCTCCCTCAGACTGTAAACGAAGCTCTGGCGCACCGGATAACACGTCAGCAGCGTCTTACATCAGTAGCGTCACTGCGGAGTCGTGAACCACACTCCGGAGCAGAAGGGGGCGGTAATGCACCAATAAGCTGGATGCCAACCGCCGTAAAACAGGAAAGAAGAAGAAGCGGAGTAATGAACGCGGATTGACAACAGACTCGGAAGAGAATAAAATACTGAATAAAGTCGTAGTTTTTGTTATTTTTGGACCAAAATGTATTTTCGATGCTTCAAAATGTTGCGGATGTCCTAATCGCCAAAAACAACCACGGCGACGTAAAAGTGCATTACCAACGCCGACAGATGAAAGGATTCAATGGAATCAATTCAATGGAAAGGATTCCGGAAGAGAAGACAATGCTGAATAAAGGTGTAGTTTTTGTTATTTTTGGACCAAAATGTATTTTCAATGCTTCAAAAAATTCTAACTAACCCACTGATGTCACATGGACTACTTTGATGATGTTTTTATTACCTTTCTGGACATGGACAGTAGCCTGGTAATACCAGACTCTGCTACTTCACTTTGCTTCGTAGACAGAGTCTGGAATGGCATAATAGAGAAGTGTTTTCTCTCTCGCTAGGGGACGCTTGTCTGAAGTTTAAAATCATTGGTTACCCGTAAGCCAATCAGATACGTTTAGTTATGACGTATGTTATCCGCCTGTACAGCCGCATCGAAGCACAGACATCATGCATCGAACTCAAATCTATGATTGAACTTCCACTGTAAACCTGTTGTAAACACATGATGATGTGAGCGAAATACCGGACTGAACATGGCTGTAAATGACTTTTGCAGATTATGCGAAGTTAATGCATCCCGAAGTTTGCATCCCGTGTCTCGTTTCCCATTCCCGCGGTCGTTTCGGTTTTCGATTTCTCTAACCTACAATGTAAAACTCGGCTCTTAGCATCTACGTCACGGCTCTCAGCCCGCCCTCTGTTCGTTGATTGGCCCGGCTGTTTCCAGACCGGTGGCAAACACAAAGCTCTGACGCTGTATCAGACTGAGTACAGAAGCGAAATGAAATTGAGCGGAAGTAGGAAGTCTGACGTAGTCAGGCTACATGGACAGTGCATCGTACATACATTTTCAATGGAGGGACAGAAAGCTCTCGGACTAAATCTAAAAAATCTTAAACTGTGTTCCGAAGATGAACGGAGGTCTTACGGGTTTGGAACGACATGACGGTGAGTCATTAATGACATAATTTTCATTTTTGGGTGAACTAACCCTTTAATAAGAATCACAAGCTGAAGTGTTGTAAAATACATGAATACTATTTTTTTTAAATAGGCTTTATAGACAGACAGATTGAAAGTGACTCAGATTGAAAGTGCCACCACTGTTTGAAGAATTTGGCAGTAAGGTGTGGGAATTCATTTTTAGTCCATCTCCTATTCTGAAAAATCCGTCTTGCAGATATGGAATAAAAATCATCTTACAAAACTTACTGCTAGATTCTGGAAGATAAATTCTTCAAACTGTGGTACAAGAGGATGTGGTGCTGGTCCTTCAAGAGTCACTTTCAATCTGTCTATATAATGAATATAAGGTGTTTTTCATAAACAATTATATATCCACTTATAAATGATTAAATACAAAATTAATAGAAGTTATTACGATTGATGTGGTTTGGAATTGGTAAAATGTGCCCGAAAAAAAAAAAAAATATGATCAGAAAATCAACTGGCCTAATAATTCTGCACATGGTGTATTCCTTTAAAAGTTTGTTTTTCTGTATAGGCATTTGTTAATTCTCTTTAACCTTTATTTAACTGACAAAAGGCCAAAGAAATGATTTTCAAAGTTTTCACTTGTAAATATAAATACATTTTGATGGCTGTACAAATGATACACACAAAACGCTGGCGAGTATTCACGTAAATACAGTAAGTTATGTTTTAAGTGAATGTGAACAGTTGAGAGAGAAAAAGCATATGTAACAGTGAAATGGATCCATGCATTAGGTTTTAAAGTGACAGCAGCCTAATATACCTGCTGCCAAATTATGAGATCATATTAAAAATATCTATATGCACTCCACTAGCCACAGTGGCTTGTGAGCAAAAAAAGTTGATGTCAAGCCCTGGGCGTAATATACAGCCTATTCCATGCTCAAGCACAGGCATAAAGCTTGCTGTAAAGCACTGGCAAAAGTAATGATTATGAATGAGTCAGGAAAAAAATAGCAAGGAGACATTTTAATTATTTATTAATAAACTAGTGTTTTTTGAGTCAGTGTCGGCAGCAAAGATAAAGATGACGATGCTGCCTAACCATCTCCGCAGTATAGTGAACGCGCCTATAGAGCATTGCACCTTTCATACAGATTAAATAAGCAGAGAGTATTTCTTTTTGATTTGAATTGGTTCAAATCAAGATATTTCTAAGGTCTGTGAGGCACGTAGCCTATATTCATTTTTGTGACGTGTTACAGTTCACAGAGACCGAGGCGGCAGAAAGGGAATCATGTTTATTTTCTTTATTTTACAAAAGGCACAATACTTTCTTGTTATTGTGAGTTTACACAAATAAGAGTAGACCCTTTACAGATGTATTACTCTTATCTGTATGACCAAAATGCCATAGTATTTTAAGTTGTTTCTGCTGTTTTCAGAAACAAATGCAAGTGATCGTGGCAGCGCCTCCATGTCATGCAGTAAATGCGCTATACTGTAGCTTCCACACTCCACACAACCACTTGGATATGCGCCTAATAATAGCGAACATTTATCCAAGTTAATGTGAGAGCGAGCAGCCATGTAAAGTTGCTACTACTTATATGTTTCCAATGATAAGCCATGTTTGAGGTCGATGGATAATAGGCGAACGTTCAGATTACCTGGCCGCCATACTATAATTACCACAAGGAACTGCCATTAACAATCTGTCCCTCATGGACTTCCACACGAGGTTTTTGTTTTTCTGCGACTAACTGACTAATAAAATTCTGGTTGACGAAGCCTCTTCTGGTTGACTAATGATTAATCAACTATTAGGGGGCAGCCCTAGATGTATTGACTCATTTTTTAAATTTTGTTCATTTTGAAAAAAAAAAACTTACATAGTGTACGTTTGACATGAAGTTGTACAACACTCCCAGAATAACAACATAGACAATTTCACTCCATTTTTAGCCTGTTTATATGCTTTAAAATTACATAAAAAGAAACAAAAGAAAAACAAACAAACAAAAAAAACATCAACCTGTTCCCTAAAAATGAAATACATTCAGGAAAAATATTCAGGAAAGGAACTGAAATTGAAAAGGCTTTGAGCCAATTCATTAAAAATTAAGGACACATAAAGGCATATCGACCTGAAGAGAGATGGATTTGAAATTGATGAAAATTGCAAGCACTTTTTCCTCATTGATGCATGATGTGACAATGGGAAAAAAATGTAAGAGAAAAATAATTCAATATGCACAGTACGTACACCACCAGACAAAAGTTTGGAAACAATGAATTTGTTTCTTGAGATCTTAAAAACCTAAAAATAAAAGCTTATGCTTTAAAATATTCGAATCTGTATAAAAACAAAAATTGGGCCATCATATGAATCTATTTCTGTTTACAACAAGGTCTCATTTGTTAATAAAAGTTAACTACACTTGTGTACATGAACTAACAATTAATACTGTACTTCTACATGAATGTAATGAATATTAATTTCAATAATTACTAAAGATACATTTAAAATCAAATGTTCTATCTGTTAACATTAGTTAATACACCTGTATTTTTTAAACTAACATTAACAAAGATTTATTGTATATTGGTGTAAAAATATACTGCTCATTGTTAGTTAGCTAATGCATTAACTAATGTTAACAAATGAAACATTATTGTAAAGTTAATAAATTTCTTAAAAATAATATTTTAATTAGAATTTTAATTTAAAGTGCCCCTATTATGCTTTTTTCAAATATTACCTTTCATATAGTGTTTATAACTGTTAGTAAATGTAAAAGTTTTGTGAAAATTTCAAAGATTTCAAATTTCATTAATTCCAGTCTTACTTACTGCTCAAACATATGTCATTTTGTAAAAAATCTGCATAATGACAGTCTATGGTCTTCATTGGCTGCCTGCAAACAACATCTGCTTTGACCCTCAAACACTGGAGTTGTAGCTCAGACTGGAAGTTTTCTTTGTGTTGTTCATGTCAAGAAGATGCTGTTTTCTGCATCTGCCCTTCCAAAGAATGTTAGTATCACTATGTATCAAGTGCTGAGGAAGAGCTGAAATTCAGATATGCCAATGACCATTTGATTTCTGACATGTGCAGTAAACGGTCGACCAGTCACAACAGACTGGGCCATCTGACCAATTAGAGCAGAGTAGACCAATCACAACAGACTGGGGCCGACTGACCAATCACAGCAGACTGGGTCATCTGACCAAACAGAGCAGAGTAGACCAATCACAGCAGCCTGGGCCATCTGACCAATCAGAGAGGAGTTGACCAATCAAAAACAGACTGGGCCATCTGAGGCTCTTGGAAAGGAAGGGTTTAAAGAAACAGAATCCTTTATCGAATCATTTCAGACACTGTGAGAAATGAAGTGATGCTGCAATATAAATTATGAGAAAGTTAAGGTGTTTTTTTGACCTTGGATCCATGTAAACCTATTGTAGGAGACTCCAAAACAAAATTAGGAACCTTTAAAATAGCATAATAGGGACACTTTAAAATAGCTGAGTCCAGTATACTTGGCAATTGAGTCTGTGCAGCATCTCACTAGTGAAGCTATGAGTTTAATTCAAAAATAGTGAAATCACCACCTACTTGCTGAGAAATAAAATGTAGCAAAGTTATTTTATTTTATATTACAAGTTTCTGTGCTCCTTAAACCTTAAAAGATTTTTGTGTTGCACTTTAATTTTAGGAGAAAAATGGTTAATTGTCTTCTGGGTTTAAAATCTACATTATCTTAACCTCAGGATGTACTTTTTACAGCGCTATAGTACATTGAAGACACATAATTATGAATGAATCGTGGCCTTGACTCCGTCTATATATACACAGTATACAGTATATATATAGAACCAAATATTAAAAAAAACAAAAAAAAAAAACACTTTTTTAAAAAAAAGTGCTTTGTCACACTACACACAGATGGATTGTTTCACTTAAATTTGATGTAAAAGTTTGAGCTTTGTGTAAATAAACCTTAACTCCTCAATTCATGACTGCCTCTAAGCTAAGCTTCTATATATGTACAATATACATATGTATGGAAGAATAGTAATAAATTGGAAAAGACTTGATTACTTAAAGAAAAGTTTTTAGAGACCCTTTATAGTGACAACATATAATAACTTACTTCCACAGAGCCAATCTTTTTGGAGCGGGGAAGAGGGGACTTCCGGTGGATGTAGATGGGATCTGACACCATGGGGCGGAACATCATAAGGGCTCGATCCGGCTCGTCCCGTTTGGCACCACTGGCCTCCTCGTCACTGTCATTATGGGATTTCTTCTTGGAGCCCTCATTCTAAAGAGACATTCAACATTTAAACACATTTGAAATCAAAGGACAGAGATTAAGAAACACTGTAAATGAAAACATTTAACAGTATATCAATAGCAACTCTTAAAAGAGATGGAATGTTTCTTTTATGACCAAGTCCTTCCCAAACTCAGCAAGAGGAAATAAGCAGAATAAAAAAGCAGTCATAGTCATCAGTCACAGCTAACCTCTCTAGATGCTGGTCTATATCCAAATCCAGATGGTAGGTTTTTATCTTCTTCACAGCCTTTAGCTCCTGGACTGAAATGAAGTTCCACATGGAAACGGTCCTCTGACGAAGGATCCTACAAATTCAAACCCCTCATTAACACGGTATTAAAAGGGTCACATGTCTGTACTCATACATCATACACGCCTTAATATAGATTGGATAAAATATAAAGTTTTGCATCCTTTCTTAAATATAAGCACATTGATTTTAGTTAGAGAGTTCAAAAAGTTCTGCATAACGCAGTTTTGTGTGCTAAAAATATGATCTTGCATGCGCAGAATTATGACAAAAATTATTCCATTATTCTATGCATTTCTTGGGTATCAAAACACAGATAAACAAAAGCTGTTTCTAAGTATTTTACTTCAGATTTCTGCCATTTAAAAGTATTGCATGTGTGCTTGACATCCTGGTACCTTGTTTGGGTCTTCATAGAGCATAATGACTATCTGTGTCATGTAGTTCAGCTCACTGACTATTTTAAGGTAATCCATGGCTCTCCTCCATTGGTCATCTTTGGCCTCCTGAGGATACAGTGAAAAAAATTCCTTTGAGCAGAAATAAATTTTGCTTGGAATAGCAAAAAAAACAGCTAGAATATTACAATGTACTTATTATTACATTTACATTACATGTTTATATAAATGATTATATAAATAAAGACATACATCACAGAGGGCTCCGTAACGCAAGATAGACAGCAGTGAGTGTACGTGACTCTCACTGGTGAAGTAAAGTCTGGTCCGCACATGGCGTTCTGGAGACATGACTCCGCTGGAATACCTGTGGACAGAAAAATCAACTACACTTACAATTCAGGTCCACAATTCACTCAAAAAGTGAAAGATTAACAGTCAAATATGAATACAATGCTTGTGTCTCAATGTGCGTTGATCACAGTTTAAATTTAAGTTTTGAGGACGTTCAACAGATGAAAAAATGATGAGAGAATATAAAAAAGAATCCAAAGATGAACTTAACTTTAATGGGTTTGGAAAAACATGAGGGTTATTAAATGACAGAATTGTTTTTTTGGGTGAACTATCCCTTTAAGTTTTTACATGTGCAATGAATGTCATAAGATCAAGGACAATTTTATTCCTCATATCGTAACCCCTTTAGTTCTTGAACTGTTGACTAGTTCTTATATTGTCAAGAT
Source organism: Megalobrama amblycephala (assembly GCF_018812025.1). Lineage (NCBI taxonomy): Eukaryota > Metazoa > Chordata > Actinopteri > Cypriniformes > Xenocyprididae > Megalobrama > Megalobrama amblycephala. The sequence continues at coordinate 33,483,688 of NC_063045.1, forward strand.
ATATGAATGTTATGAATGTTATTTTCTCTGACTAGGTCTTACACTGGGTGCAGTTTATTAACAGTGTCATCGTCTTGTGTCCTCTGTAGGTCAGAGCGGATCTTGCGAATAAGAGGTGTACAGTAACCTTTGGCTATGTCCAGTTTCTCAGGTTGAGAAATACCATATTCCTGACAAAAGCAAATAAAGACAATTACCAGAAAATGTACCAGCTCTTATAATTCATTACATTGATCTTTGATTAAAAGCTAAAATACAAAAAAATAAAAAAATAGTCACCTGTGGGATGACAATGTCAGCCAGTGCTTTGGATAACCGGTAAATTTCCATGGTGTTGTCAAGCTTTAATGAGCTGTTGTGCTGCACATCATATTTGATGCAATCATAGATATCAGGTATCTTGCTGATGTTGTATCGGCCATTCTTCATCTTAAAATCCTTCTCGAGTTTAGACCACCGACGCAGCATCAGCTCAAGAGTCTCACTGTGGTATAACTGGATATCTGATTTAAAAAAAAAAAAAAAAAAGTGCCACTGAATTAGAAGCCCTCAACCACACACCCTCGCTCCAAAACCCTGTCCACTAAAGAAAACTAAAAAAAAAAAACTAAATAAAATACCTTTTAACAACAAGCCTAATTACAAATACAAAATGTAAACTGATCTGCATATTTCTAAATATCTCACAATAAAAATGCCCATAATAAGAGACTGAGAGACAGTTATACTACTTACTACATAACAAAATAGTTGCACTTTAATAGGGTCAATAACACGTGAGGATGAAATGCATGTGCCATTTTTTAAGAAATCTCATATTATGTTGGTTTCATACATTTTTAAGAAAAGTTGATGTATTGAGTCTAAAATAGTACCAATGTAACCATCAAGAAATAGCAGATCAATTATTAAAAGTTAAAAATGCTATAAACAAAATGAATTTTTGAATCAGGTATATGAATTATACTCAACATGTCTACAAAATATGCACTACTAAATATTTGTAAGAGTCCATCAACACCATTTTACACTTGTACCTGCTGATTTGGGGTCTTCCATTCTTTGGCGGATCTGCAGCGTTAGGCTTTGAATGAGGGAGTACACCTTATCACATGTTTTCACAGGGTTTTTAATCATCTGCATGGACTTCACAAGAGATGTGCTAGAGGTGGGCGCCAGCTGGTCCAAAAATAAAACACATCATCACTCACAGATGCTATCTATATTTAGTGCAAATAGTGGCAGATACAATTTGCACCTCAGTGTATTGTAGTACATTATAAAATTATAAAACAATATGCAATAACAACATATTCAGTGAATATGACATCTATTAAAATCATAAAAAGATGCTGCCTTATTGGGACATTACTTTTTAAATATTTTCTTCATTTTTATTTAAAATAAATGCCTCTCTAAGCTGATATGTGATGGGGAAAGGGAGAAGAATGAGCTTAGAAAAAGGTGGATTCAAACTCTGGTTGGTTGCGTCAAAAGCTAACACCGCCCGCCCTACTCTCCACAACAATGATTCTGTTAACAGATGGGTTTCTCTTGTAATTTTGTCTAGCTCAAACAGACATTCGGGGGTGGAGTTAGTAAATAGCCTCTGCCAATATGGCTTGGTGTAAAAAGAAAAATTAAGATAAACTGGGGGATCAATTAATTTTCATTAATTGAATGGTCTAATGATGACTACTACTTAAATTATAGTTCCCGAGATTAACAACACAATACAATTCTTCACAAACCAATTCTTTTAGAAATGTCCTACTAAAAGTATCTGCCATCTCTAATCTTTTAAGCAACCTTAAATACGATTGTCCTAGATTGGCCCTGACCTTCTCAAAGTCTTCTGCTGTGAAGTCTCTGTCCTTCTGAAGAATCTCATGAAGTCGTGCTTTGACTTTCTGCTGGCAGCTGCTTAAGGAGTCACTGTCACTGTCCAGAAGGCCATTCATATTGGCACTTTTTACCATCTGAACCAGGATGGGTGTCAGCTCTCCCTCTAATGCCAGCAGGCCCTGAGAACACCAGACGCACTCTTGCTCTGACTCATATCTCAGTTGTTTATATGAGAAATTAGTATATTATGAATAAACATGATTCAAAATAAACATTAAAGCATGCGATTAAAAATATTTAAAACTGTTTATACATTTAACAACATTAACATATTCATTTGACATTATAAGGTTAATTCTGGAGTTTTAATGCTACTTTCGCGAATGCTGCAGCAGTCATCTGAACGCGTCCTTCATCAGAGGCGTATATCTTCAGGTCATGCCTATATGTGCTGTGCAGACGGAGAAGGCCACAGCCGGGAAAGCCAGCATAGTCGCCTGAGACGCAGGAGAAAAACAATAAGCAACAAGGGGCAGACATAATAGGAACAGTATTGAGCACAGTGGGTGTAAAAGTACCTTGTCCTCCAGGGTACATACACCTAAAGGCCCGACCAAGCTCTTCAGCCTGCACCCTGCCTGCTGGAGTCAACTCGCCACCCCACTTCAAAACCAGCAACAGCGACGGGTCATCCCTCCGCACGTCTGAAACACACATACAATCAATATCAAATGCACAAAAGTGCACTATCAGCCTTTGCTAAAATAGGAAGGAGAGAAAAGGTGTTCATGACCATTTAAGTGGAAGTGGAAGTTCTGCAATGTGGACCAAAACATCAGAATTTGGTCTACATAAGACTGCACTAACATAAGTCCCTTTAATTATATAATGTATACCCTTTAATTTTAATAAAATGTACCCGATCTTACACATACATAAAACTATGAAAACAGATTGAAGTTCTAAGAAACAGCATAAAAATCAGCCAAAAGATACATGGAAGACCATCATTACCTTCCTCTTCACTGGATGTTTTAGGGCAACCATGTGGCAGATACGTTAACTGAACCTTGCGATTAATGCCAGAAAAATGACCGTACCTGAACAAACAAAATGAGATATTAGAAAAGAGACTGAAATATAGCTGTATATTTAAATATAATGGGACCAAGCATGACAAAGTGGCATAAAATTGGGCTGGATATAGCTTCCCCAGAAGAAAACTAAAGGTGATGATACACAGAGCAACTTTCTGAGCAATGTCTGAGCATTGAGAATGGCAACAAATTTCGATCTAAAGATCCAGATAATCCAGATAGAAATTTGTTGGCCATTCTCAATGGGGAAGTAACCAAGTAACATCGCTCGGCAACATTGATCAAAAAGTTGGCCCGTTTATCATCACCTTAACAGACACTAACGTGTTGCTTGGCCCCCAGTAATAATCTTAACAGAACACTTACATTTCAAGGACAGTTTTCAGCTGTTCAAGCTTTGCTTTACTCTCCTCAATTTCGGAATCGTTATTTTGGCCGAGCTCTACCAACAGCTGCCTGGCAATGTCCAACACTTCCTGTTCAATTCAATCAAATATAACAAACAATTGTGCAAATGAGCTAATCTTGAGATGAATGCTTTAGATAAGTGTGGTGAATATTATTTATTATTTATTGCTAAAACAACATTTTACTTGGAGTTGCTTTGGCTTTTTCAATTTCAGTTTTCCACTTTTGTAGCCTTCACATTTTTCAAAGAGGTCAAAAAACCTGAAAGACACAACATGAGAAATTAACAAAGGATAGTCTTTAGCTGAGCATCCGGTCACATTGAACTTCATATTCTTTTGGAGTTAGTGACAGTTTATAATGAAGATTGCTTAGTGACAGAGTAGACCTAAAATGTCGGTACCTCTGATGTCGAACTTCCATTTTCATCTTCTGTTTGGGAGTTCTGTCACCATGTCGAATCACAGCAATTACGCACCTCAACTCCATCCTGAAAGTCACACAGCAGCACTTTAAAGGATATTTGTTTTGAGCTTATGCAGAAATAAAAAGATATAAATCAATACTTCATTATTAATATATACACTTCCCAGCCAAAAGAAGGGCACTGTTTGGATTTAAATAAGCAAATGCTAAAGAGTCTATGACTGGATTATTATTGATTGTGATTATTATGTTTCTAGTATGTTATACGTTTGGCAACAGTTCTTCTAACCCTAATTGATGGAGTGTGTAGCTTTTCATTTCTTAAACAACCATGTACGAAAACACATCACGGCCATATTCCAGGATGACAAAGCCAAGATTCATCAGGCTCAAATTGTGAAAGAATGGTTGGGAGGGAGCATGAAGAATCATTTTCACACATGAATTTCGTTCTTTGAAATCATCTTTGAAATTGTACATATTTTAATGAAATGTGGGAGATTTCTGTCCCTCCATTTAAAAAGTCCATATTACCAAAACTTTGATGATTCAAAAAGTTTGATAAAACATAGTTAACAAATCCATATGTGGTTAAAGTGGTTTAATCTAAGACACAAATGCATTATATGATGAACAGACTTAATTTAGACTTTAATTCAACATATATTGATCAATGCTCATACACAGAGAACGTCAAATAAGCTAAACAGATGCTTCAGAAGACCTGGATTAAACCACTCAATCCATATGGATTACTTTTACAATGTCTTTTTGAACTTTTTGAAGTGTCAAAGTTTTGGTGAATGGATTTTCAAATGGAGAGACATATCTCTCAGAACAAATCTTCTTTTGTGTTTCAAAGACGAACAAAAGACTTATGGTTTGGAATGACATGAGGGTGATTAAATGAGTTTACAATTTTCATTTTAGTTTCATTTTTGGCAGAACAATTCCTTAAAGAACTTCAAAGAAAAAGATTGCACTAGCTAAGATACTAATAGCATTGTTCATGTAATTATCACAAGAAATTTGGAAGATTGTGATGTTCGTATTTGCTAGTAAGGACATACATCGTTCCAGAGGTTGTGGGAACTATGGGAATATCCTCTGCTTCTAAAGGTATAGACCATGGGATCTGAAACTGTGGAGCCAATTCTCTCATGATGATATTCCTGTTGAGCAAAAGGAAAATAATAATCAATTGACTCAACTGTGTTTAAACAAATACACTAGTATAAATACATTATATGAGTTGATAATTTATGAACAGCATAAATCATTCATTACCATAAATTCTCATAGTGTATTCATCTGATTATAATAAAATTGTAGCAGTTTGTCAAAAAAAAAAAAAAAACTTTGCATCAGACAATAAAGAAAATAAAAGATTGTATCTGTGTATCTAATCACAGATAAGAGAATAGATCTGGTAAATTATTGTACATTTTGGATTTGTATGATGTACTGACCCCAGGATTTTTGCACAGTCATCGTAGTACTTCATGGAGTTCTTGACAAAGCTGAAGCCATTGACGTCACAGACGTATGACTGGCCATTGGCACGGAGCAGGTCGAAGCCACACACGGTTTGCTATGAATGAGAAAATGCTAACACATTTTGCTGTGGCGCCCGGGGAGCGATTGGGGGGTTAGGTGCCTTGCTCAAGGACACCGCAGTCATTTCCTGCCAGTATACAGAATCGAATTCGCAACCTTCGAGTTACCAGTCTGACTCTCAAATCATTAGGCCACGACTGCCCCCTTATCTCTTACATATTTGTGATATATACACATAAAATCTGAGTTTGGACCTTTTTGCCACTTTTAGTAAAAGGAATATTATATAGAGGACAAAAAATGACAAGGAACATATTTCCTGATGATGCACATGAGGAACAGAATTTGTAAATTTAGTCAGTCATGATGACCAACTTTAAGATATTAGGCTCTAATGGTTAAAATGAGTGGCATCATGACTCAATTACGTGTTTTGCAAGATCTCCAAATACCTTGAAAGCCAAACAGACTTTCCATGCGATGAGTTTCTCTCTGGCATTGAGGATGACTGGATAACGGACCTCTTTCCCCTCACTGTCCCGTTCCACCTTCCCATCCAGAGCAGGAGATTTCCGGGCCTCTGCATGGGCATAGTCAGGACCTACAGTATACACCTGATGCGAACACAAACAAAGCAGATGAAGTATTGCTGTTTCATTCATCAATGAATCAGTGTCTATGAACACATCTTTTAAGTGTCACAATAAGTTTCATTCACGTCCATGTAGTGACCTACCTTTCAGTTATTAAAGTATATTAAATATACTTTAATACCTTTGTTTATTAAAGTATATTTCCTTTATATTTTAAAGATTCATTTTTGACTGTTTATAGAGGTCAGTATGGAGAGCAGACACGAAGTGGGGGAGAGGGGAAGCCGAACTCAAACTCAGGTCTCATGTAGCACAACCACCTACTGGATCTGAATGATTGATCTTTATGAAAGTCCGCATATACAAACAGGTTGATTGGATGAATAAAAGTCTATCGAATTTTCAAGTGTTTTTAACATTGATAATAATCAAAAATGTTTCTTGAGCAGCAATTGACCATATTAGAATGATTTCTGAAGGATCATGTGACAATGAAGACTCGAGTAATGATGCTAAAAATTCAGCTTTGATCACAGGAATAAATTTGATTTTAAAATATATTTCACCAAGTTATTTTAAATTGTAATAATATTTAGTTGTTTTTACTATATTTTTGATCAAATAAATGCAGCCTTGGTGAGCACTTTCAAAAACATTAAAAAAATCTGAATTATTCCAAACCTTGAAATTATTAAAAACCTTTGACTAGTAGTATATGCTCCAGGCAAACACAACCAAAGACTATAGATATAGAAAGACAATTCACTCCTATTACTTATGAATGGGACAAACTGCAACACGCAATATGACAGAATTCGTCCCGCCTATTAAGTAAAAGAACCAGTCAGCAGTTGGTAAAGTCATTGTGTCACTGCAGTTGCCGTTAGAAGCTTTGGTTCCCATAAAAACCTGAGACTTGCACTTATGACTTCACATGCGCATTAGGAACATTTATGGGACAGTTCATGTCAGAATTGTGAGTTCAGCCAGCCGTTTTTGAGATTTCAGGATTCCCCCATTCAAAAAGATAGGACATGGTCTTGCATGCCCGAAATAGCTGGCCGGAGGCGTTGCAAATATGGCCGTTGAGTGAACAGACTTTCCTTGAAAGGGACTTTTCACACCTCACATTTCATGTTTGTGGAAAAAAACACGGAAATCAAACCATTTTAGTCACTTCAATAAATCAAAATTGCCACAGCAATATGAAAATACGTAAAAAGCATGTGTGTTAGTCCGAGTTGCGTATAAGCTTCTTTACCCTGTTGAAGAAAAGACAGATTGAGATACCTTCACATCAGTTCCATCTGTAGGCATGAACTCCTCATAGATGTAGGATCCAGTCTTTCTGACGTTACTCTCGGGAGAATAGACGCTACTTCTGCTACCAATCTGAAATAGATGTACAGATATCAGAAATGTGTCGAAGCACACCACAAGACACAAACATAGTAGTTAGGATGAGTTCGGATGGAGTTTTATTTATTATTGTTATATATGTAAACGCAACAATAGTGTTCCAGAAGTAAAATTGTTTATATATTTTTAGTGATAAGTAAACTTTATTTTACAGTGCAGTTATACAATTACTGTAATATATTACTGCTTAGAGATAATATAAAAAAAATTATTATAATTATTATTATTATTATAATATTCTTATTCTTGTCTTTATAAAACAGCAGTGTGAATGTAGACTGAGAGTATGTTCACACTTTTAGTTCAGTTCTCTTGGTTCTTTTGGTCTGGTCCAAAAAGAAAATTATATATTTAGTCCTGGTTCTTTTAGCATTCACATTGTCATTTTTAACATGATCGGACCTAAAAAAATGTGTGTGTGCTGGGCTAAATGCATTTGCTCTGTGCGTGAACCCTGAAAACCCGTGAAGAGCTTATTTTGTAAAATTTGTAAAGGAGTCAAAATAGCAACAGGAATTCTTCCATTGCAGTGAAGATCTGCTGCAAAGGGGATGAGTTTCAGACACATGTACCGAAATGTAATGGGCAAGATCAAGACTATGACGAGAAAACCAGGTACACTTGAGCATTCTGTCCTTTTCAGGGTTGCATCTTGTGACATCACGTCCAGTTTTTGGTTCGTTTAGATGTCTTTGGTCAGTTTTGCATGTATATTTCAGTTGAACTACATCAAACAAGTGGACCGAGGCCCCTGAAAAGGTACCAGGGTTCAAGAAGTGTTCACACTTATGCAAATGAACCACATTAACCGCATTAAGCAAATCGCACCGGTGCAGAGACACTGTATCACAACTAAAATGAGGTCTGGGTCCACTTTAAAGTCCAGGTCAAGTAAATGCAAAAACTTTTGACACTGAAAATGGGTTGAAGCTCTTAAATTTTCATTTTCTGAGTGTACCAGATCAATGCACATAACTTTAAAATGTACAAAAAATTTTTTTAGGAGAGAGGCATAACCCTGGACCCCCTACAGCAGGGGTTTCCAATCCTGGACCAGAGTTCAGATCCCACCCTGACCAAACACACCTGTTTGTAATTATCAAGTGTTCCTGAAGATCTTAATTTAGCTGTTTCAGATACGTGTTTGATCATGGTTGGAGCTGAACTTTGCAGGAAGGTAGATCTCCAGGAGCAGGATTGGGAAGCCAGGACCCCAGGAACCGGGGTCTGCCTCTGCCCCCCACCCATAGTCTCATAAAATCTTGTGGGAAACACTGTACATTCATAAAAAACATTACGTACATACTTTTATTTTCCAGCTGATAAAATACTTTTGCAAAGAATCAAATGTTGTAATGTGGTGTGTATTTGGTTGCTCAAGTTCACACACCTTGCGGAAGAGCCGCTGACTGCCCCCTCCTGCAGATGTGGGGTAGTAGATGTAGACATTGTGGTCCTCAGCACTAACTGGTTTCTCCACGAAAGGCTTCTGGAAAATCTCCCCATTCACCTCCACATGGTCCTCTCCCTCCACCAGATTACATTCTATAGAAACATCATACAGCATATCTTATGAAGAACTGGTGAAATGGTTTGATGAATCCAACTTTCTGACACAGGTCTTTTTGAAACAGGAAACTGGGGCAGGACATATTTTGAGAGTCCAAATGCGCATGGTCATGATCTCACTGGCAGATTGGCAGGGCAATCAGCAAGTCACATCAAAGTGGATGCACTACCTCCTCTCACATGAATTTCCATTTGTATGTTGCTGTTACCACCTCACATTCACAGTACACGAGTAGCTAAAAGAGAACACATTAAGCTCAAGGGACAATTCAGGACATTTAACTAAATATTGCTTTAAAAAATAAGACTAAAGGAAAAATGAATTAACATCTTGGATCAAATCAACATCTTGATTTGATTAGAAATTGTTTGGAAAATTATTTTTCTCCCACAGTAGTATATATTATATATATATATATATATATATATATATATATATATATATTACTGCTAATATTGTAGGCTGTTGTTTCTTTTTTTATTTGTAAGTATCAGCTAAATTGAAAACGGGGACATGAAAATGCACTGGATAAAAGGAATGACACTTACACACTACAAACTCCTGAGGAAACACCGCTGTGATGTAGCTTATCCGAACACATCATCTGTTCACTGGAGCCACAGGCTTATTTTATGTAGTCCAAACTAGGTCAGTGTAAGATTTATGGGAGTTAACAAACCTTCTGGTCTGGCAGGATCTCTGTTCAGAACCGCAAAGCGAGGCAGTTGTATTCCCTCGGCCTTTAGGATCCGATACACCTCTCTCCTAAACATGAACAAATAACATATGAATTTTATTTTTTTGTGGGAAAAAGATTAATTGTTTGAAAAACAAATCACCCGTTTTCGTACAGCACCAATGCACAATTTTCATTAAAAGTCTTTAAAATATGCTTCAATAAAATCAGTGTTCAAACAGTGTTTAATAAGTCAATAAATCACTTTAATCTTCTGTCGTTTCAGCTACATATTTGACAGCAACACTTAAAGTGTGATCAAAACAATGTCAGTCTCTGAAAACTAAATTTGTCATTTAAAGGGATAGTTCACTCAAATGAAAATAGTGTCATCATTTAAACCCATTAGACTTTCTTCGAAAGCAATGAGGTTTGTTCAATCAAACATGGTTGAGCTTCCATTTACCATATTTGATGTGCTCTATGTATGTGTGTTGATCAATGTTTACATGTGAGCAAAGGCCTACGTTCGTCATGCAGCATGTCTAATCGCGTAAGTACAGTGTTTATTTTGATGTTTACATTGATTCTGAATGAGTTTGAGGCTATGCTCCATGGCTAATGGCTAATGCTACACTGTTGGAGAGATTTATAAAGAATGAAGTTGTGTTTATGAATTATACAGACTGCAAGTGTTTAATAATGAAAATAATGACGGCTCTCTTGTCTCCGTGAATACAGTAAGAAACGATGGTAACTTTAAACACATTTAACAGTACATTAGCAACATGCTAATGAAACATTTAGAAAGACAGTTTACAAATATCACTAAAAATATCATGTTATCATGAATCATGTCAGTTATTATTGCTCCATCTGCCATTTTTTGCTATTGTCCTTGCTTGCTTACCTAGTCTGTTGATTCAGCTGTGCACATCCAGACGTTCTGCCCTTGTCTAATGCCTTTCATAATGTTGGGATCATGGGCTGGCATATGCAAATATTGGGGGCGTACACCCCGACTGTTACATAACAGTCGGTGTTATGTTGAGATTCGCCTGTTCTTCGGAGGTCTTTTAAACAAATGAGATTTATATAAGCAGGAGGAAACAATGGAGTTTGAGACTCACTGTATGTCTTTTCCATGTACTGAACTCTTGTTATTTAACTATGCCGAGGTAAATTCAATTTTTGAATCTAGGGAATCTTTAAAATTATCTTTATTTGTGTTTAGAAGGAATAAAAGTCTTATGATTTTGGAATGACAAGAGTGAGAGGAATTTTCATTTTTGGGTGAACTAACCCTTTAAGCAATAGTCACACCACCAAGAGTGCCGTTGTTCCAAACATTAGAAAAGCAGCTATTTTGCCGTAGGCAAGAGACTGCAGTGATATTTTGTACTAAACAAATAAAAACCAATAGGAGGCAATTTGTCGAGGAGATTGCTTAGGAAATGAAAGACATTTCTAAAACAAAATCCGATGAATGTATACATCACTGCTGTTTGCAATGATGACCTCAATGTGGGCGAATGCTGGCATGCACGCTGTAGGTTGCCATGCTGACCCAGTTAAAATGCTAATATTCAAGGAGTTAATAACATGTTGAAAGAGTTAACACAAGACAAAACAGTGTCACATCGAGACTAAATGGTGTCATTAAAAAAATACCTCTCTCACTACCTATCAACTATCATATATAGAGGGTGAAAGTTTTTCCAGTTTTAAAACCATGAAGGCTGGCAATATCTTTTTGGTGGCACACATGTGCTCAAACAATGCTATATACTCAAATGAACATTTTCTCTATTGTTATTTCAGTGGAATTGCCCATAATCATGTCAGAAATAACAACAACTGCATGATGTTTTCCCCTAAACACGGTTCACTATACATCACCATCACAGATGTTCTGATGGCGGTCATGAAGCACACCTGTCCTGAATAAAGTACTGAAGATCCAGGTCGTTGATGACAAATGGATTCCTCAGCTTCTCATAAGCCACAGCCTTATCCAGAGGGAATCCTTTAAAATCAGACAATAAACAATGAACAAATCTATGGGGTCACTCTTCTGATGTGTAAAGAGATCATAACAAGAGAAATTATTATTTTTCCACATTCTTGCTCTCAATATGGTAACTGACCGGAACTACCTGCGCATTCAATGGCTTTAACACACAACGTCCAGCCAATCACAATAAAGTTTCCAGACTGACCATGATATAAATGAGCATAATTCACATTCTACATAAACTTAATTTAGTTTATTTTGCAAATATGTGCACACCTGAAAGTTAATAACTGTAAGCTGATAAAAGGAATTTAAAATGTAATCCAGATACCGTATTTTCCAGAATGTAAGTCATGTTTTTTATCAACTGAAATATTCCAACGTGACTTAAATAACGCAAAACAGGCACAAAGCGTGCTTGTTTAGATTTGTCAAATGAGAGAGGTACGTGAGCCGAGGTTTATTTGTATAGCACATTTCCCACACTTTGGTAGTTTCAGTTTTGCTTTAAATAAATTTGTTTACACTTGATGTTTATAATAAATTTTGTTTATAATGAATGCCACCGTTATAACTTGTTTGTTTTATAATTTATACAGTTTTATACTTACAATTTGCATTCTTGTTCTGTTCTGAACAGTGTTAAATTTAAAGGATTTGTTGTAGAGTGAGGGTCAGATGTCAGATGTGAATTATTAAATGGAAAATACAACTTTTTTTAATCTGTTACACAAAAAACAGACATGATGCCACAAACCTTTGGAATGGAAAGAGATGAGACAATCACAGAGTGGCCAGTTTTCCACCGGCTCATTCAGAATGACTTCCTCTTCAAATGTAACCACAGTGATGTATTTGAACAAACACAGTCTCTCCAGGATCTCCTTCATAGGCTTGGACTTTGACTTCTTAGACATGGCACAGATACCCACTACGATTTGTCTCTCTGGGGGCTGCAGATAAGAACACATGCATCTCAAATTTATGCTTAAAATAGAAGATCAATTTTGGCATACTTACTAAAACTTATGCTAGAAATATTAAAGGGATCTTATTCTAGAAAATGTTGTTCTTTACCCTTTTGTAATTGAAGTTTTCAATACAACTACTAGAAGAAAATTGAAATCGCCACCCAGGATGTTCACCCACTTTGTAACAAAAAAAAAAAAAAAAAAAAAAAAAAAAAATCACAGATATGACCCAAAAAATATTAATGGCTGAATGTTCCAGCTTCATGAAACATAACTCAAACTAACTAAATAATTATAATTTATGACATTGTTTTACAGATCAAATAGATGAGAAAAAAAAAAATTACACAATCATCAAAATTACAATTCAAAATTAGTACTTGAATTATTAAAACCTGAATTACTTGTCTAATTCAACAGCAGATCAGCTTTGCAGGATGGTATAATTTTTGTGTTACAAATATTCATATTATCACAAAAGTACTGGGATAAAAGTTTATAGTTCGAATATAAACACTGATGACTATGGAAGCGATCAAAATTGAAAGTAACACAACAAATATTTGTATCAACTCACATTGTTACACCAGTAGGTGGCGACAAGTGACTGTTAAAAAATGTGTCATTGAATCATTCATTCAAGAGATTCTTTTATAAATGTTGATTCATCCAGTAATGAAACAAGTCAAATCTTTGAGTGAGTAATTGAATCATTCATTCAAACCGATTTTTTTAAATTATTCATTCAAATTAATTTGATATTTTTTAAATAGACTGCAGCAATTAACATTTGTCAGAGCCTCTGACAAATGTTAAATTACGTTATTTTTTTTAGCTGTCTGTTCAGAATCGTGGGAGAACGATGATCTCCATTTTAAACAAACAAACAAAATTTTTTGATCCTCCAGAATTTGTTCAATTTATCCAGAATCGTGCAGCTCTCTACTAAGGCCTATCTGGTGCAAGGGAATCATCAATATGCTGATTGAGGACTGTTGGGACAATCCAGGCACAGGATGGTTCTGTCTCTACTATAACCTCTAATGTACATATCTGTACCATTTTCACAGGACAAATGTGCATCCAACTACATATTATTTATCTACTTGTGTGTCCTAACATGTAACTAAAGTTTGGTCTCATCTAACAGCTTATAGTAATAGATTGTGATGAGCTTAATAGAGATATTAAAGCATCCTAATGTACAATGTAGGAACTATTGCTTAAACGCCTCTTCCCCTCTAGATCACCACCCATTTGCCTTCAGGTTTATGGTCTTTCGAATTCCTGTCAGTTGGCATTTACTACTGTGTTTTCCTAGGTTTTCCTATCAGTTCTAAGAAAGACTGTTACCTTTAAAGAATAAGAAGTTAAAGAATAACAACAATTTTAAAAGAAGTCAGATTAGTTATACTGGAGTAAGATAAATAATTGATTGTGCACATTTAAAATAGCAGTGTAAGCCTCAAACCTACAGTACACTTGCTCCCAACCACACTTAAAGGGATTGTTCACCCAAAAATGAAAATTCTGTCATCATTTACTTACCCATTAGTTGTTCCAAACCTATATTAATTTTTTTTGTTCTGCTAAACACAAATGAAGATATTTTGAAGAATATGGGTAACCAAACAGTTGTGGGGCACCATTTACTTCCATAGTACTTTTTTTTCCATACTATGGAAGTCAATGGTGCCCCACAACTGTTTGGTCACAAAAATTCTTCAAAAATATCTTCCTTTGTGTTCAGCAGAACAAAGAAATTCATACAGATTTGGAACAACTTGAGAGTGAGAAAATGATGACAGAATTTTCATTTTTGGGTGAACTATCCCTTTAATGGTTAGTAAAACATCAGAACATTTTGCATATTGCATATGGCCAAATCTATTTTGCATTTATGCAAAATACTTTAGTCAAACCTGAGAAGAAAGAAGAAGCCACAGCATTCCTGTACATGTAATTCAAGCAGTTGTAATTCATGTGTGGGGACAATGCTAACGTGAATGAGCAAACACACCCTAGTGACTAATTTTCAAATTGTTTGCGAATCTGGAGGATTTTTCGGGAAGATCTACTTTATGTGTTACTCAGAATTTAGTCACATATTTTATAAGTTTCATCTATACCTGTATGATTCCTTTTTGTGTAGTTGCTCCAAAGTTTATACAGAGCTGACTGGGAAGAACCAACTTCTTTTTCAACACTATCCACCTTATTTTTCAAGGCAGAAATAAGGTGTTTTCTGTGATACCGGAAACCAGACACATTCAAATTAGAAATGTCCGTGCCTGCTCTTACCTGAAAAATAAGGTGGATAGCTTTGTCGCAATTCAGAGGCTGCATCCTTCGAAGGACTTGGACATAAAATGTCTAAATATGTTCACCTTGGTCCATTTATGTACATAATAAAGAGTATAAACTTTCTGTAAAATCGCATATTGAAAAGATATGTCAACTTTTAAACAGCTTGTTAGATATTTGAGTAAGGTGAAACCCAAAGATAATTACATTTAAAATTTTTCTCTCAAAAAAAATCCAGTCATCAATGGCACGCAATGAATCTTGGGATTGGCTAGGCTGTAAAAGACGCATTTGTAGGCCACATTCGAAGGAGCCTTCAAATTGGTCCAGCCTTTGTCACGCTCCTGTGACACATTCAGCCTTTGAATATGCAGCCACAGAATTGGGACGCAGCTACTGTGTTGCATTTCCTTCATGATGGAGTTTTATAATCAATTGACTCTCTTGTTGGGGCAATATTTTCTTTCAATTAGCCAAGCCCAACAGCTCATTAAGGCCTGCCAAAGTTCTCTTTTAACTGCAGACTAATCAGCATTTTGTAGACTAAGTGCTGGTATTTGTTTTAGAAATGCAAATTACAAGGTGATCCAACTTTTTTTTTCTTTACTTGATCTGGAAACTAATTCTTTCTGTTAATCATCCAGTGAGCCAAGAATCTGAAGACCAAATAAGCATCATTTAAGGCCCCTCTGGGCAACCAAGGCAAAAGGCTTTAGGATCTCACATACCGAATCATATTCTGCATCGTCTCGGTCCTCATCCTCTTCTTCCACGTTTTCGTACAGGCAATCATAGCCGAGCACTCTGCCTGGATCGAGCAGTTCGTCTCCCTCGCCATCATCAGCTCCCACAAAGAAGCGAGGGTGATCTAAGTCCTCGTGCACAGACATGTTCACTAGAGGCAGCTGTCAGTTGCTCACAGCAGAGGTTAAAATGAAGGTTAGAGCTGGTAACGTCTAGCCTCATAGCCCCCTTCCTGCTCCTCACAGCCACTCATCTTCACTGCCTGCAAAAAAAACAAAAAAACCCCAGCTTTTTCAGGGTCAGTTTTTAATGTTTCTCAAAGAAGCCTCTTGTGCTCAGCAAGGCTGCATTTACTTGATCATAAATACAGTAAAAATATTGTAAAAAAATTATAATTTAAAATAATTTATTTCTGAATGAATGTATTTTTTTTTTTTTTATGTATTTAATTTTTTTCACATTACTTGTTATGCTATGTACTATATTTAGTTATTAAAATATGAGCGTCAATGACAAATTTAGTGTCCAATGTTCACTATGAAGTTTTTTTTTTGTTTGTTTGTTTGGAAAGGTTTAAATTGAATGACGCCAAAACCATCATGTGGTGTAACCATCAAGTAAAAATAAACATATGTGAGTGTGCACATACTATTCATTTCCAAAAAAGGGTTAATCACAAATTAATATACAAATATTATTACATGTTTAGGGAGTCAGACCATGTGACATTTTACAACCTAAACTACCCTTGCCTTGTCATAAAAGTCAAATTATCTGATAAACTATCTGACAGTTTCTTTTGCATTCTACAAAAAAAATGGTAATTTTCTATTTTGCTAAACTTCAGCCAAATTTATTGACCTTGACACACAGTCATTTGGCCATGTTTATCACAGAAACATTGTATTCAAGTTAGTGCACTTTTAAAGTATTATTAGAATGCGATCGACTCAGAAACTATTGTCTGTTCAATGGACTCACCTCTCAGATGTGTCAAAACAATCCCCAGATGACCACAGGTTCAGAATTTGTATCTATTATCCTGCAAAAAATAATAAATAAAATTTTAGTTATTTGTTTCTCAATTAATTAAAAAAAAAAAAAAAAAAAAAAAAAAGAATTCTCTCATCAATAACTCCCAGATGTGTATGGTTTTATTTCTTCTACAGAATAAGATAAGATTTTTCATGAAAAATATTTCAGTTAGTAAATGGTGACTAAAACTTTGATGCTTAGGAATAATATGACTTACTTTTGCACTGCCTATGTGATATTTTTTTCTAAAACTTTTGCTGATCTGTAGAAAAAATTCATATACATCCGGGATGGCATGAGGGTGAGTAAATTAGAGAATTTTCTTTTCTTTTTTCCATATTCAAATCATATGTGCATACTATGCTTACAGAGTACAAACAGTTGAAAGAAAAAAAGGGACATACCCTCACAGTGCTCTCGTACCCTGCCGTTGACTAAATTTGTAATGTGTACTCTACACATATGCTACCGTATGTGTAAAAGCAAAATATACTTCAGGTTATGGGGCTTCTTTCAACATCTGAGTTTAAATACACAAGGCTTGTGAAACCAGATAAAATCGCTGCTTATGTGCTGTAGACTTTCTCAGAAATGACAGAACTGGATTATTTCACACAGTTTGCTCATATTTTCAAAAGTGATGACACTTCTCTAAAGAGACACACTAATGCTTATGAACAGAATGCTGCATGCTGAATCATATCATGAACTCAACAAGATAAGACAAATGTTTGACCTTCTTTACTTTTCTTCACCCAAACAAAATGTCACGATAAAAGCGAATCAAGGTGAAGTCAGTTTTAAGGATCTTTCATGCCAAATAAAAAAAAGCAAAGCGAGTAGCAGATGAATGGTCCCTTCTCACCAAAAGCAAATAAACATCAGGCTGAAGGAAAAGCTAAACCACGGCAGTACCACGGCTCAAGTTTGGATCCTGGCTTTGCAATGTTATTAAGGCGACACCGACAATTTGGAAGATTTCTGATGACCCAACTTTGGATCAACACGCAAAACTTTCAAATAATATTGTAATATTATTCTTATATTGTAATTATTACCAGCACCGTTTGTAATTGCTGCTGAACACTTTCACTGCATTAGCTTAACTCAATACATGACGTTAACTAAGCACATAACACATATTATATTATCTGTGTATTACTGCCATATAGACATCATGGCTTTGACATACTCATCTCTAAATGATAACAGAATACTTCCTGGTTAGTAACATTGAAACAAGCATTTTCTGTAAAGCTGCTTTGAAAGAATATAGGTTGTGAAAAGAGCTATATAAATAAACTTGATGAACTGATTCTTTCAGGTGGCTGAAAACACTAAAAATTTTCAGAAATCACACTGTTTTCTTATCTTAAATGTAATACATTATTGTAAAAGTAAAACATTAAATTGATCACACTCATTTTAAAAATTTTGGCAGCCCTTGCTATTTTATAAAGGAAATTTAATACAAAGAGAATGTGAACTGTAAAACTGTGGCAAAAAAAATAAACTGATTGGTAAATGTGGATATGAATAGATTGGAAACAAATAAAAAGCAGTATTGAGGGGGATAAATTGTATGGGCAAAATGACAAAAGTGTCAACGTTTAAGGAATATTCAGAAGAAATTTAACTCGCTAATCAGGTTATGCCAGTATTTCAAGGTACATGTATAAACATGTGTACATATATAACATTGCACATTCTTGTTCCCTATTCTTTGAATTTAAGACAAAATGTAATGACCAAGGTCATTCAAGGTTCCATTTTTAGAGTCATAAATTATAATGGGAATGGTTTGTCTTAGTGCTGAATCTTTTTAGGTTTTACATAAGAGTAGTGCTCATACAGATTTTTTATATATATACATATATATATTTCCCTAACTTGCAGGTTAAATATGTGTGGTGAGGGACCAGATGGAAGGTGAAATACAGATACAGATACAGTATGTCCTCTATGGCAACATACTGTAATTCTGAGTTTGAGATTCTGATGTTACAGAGATAGGAGTAGTAGAAACATGAGGGAAAGCCTCATTTATTCATGCATTTGGAGAATTGAAGAGATGTAAAATAAGCATAATTAATAAACATGAACAGTATTTTATAGTAATTATGTTTATGATTGACATACAGCATATTATGCTTGTGGTTTTCAACAATCTTCAAAATATCTTCTTTTGTAGTCCACAGAAGAAAGAAAATCATACATTTGGAATGACATTATGAGGGTGAGTAAATGACACAAATTTCCCTATACAAAGAAAAAATGCCTATAAGTCTTAAAAATATTACTCTATAGATCATTTTTACCAAGGAGCTCAGGCCATCCTGACCTGAGATTTTCTAAGGCTGCACAAGTAATCGTATTTTAATCGCGATAATGATTTCGGCTTCTCACGATTAATTTAAAATAATCTTTGCAATATTGGCCCTCTGGTTATTGGCCCACTGGTAACATTTCCATAATCTTGCATTGGTAGCACCCTTTAAAAACAGTGTTTACAAAGTGCTTTACAGAAGGGAAATTCACAGAAAAAAAAAAAAAAAACATACATACACACATAGAAATAAGATAATAAAATGAAATTCAATAAAAATTATAAAATCATTAAAATATGCATGTGCACATTCACAGAAAAGAAAAATGTGTGTCTTATTTAACTAATAGCAAAAGTATAATGCATGGAAGTGCATTGTAACAAGCCTCCACTATCTTTTCTTGCTTGGGGTTGCCAAATGTCAAGAGCATAAAACCCCCAAATGGAACTTTTCTCTTAAAAATATACGTTTTCTGTCCAGTGTTTTACTTACGCTGCCTTCATGTGCTCTCGGAATTATCGTAAATACAAGTTTCCTAGGTAAAAATTGCACATGAAAGCCCTGCAATTTCGATTCTTGAATGCGATGAGCTCGTAATCACGACTTCAGAAGTGGGAATTATCAAATTTCCGATAGCATGTGAAGGCAGCATTAATCTTCCCAACCTGGCAACCACAAGCACGCACTCTTGGGATGGCAAAAAAAAATGCTAATGATCTGAAAACACAGACAAACATGTATGTTGGACAGTGTTGGGGAAAGTTATTTTTAAAAGTAATGCATTACAATATTGCGTTACTCCCCAAAAAGTAACTAATTGCGTTACTTAGTTACTTTTTATGAAAAGTAATTTAAGAAAAAGCTTTCTTGTTTGTTTTTTAATAACAACAAAAAAAGTTCTATTTTTGGCAAATGTTAAGACCCTTTCACACCAAACGTGTAATGAATAAGCCTCATGCTGAAGGAAAATATATTTACGCCTGTACAGTAGAGGGAGCAACTCAAACAAACCTTTCAGCTGTGCTGAATTCTGGATTAAAGAAGAACAGATTAAAGAAGTATGTTTAACACTCTTATTTCAAAATCTAAAATAATTTTTGCTTATTAGTATGATTGAATTAGATCATTGAAGGTCAGCAACAAAGATATTGGTTAATAAAGTGAGATTAAATACATAAAGTATATTTGTGTAAGTTAATATAGTTAAATATTACATAATTATATAAATATTACGTTTCACTGTTTTTATTCGTTTTGAGGAATACTGAATATTTACGTGCAAGTGAGATGCATATTCAAATTTAGTCTAGAACTACAATAACGATCATGTTGACACAATGCACACAACACCTCTTTATTTCACTTTATTTCTCTCAACTTGGAAACAGGAGAGCTGTCAGTCAATAAATATGAAAAAGTAACTTAGATATTTTGTTGTAAATTGAAAAAGTAATGTGTTACGTTACTAGCTGTTTGAAAAAGTAACTCAAGTTACTTGTAATGCGTTACCCCCAACACTGATGTTGGAGTTTAGCGATGTCCATTGTGTCATGCAGGCAGTTCCTTCAGGAGGCCCCGTGTGTGATTTGCTCCTACTAAATCTGCAAATGAACCTATGACGAACTGTAATAAATCCACACATAAATCTAAACCATATTGTTTGCAATCATGGACTCTATGATATAGCCATTGTGTTGAATAAAAAAATAAATTAAAAAAAAAAATCAAACAAATTAATTATTTAATTAATAACATCCATATTATTTTGTAACCATCCAAAAGAAATGCTGAAATCCCTGCCAGTGATCTGAGACACAAACAGAGAACTGCCATAACCTGGGACATCTGTCACTGACACCACCTGTCTGACAATACACAACATACACAACACAACTCAACTGAACTGAAGCCTTTTTAGACTACAGTCTAGACCTCACACAGCAGGGCAATTCAATTCACCACAACACAAATAACATCATGAAAGTGTCAAACAACAGCGCTAAAGTCAGATATGCACCATAACGGTTTTGATGTTAATTCATTGTAAAAGGAAGACATTAAACTTTGTTAAATGAGATATCTGCTGGCTCAAAGTCAAATCAATATTTTAAAAGCCAGTGTCATGTGACTGAGCATATATCTGTAATAACATTAAGTACAGCGTGATTTCTGTTCAAACGCATTAGTATGGCAGTAAAAGGCATGACAGTCAGTCATGTGCAGTTAGATGTCTCACTTCAAGCAGCTAATGAGTCTTCCTGCAGAAATGTTCTGTCAGACACAACACATGCATGATGTTAGAGGTGATGAACAGCAAGGAATTTATGTTCTTACCTCCTCTAAAAGAGATCGAAGTGAAATCGAAGGCTGTGAGCTGCTATGTTAGCTATTCACACACATAGAAACACTGAATGAAGAGAGCTTACATTAGCATGCATGCTAAAAGAACCAGTAGCAAACATCAACATCCTTCAGCTAACGGGCACACACAAATGATCTCATTCTGGTCTTCTGCAGGCTTCTAAGATTCTCCAGCAAAGATGGATTACAATCATCTGTGTAAATGCTGTCTTAATATACTCCAGTTTAAGCTTTAAAAGTAAAAAAAATAAGCCAGTCGAGGCGGCGTGGCGTCAGCAGTGAGGTCACCGTAAAGGGGGAGCTACTGTGACTTACCCAATCAGCGGCCGCTTTCAAACTGTATTGCGACCTGGTGTTGACGACCAGCAAATATTCTTTTGATCTTCAAATCCCGTTGTTATCCAGTTGTACATTTAAAACATAAATAAATAGGCCTGCTTCAAAAAAAAAAATCTCGAACCTTTTTTTTTTGTAAAAAAAAAAAAAAAAAATATATATATATATATATATATATATATATATATATCTCCACACAAGCACCAAGTTGTGCCAAAATTGTCCAAATTGTGCTTAATTTGGTATAAGCACAATACATATAGAGTGTCAAATTAATGAATAAAGTACATATACATAAATTAAATGAATTAATTAAAATGATATGGTCTCATTAATATAATGTGACGAATTTATACGTATTATAATCTAATAAGCTATTTCTCATAAAATATCAATGCGGTCATGGCGTTCTTGCGAAATTATATTGTTATAGTTTATGATAAACTCTAGGCTATGACAAGAATACATTTAAGATCGTTGTTTAAAATGTGACAACAGTAACAAGTGGTGTTCAACTGTCTGCAGTTAAAAAATATGCGTTTATTACAGACAGTCCTGGCGGCCTCAATTACTTGGGTGTCCCTCTGTACTCCAAACCATTAAGTTATGTTTTTGGCTTCATAAACCATAAGTCGCAATCATAGACATCATATAGGTAGACGCCCTATTGGCCACTGGGCGCCGAGATTTGCGGCCGCCATCTTAGACCGGTCGTACTCCTAAGCTGCGTCCCAATTCGCCTACTTATACGACGTCCTAAAAGCATTTACTGTTTTTGTAAAGAAAAAGTACATACTTTTGAGTGTGTAGCAGAAGAGTAGACAAGCTTTGGGACATACTACCGTCATAACTGCGTCTTTAACGGACGTTATGTCGCTTATTTACGCAACCTGTAACTGTTTAAACTACCCTGTCAATCATCTTGTCACAGTTAAAATCCTCCACATTTAATTAAATTTATTTTCCTACCGTTTCGGAGAGATGTAGTCGCACGTTGATCTGCCAGTCATGGGTCTTTCATGCAATAACTCTCCTCATCTTTGCATAATGATGCATTTAAAAGTTAATGACCAAACGCATCGTTATAAATGTTCACAATGCTGTTGCAGATTAAATATAATGTGGATAACATTTAATAAATATATTTTCGTAAGGTTATATTGATTATTAATTATTCAAGCCCCTTTATCTTAACCGCTCTGCTTAACCGTCGGACCTCGCAAGTGTTTTCCACATAATTACTATTCAGATCAGAAGGAAGTTCGAAAGCACAAGAATGCGCTCAATGCACGAAACTTACTTTTAGCGTTAGGTAACGTTAAGTGCCTATTATCAACACAATCCAATCTGAATTTAATACATACATTGTTCGACCGGACAAGTTATTTGTGTTTGTGCACGTGATATCAGGAAGCATACACACATGACGGCAAAGCGCAAATCGAGTTACTTCTGCTAGTATTACTAAAATATCGTATTTTACTGCAACTATCTGTTTCTGCTTCTTTATTATATCTATAATGTGTGATTTATAAATTACCTTATATCCTACATCACATATTTTGATTTTGGACGTCTGGTCACTTTATATCTTATTATATCAGAATATTATATAACTGTTAAGTCTACTATGAATATTAAAATACATTCAACAATGTGTCCTGTATCATAGCTACATGAATTACCTTTGCAGCAAAAAAACCCGAGTCAAAATCAGTTAGGTATTCTGTGAGATATGATTAATTAAATGCGCTGACAGCTCATTGCACCTGTCAAACAAGTTACACTGAGTGGAGCTGGCGACCGATCCAAGATGGCGGCTCCACGGCTCGTCCGTGCCAATAGGCAGTAGCATTCGATAGGGCGTCTAGCTATATATGATGTCTATGGTCGCAATCATAGACTGTAAAAAAATATGGACGTAGTGTCCGTGACGTCACCCATAGATTTCTGAACAGCAGTTTTCTCCCCATGAGCGGCACAAAGCGCTTTTATGCGTATCCCGTGTGCAGAATGATGTGCTTGAAGCACCATGGAATCAGCGCGCAGCGGCAGCGCTCCGCAGTTTCAAAGCACAAAGTGAAGAAATATTGATGCGTATTGTATTACCGGTATCTTGATTAAGTATAATAATAGAAACATTGATTCATCTTGGAGAGAGTTTCATTGTGTTGACTGTCGTAACTGAACGCGTCTGAATGCTGAATGTATTGTATGAAAATATCAGTGTTGGTTGTGTCGAAAAAATCATATTAAAATGGGGAAAATAAAACTGACAAAATAACGTTGGAGAAATAACCACTGCCGACTTACCATTAATTGGCTTGACGCCGGAGTGATCTGGAGCAGGTGACGGCGGCTCGGGATCAGACTCTGGCTCCAGATCTGGAGCAGGTGACTGTGGCTCGGGATCAGGCTCGGGATCAGACTCTGGCTCCAGATCTGGAGCAGGTGACTGTGGCTCGGGATCAGGCTCTGGCTCCAGATCTGGAGCAGGTGACTGTGGCTCGGGATCAGGCTCTGGCTCCAGATCTGGTGGAGGGACAAAAGGCTCCACAACATCCACATCACTACAGGGGCAACAGCACCGGAAAGGACTCTTCATCGCCTTCCACAGCCTGTTGAGGAAAGAACGAATTCTTTTCCTCTTCCTGCGTTCTGTAGGTTTTTCTGAAAGGAAGAAAAACAATTGTTTTATTTAAAAAATATCAGTGTTGGTTGTGTCGAAAAAATCATATTAAAATGGGGAAAATAAAACTGACAAAATAACGTTGGAGAAATAACCACTGCCGACTTACCATTAATTGGCTTGACGCCGGAGTGATCTGGAGCAGGTGACGGTGGCTCGGGATCAGACTCTGGCTCCAGATCTGGAGCAGGTGACGGCGGCTCGGGATCAGACTCTGGCTCCAGATCTGGTGGAGGGACAAAAGGCTCCACAACATCCACATCACTACAGGGGCAACAGCACCGGAAAGGACTCTTCATCGCCTTCCACGGCCTGTTGAGGAAAGAACGAATTCTTTTCCTCTTCCTGCGTTCTGTAGGTTTTTCTGAAAGGAAGAAAAACAATTGTTTTATTTAAAAAATATCAGTGCTGGTTGTGTCGAAAAAATCATATTAAAATGGGGAAAATAAAACTGACAAAATAACGTTGGAGAAATAACCACTGCCGACTTACCATTAGTTGGCTTGACGCCGGAGTGATCTGGAGCAGGTGACGGTGGCTCGGGATCAGGCTCTGGCTCCAGATCTGGAGCAGGTGACGGTGGCTCGGGATCAGACTCTGGCTCCAGATCTGGAGCAGGTGACTGTGGCTCGGGATCAGACTCTGGCTCCAGATCTTCCACGGCCTTCCACGGCCTGTTGAGGAAAGAACGAATTTGTTTCCTCTTCCTGCGTTCTGTAGGTTTTTCTGAAATGAAGAAAACAATTGAAAACTCAACTATTAGAAACATCTCTGACATCAAATTAAGCAACGATAGAATGCCGTCTGAGAAGAGGATTTCTGTGTGCGTGTTTCGGGTGTGTGTCAGACAGCGCAATTACCATTGATCTGTCCACTTTACACCGCCCGGCCTTATTTCAATCTCACCTGTTGAGCTCTCGCTCACAGGAGAAGCCTCCATGGCACCCTGGGCAGTTAGGCCACGTAACGTCTCCTTTGGCTCGACAGGAACTTGACCTGGCAGCGGAGGGCACAGCCATCCATCGAAGCTGTCGGCGGACCTGACAGCCTGACCTGCGGACATAGAAACAGCCGACTCAGAAGACAGAGGTGTTAAATATCCAGGAAGCTCCTGGCTCTGTGTCTGGGTCGGGTCTGGCAGCGGATCCTGATCATCAGAACTGGGTCTCCAAACATCACATAGTTAGTTGTGTTGTGTCAATAATCAATGTCAGTGGGTCAATTACAAATTGTTACTTTAGTTACTCAAATTGAAGCGTTTATTTCATATGCAAGGAATCAAATTCATCTGATCACTTGGGGGATCAAATGGGTTACCTGGCACAATTTTTTTCACATTAATGTAGGCAATCATTGTACATCATACCATACCATAAACAAGTGAAAAACTAAAGCACTCGCCTCCTCTTTCACCCATCATGTGAGCCATCTTCCTGCAATCTGCAATAAAAACTATACAAAATACAATACAAAATGCAATACAATAAAATACAACTCTCCTCAGAAATACTCCTCCACAGAAAAAAATAAATAAAACAAAACAAAAATTAATAAAAAAAAAAAAAGAAATAAAAACAAACTCCTTCTAAACTAAGAGAAGAACAATGAAATAAAAGTATCCTCAAAAATAATAGGAACTCTTTCAAAAATGTAACTTTTTATAAAAAGGATATATCCTGCGATGTCTTCTAGAATAAAAGTCTCCTCTCAGAAATCCTCCAACAGCTTCCAAGTCACAAGATTCGCACAGAAAATACTCTGCAAAAGTCTGTAAATTCGCCTCGTCTCTCAACCAACAGACAGTGATCGGTTCGAGTGTATATATTCAGTCAGAATTCATAACACGCGTCGCTATAGCAACTCATCGCATGCATGCACGTGCACATGAGAAGAGCGCGTGAGCGCACGTCGAATCGGAACACATTTATTGACTGTTTCAAAGTTCATTTGGACGTTTTCTTTAATAAATATCATTTTTATTCTTTCTGAACAGTTATTGTTGTTGTTATTATTATTATTAAAATCCTTGGAAATATTCGTGTCCAAAATCTGCATTAGCCTATTCATAATTGAGCAAAAGCGTCCACTTCGCAATTAAGGCACTTACAGTCTAATGGATCATGTAGGCATTGCTTCTGTCCAAAATGCGTGTAAAAAGGCACAAGGGAGGATAAATCGGACATCTTATAAACTCTAGAGATTGATTAAATTGGCTCTTTTCCGCATATATAACCATCAAGCCAATCAGCTTTCAGTATCACTAATGCGTCATCGAAATAAAGCCCATTTATGATTTTACTAATGAAGGAGTGGAGGATGACGTTCATCATGTATTTTACAATCATATCTTTTATGGAGGACGAAACCTGCAAAAACAATAAATATATAAATACCAGAATAAATAAATCCACAAAATTGTACATAAATAAAATACATGTGTAAATAAATACACAATAATTTCACATATTCCTGCATAAATAAATACACAATGAATTAAATGTGCGAGGAAGATAAATAATTTAATAAATAAAACGAATGTTGGGGAAATAACAAAAAAAATGTTCAAGGAAACAATCGCTAAACTGAAAGTTGACTTTTTTTTTTCTTTTAACCGTTTATTCTTTTTTTTTTTTTTTTTTTTTATGTATTTACTAGGGTGAATTAAAAGGGTGATTGGGACAGTTTTTGAATTTGTCTTTTAATGAAAAACATCAGCTCAGCACATGATACATTTCTGTAATACTGAAGATGTTAACTATCCATTTGAGGAGGAAACGATGGTATATTATAATGAAAGGATGTGCGACATACACTTTTCTGCAAACTGAGCAAAACCATTTGTTTGGTAACGTTTGGGTGATTGGGACAGCACGTCTTTCCATTGATTTAGGGTAGTTTAAGCATATTTACTGTATTGCACAGTTCATACTTTGATATAATTTTATATGCAATATTTCCTTTTCTGTTCATCATCATTAAGAGTCCATGTTTATGTTTGTTCAACTTTATTTATTTGAAATCCATCAAAAGAAGGTTTGAAGTCCAAAAGTCAAACCTTTCATTACTGCAACAGTAAAATTATTACTGCAATCAGTAAAAAAAAAAAAAAGAGTTTAACTATAATGTTTCTATTTTCAGAATATAGAGAATATAGAGCATATAGAGCATAAACAATGGTTCTCTATTGCAAGGCTAATAATTTTCTTAATTAGCAAAGCATTTAAGCACTGTCCCAATCACCCAAAATTACACATTTTGTGTTTGGGTGGATGGGACAAAATAAAAACAACCTAATTCTGAAAATAGAAACATGATATTAACAATTGTTTTTACTGATTTTGTAGCAGTAGTGCGTCATATTCATGTTTCTATCAAACGTTTGTAGTAGCTATGACAATTTTAAGACCTTATTATTAAAACTACCAAAAGCGTATGTCATTTTCCTCAGTTCATGCATTTCGCGGTCAACTTCCCGTTTGATGCATGTCCCACCCACTTACATGATGTTAGACCAATGAGGGCATCCCATTTGAATTATGCGGTCTCACAGCTAGGCCTCAGCAAAAAAAGTTTTTATTTGAAAAGAAAATAAATTCTATATAGTTACTGTCCCATCTGATCTTGTGTCCCAATCACCCTTCATTCACCCTACATTTGATGTGGTTTCTACCTCCGTAATATTTCAGTCCTGAATTGGCACATGACAGCGTAGAGTTAAACTGTTAATAACTTAAATATTGTTTGAGAAAGACAGGAGACAACTGAATTGCAATTAAATTGAGTGTTTTTGTGAAATGAAAATTAATAATAGGCCTATGCATATTTGGATCAGATGGACAATGTAATGTTTCCTACTGAGAGCCCGAAAAAACAAAAGGTTGTTTGAATTTAGTATTTTTCATGTCATGACATTGTTCAGAGCGTGATAAACAAATGGGGATTTTTTTTTTTTTTTTTGAAATATATTTTATTCATATGTTATGCTACAGTATGTCCTCTGTAGTGGACACCAGAACTCGGTTGTTTAAAAAAATAAAAAGACATGAAATGACATGTATAGGCAAAAACAATATACATGCCATTTACAAATCAATTTTTAGGGTTCAGGATTTTTTTTTTTTTAACCAAACTTTTATAAAGTTGATTGTTACGTCCAAGGACGTATGTTTTTGTTTTGTTTTGTGTTTTTTTTCCCTTTCTCCCTGTTTTCCCTCTCTCTCTACTTCCATAAGCAGGAAGTAACGGCTGCCACCTGACTCCAGTGACTGGTGATCTGATGTGATTGGAGGAGGAGAGGAAGCTGTGGGGATTTAAGCAGCACCATTGCACAAAGAGAGCAGTGTGTGTGTGTGTGTTTGTGTGTGTGTGTGGAGGCTGCATTGTGAGGCTTCTTTTCCCAACCCAGAAAGCCTTATAAGTTGTTTTTGACTTATACCTTGTTGATTTTTTTTTTTTTTTCTTCTTCTTTAGTGTCATTGTGTTGACACTTTTTGTTGTACTTTGTGCTACCAGAAAACCCTTATGTTTTGTAAGTTATCTCCTTTTGTATATACGTTTGTTATTGTTTTTCTTTACCTAAGTTTATTTTGTTAATCATTTGGGGAAGGGTTAGTAGAGAGGTGGGTGCCATTTTCTTTATATCTTGTTTTCTCTTGTTTAAGTTAGGGAGTTAGTGTATTATTGTATTTTGGTTTTCTTTTCTTTTGTAGATTAGTTAGTTTCTTCCTAAATAGTTAGAGGGTTTATGTTTGTTATTTTGGCCTTAATCCTCCCACATCTGTACAATAAATGAACTTGTTTATTTTGATATTGAGTTGCCTTTGGTCTTTGTTAAAGCCCTGGTGTTGGGAATTGCACCTTGCTGCCTCCACACATCACACCATATTTATTCCGTTACCTGTTCCTTAGACTAGATGGGAACGTAACAATGATTCTCAACTAATCAAAGATATAACGGAATTGACTGATATACCGTTTTACTTGATGCAATGTGTGGGTAAAATGGCCTTAAATGTGATACATTGTATCTATATACTGTATCTAATTTGCATATGAATGTGTTCTTGGGGCAACATGTCATGAAAAAAGAAGTGTAATAATGGGAGCAATAATTGGCAACACTTTCATAATAATGTCTAATATTTCATAGGAATATTGCTATATAATTTCCCTATTCACTTGTTGTGTCTCCCAAAATGCCTGATGTTGGATAAACATGATTGTACAAAATCAATGCCCTGTTTTGTTACAGAAGGTCATATTTCTATTAGAAACTCCGTAACATTTTACGGAGATGTTGATTTATGACAATTTGAGGTTTAGTTATTATGATCACAACATTATTTAAGAGTGCTAAATTTGATCACTAAATTAATGTCAGTCATTGTTAAAGACCAAGGAGTTCTTGTTGCCATGGTGAAACCTCCAAACATTTGATATCATGTAGAGTTTTATTTACATTTTTATAAATGGGTCTTTGCCTTTTCACTTCAAAGGTTCCTCCTAGGCCGAGACTGTTTAAAAAAAAACATTTCTTTAATTCAAAAATGATATATACATATGTACAGATCGGTCATATACGAGGCGCTATATATAAATAAAGATGAGGTGTCTTGACTTTTTAAAAAACAAAGCAAAAATTCATTTTAAAACAAAGCAAATGTGGCTGTGATGATGCTTGATGATTTGGTTCCAGTCTCGCAGTCTCTCGTGTTCTCGCTCAGACGTGGACGGGCTCCGAGTTCCCTGTCAGGTTGGGGTTGGACTTCAGGCTTCGGGTCAAGTCTTCCACCAAGGACAGCAAGTATGTTATTTCCTGTCCAATACAAAGATCATATGAACAAGTCAACTCATGAACAATTTTATATTTTCTGTTTGCATCACTGATTCTGTTATTTTCCTGTTTATTACCACAAAGCCGCTTTGAAACAATCTGTATTGTATAAAGCGCTACATAAATGAGCTTGACTTGACTATAACAAGAACATTACAATGAACACCTCACTGCAAATGATCCAGAATTGAAGACACATGATAATAATCCTACTCTGTCTGTTACACTTCCTCACACCTGAAATCACAGACAGACTGAATCTCCTGAACTTCCCCAATCTAGATCACTTGTAATCCATTCATGCTGAAACATCTGCTCTAACGTCGGCCGTTTAGTGGGATCCCGGGCTAGGCACTGGCTAATCAGATCTGCACATTCTGTACAAATTTTAATAAGGAGAGAGCTGGTTAGTCGTGACCATGTGACTTGGCATCTATGAAAATAGCATCTAAAATGTTCCTTATTTTTACTTTAAAAGTGAAGTATGTCGTTTCTTACAAAATAAAGCATATTTTCAAAAGGCCCCTTCCCAAACTCTCGCTATACGTTGGGCTATAGTTATAAAAAAAATCTTACATACTTCACCTTTAACTGTTTCTGTACAGAGCCTTTGCTTCATGCGTGTTTATCAGTGTTATCAATATTAATCACTCACCTTCGGATAATGTGGAGTTATGAAATGTAATTTTGGCCTGTGTGATTTCTATTCTACTGCGAAAAGGAAGACATCCGTTCACCATCTTATACAACAAGACTCCTAGGGCCCAGACATTTGTTGGGACGGCGTGGAAGCGAGGTTCGGTCAGGACTTCAGGTGGGCAGTAAAGCGGTGCTCCTGTAAGCAAGACATTTGCACATTTTAAAGCAACAAATAATTAGTAAGTCACTACATTCAGGTTTCCACACTCCCAAAATACTCACCGATGTATATTTTGCTCTCGTAGCCATCACTACTAAATAGCTGACCGCAGCCAAAGTCTATCAGCTTGAGACGAAACGTGTCTTTGTTCCACAGAAAATTCTCAGCATGGATGTCATGGTGAAAAACACCACGCTCGAGGCAGTGTAGTAGCGCCATCATAGCCTGTAGCACGATGAGCTGTGCGGCTGGTTCACACAGTCGAGGGTTACGGGCGATGAAGTCATGCAGGCTCTCGCAGGGTTCCGGGTACTCCATAACGAGAGTGAACGTTTGAGGATGTTCAAACCACTCGTATAGATGTATGACGTAGGGGCATATGGGTTCTCGCCTCATCATCAGCAACAGCGCCACTTCGGTAACGAGAGGTTTGGGGTGCCCAGGCTAGAGAAAAGTAGTAGACAGAAGGTTAGCTGGGTAAAAATCTGAAGAAAGCATGTCATTTTTAAATGTACTTTTCTTTGATCTTTTTAGATACGTTCAAAAGAGGCTTTTCAGCTCAAAGTTATTTGGTGCCTCTAGGCTTATTTGTCAATCACATTCACACCTGATGCTTCCTACGGGTGTGTCAACTACAGTAATCTGCACTTAAACAACTAAATACATATTCAGGCTTTGGCCAACTTACAATATGAAGATAACGATCGTTGTCAATCTTGAGCATCTGCTTGATGGCAACCTGCAAAAAACAAACAACAACAACAACAAAAATCAAAACAGTAACAGTATTCAAGCACTTGATCTTGCACTAAGTATTAAACCATCGGTGTAAATTGTTTTAAATATGTTTTGATGCATGCAAGAGCAAAATTAAGATTTACCTTTTTGCCATCAAATTTGCGCGTTCCCTCGTACACCCTGCCAAATCCTCCGGATCCAAGCATCGCTCCCACGTTATACAGAGACTCAAAGGACTCTGAAAAACAAACAGTAAAATCTAAGAAATATATGAGATTGCTAGAGCCATTGTTTCATTTAAAAAATATCAGTGCTGGTTGTGTCGAGAAAATCATATTAAAATGGGGAAAATAAAACTGACAAAATAACGTTGGAGAAATAACCACTGCCGACTTACCATTAATTGGCTTGACGCCGGAGTGATCTGGAGCAGGTGACGGCGGCTCGGGATCAGACTCTGGCTCCAGATCTGGAGCAGGTGACTGTGGCTCGGGATCAGGCTCGGGATCAGACTCTGGCTCCAGATCTGGAGCAGGTGACTGTGGCTCGGGATCAGGCTCTGGCTCCAGATCTGGAGCAGGTGACTGTGGCTCGGGATCAGGCTCTGGCTCCAGATCTGGTGGAGGGACAAAAGGCTCCACAACATCCACATCACTACAGGGGCAACAGCACCGGAAAGGACTCTTCATCGCCTTCCACAGCCTGTTGAGGAAAGAACGAATTCTTTTCCTCTTCCTGCGTTCTGTAGGTTTTTCTGAAAGGAAGAAAAACAATTGTTTTATTTAAAAAATATCAGTGTTGGTTGTGTCGAAAAAATCATATTAAAATGGGGAAAATAAAACTGACAAAATAACGTTGGAGAAATAACCACTGCCGACTTACCATTAATTGGCTTGACGCCGGAGTGATCTGGAGCAGGTGACGGTGGCTCGGGATCAGACTCTGGCTCCAGATCTGGAGCAGGTGACGGCGGCTCGGGATCAGACTCTGGCTCCAGATCTGGTGGAGGGACAAAAGGCTCCACAACATCCACATCACTACAGGGGCAACAGCACCGGAAAGGACTCTTCATCGCCTTCCACGGCCTGTTGAGGAAAGAACGAATTCTTTTCCTCTTCCTGCGTTCTGTAGGTTTTTCTGAAAGGAAGAAAAACAATTGTTTTATTTAAAAAATATCAGTGCTGGTTGTGTCGAAAAAATCATATTAAAATGGGGAAAATAAAACTGACAAAATAACGTTGGAGAAATAACCACTGCCGACTTACCATTAGTTGGCTTGACGCCGGAGTGATCTGGAGCAGGTGACGGTGGCTCGGGATCAGGCTCTGGCTCCAGATCTGGAGCAGGTGACGGTGGCTCGGGATCAGACTCTGGCTCCAGATCTGGAGCAGGTGACTGTGGCTCGGGATCAGACTCTGGCTCCAGATCTTCCACGGCCTTCCACGGCCTGTTGAGGAAAGAACGAATTTGTTTCCTCTTCCTGCGTTCTGTAGGTTTTTCTGAAATGAAGAAAACAATTGAAAACTCAACTATTAGAAACATCTCTGACATCAAATTAAGCAACGATAGAATGCCGTCTGAGAAGAGGATTTCTGTGTGCGTGTTTCGGGTGTGTGTCAGACAGCGCAATTACCATTGATCTGTCCACTTTACACCGCCCGGCCTTATTTCAATCTCACCTGTTGAGCTCTCGCTCACAGGAGAAGCCTCCATGGCACCCTGGGCAGTTAGGCCACGTAACGTCTCCTTTGGCTCGACAGGAACTTGACCTGGCAGCGGAGGGCACAGCCATCCATCGAAGCTGTCGGCGGACCTGACAGCCTGACCTGCGGACATAGAAACAGCCGACTCAGAAGACAGAGGTGTTAAATATCCAGGAAGCTCCTGGCTCTGTGTCTGGGTCGGGTCTGGCAGCGGATCCTGATCATCAGAACTGGGTCTCCAAACATCACATAGTTAGTTGTGTTGTGTCAATAATCAATGTCAGTGGGTCAATTACAAATTGTTACTTTAGTTACTCAAATTGAAGCGTTTATTTCATATGCAAGGAATCAAATTCATCTGATCACTTGGGGGATCAAATGGGTTACCTGGCACAATTTTTTTCACATTAATGTAGGCAATCATTGTACATCATACCATACCATAAACAAGTGAAAAACTAAAGCACTCGCCTCCTCTTTCACCCATCATGTGAGCCATCTTCCTGCAATCTGCAATAAAAACTATACAAAATACAATACAAAATGCAATACAATAAAATACAACTCTCCTCAGAAATACTCCTCCACAGAAAAAAATAAATAAAACAAAACAAAAATTAATAAAAAAAAAAAAGAAATAAAAACAAACTCCTTCTAAACTAAGAGAAGAACAATGAAATAAAAGTATCCTCAAAAATAATAGGAACTCTTTCAAAAATGTAACTTTTTATAAAAAGGATATATCCTGCGATGTCTTCTAGAATAAAAGTCTCCTCTCAGAAATCCTCCAACAGCTTCCAAGTCACAAGATTCGCACAGAAAATACTCTGCAAAAGTCTGTAAATTCGCCTCGTCTCTCAACCAACAGACAGTGATCGGTTCGAGTGTATATATTCAGTCAGAATTCATAACACGCGTCGCTATAGCAACTCATCGCATGCATGCACGTGCACATGAGAAGAGCGCGTGAGCGCACGTCGAATCGGAACACATTTATTGACTGTTTCAAAGTTCATTTGGACGTTTTCTTTAATAAATATCATTTTTATTCTTTCTGAACAGTTATTGTTGTTGTTATTATTATTATTAAAATCCTTGGAAATATTCGTGTCCAAAATCTGCATTAGCCTATTCATAATTGAGCAAAAGCGTCCACTTCGCAATTAAGGCACTTACAGTCTAATGGATCATGTAGGCATTGCTTCTGTCCAAAATGCGTGTAAAAAGGCACAAGGGAGGATAAATCGGACATCTTATAAACTCTAGAGATTGATTAAATTGGCTCTTTTCCGCATATATAACCATCAAGCCAATCAGCTTTCAGTATCACTAATGCGTCATCGAAATAAAGCCCATTTATGATTTTACTAATGAAGGAGTGGAGGATGACGTTCATCATGTATTTTACAATCATATCTTTTATGGAGGACGAAACCTGCAAAAACAATAAATATATAAATACCAGAATAAATAAATCCACAAAATTGTACATAAATAAAATACATGTGTAAATAAATACACAATAATTTCACATATTCCTGCATAAATAAATACACAATGAATTAAATGTGCGAGGAAGATAAATAATTTAATAAATAAAACGAATGTTGGGGAAATAACAAAAAAAATGTTCAAGGAAACAATCGCTAAACTGAAAGTTGACTTTTTTTTTTCTTTTAACCGTTTATTCTTTTTTTTTTTTTTTTTTTTATGTATTTACTAGGGTGAATTAAAAGGGTGATTGGGACAGTTTTTGAATTTGTCTTTTAATGAAAAACATCAGCTCAGCACATGATACATTTCTGTAATACTGAAGATGTTAACTATCCATTTGAGGAGGAAACGATGGTATATTATAATGAAAGGATGTGCGACATACACTTTTCTGCAAACTGAGCAAAACCATTTGTTTGGTAACGTTTGGGTGATTGGGACAGCACGTCTTTCCATTGATCCAGCTTTTTTACCAAGGTGCTGATGTAATAGATTGTTCAGGTTTAACAATTTATTTCCAATCTTTCCTTTTTGTTCACCATCATTAAATTCCATGTTGTGATTGTGTATGTGTTTGTTTAGACTATGTGTTTGTAGTTAAATAAAACTTTTGTAAACATTCACGTGAGTTTTGATTCTGTGTCAACTGCTTGCAAAACAAAGCATTGATCTTGCTAAACGCTCAGAGTACTCACTAAGAAAGTCTGTGGCCACGAAGACTGAGAGTTGATAGACAATTAAAACAGTATTCGCTGGATGAACAAGTTAATGATTGTAATATATTAATTCTGCTACATCAAGTTAATTCTCGTAACTTCCCAAATATTTAACCTATTATTAATTATAACGAGTTATAATATTATTCATACTTCCCTTTGAGTTATTTTGCAATATGTGCCCTCGGTTTCCTTAGTTCTTTGTCAGGTATTGTCTTTGTGTATTTTGTCAAATCTGTCATGTTTTTCTCCTTCTGCTTTGCATCATTTTTGTGTTAAATAAACTATGCTACATTTGGATCTATCTCTCCTCTTTCCTGCCTGTCAAGCTGTAACAGTTCTCTACTGTACAGCTTATAGTTAGATTTTTTAGTGTGCAATTTATTCTTGTGAAAAATAATAAGCACAAGTAAGTAATATCTTTCATATGTCTATTTTTTACATTGTGCATCCTTAAATCTGCAGTCCATAAGTTTTGTCTCTTTGTCGCCATCTCTGTTTGAAACCAGCAATTGCAGTTATTTGCGGAATTATCATCTTTACGTGGGTTGTGCATCTGCACGACTCCTCAGCACGGATGAATCTAATGTTTTGAGAATGTTTGCTGTCAGTCACTGCACCAGCTTTTACTGTACTTCGGAATTACAGATTGTAGTCTTGGAAGTATGACCAAAATAAGAATTTTCAGCGTAAAAATGTCATCCAAACAAGTAAGTAACAAATCTGCTGCTTTTGGTCTGAACAACTGAGAAAAAAAAACATTACAATAAATCGTGCTACCAGTGGTGGTTAAATCTAATGATCAGCTTACATTACATCAACCCATGCAAATTATTATTATTGTTATACTTTGTTCTCAAATTGTTAAAGTCCCCGTAAACCGGAAGTTGCAAATAACTTTTCTCCAGTGTTGTGACGCATTTCCAAGTGAAACAGAATATTGAATAGAGGGCAGGGTTTTACTTTAGGCCTTCTCCTTTCTATCTCTCACTCATAGCAGACTAAAGGTTGGAGGAAAGTGGTTTAAGCGTTTTTAACCCAAGCCGTCAAACTGACGTCATCAGAGAAGGAACGCCATTCTTCTCCAGACTGGAAGTAACTTTTCAGATTTTGATGAAAGATTACCACAACAAACAATTTTTTCCTGTGTATTAACTTGCATGATTAATTGTTCACCACAAGACTTTTATGCGCTAACAAACTAAATATGGTCAATTTTGATTTCATGATGACTTTAATGTTAACAACATCAGCATTGTGTGACTATGTTTTTTTTTTTTTTTGTATTAGATTTCAATTTCTGTACAGTCTAATCTCTAACGTTAATTTGTCATACCATACAATCCGCCATCAAAATAATAAGCTTAATTGTTCCAGCTGCTATGATCCGTCACCTGCAGCATCCTCACATGTGATTTAGCTTTCTAGCTGGGACTCCTCTTTGTAAACAAATGTGACGTAATGACACAAAGACGAACGGCTGCATGCTACAATTTCCTGCGGAAACCCACCAGTACCACTCAAATTATTACAAGCTAACCTTTGCGAATCGGGATAAGGTAGGGAGATAGTTTTGAATACTGGCTGGTTATGTACTTGCTCAAAAATTGATTTTGGATCATTTTTAACCAAAAAAAGTTACGGACTGCAGCTTTAAGTTTCAAATATATTGTATTTCTTTGTGTCATTGATGGATTTTGAATGTTGCATTTGGAAACATCCTGTCCATTGAGAAAAAATTGTTCATCTACTGAAGTTTGATTTGTGTTTATATCTTTTTTTTTTTTTTTTTTTAAAGGAAAACTAACACCCGTGAGAATATATTTCTAAGCATCTTTTTTCTTCATTGTAGTATAGTAATTTTGTTGGATGATTTGCTAAAAACAAAGTTAGGGTATCACTTCTCCCGGAAGTGAAAATTTATATGAAAGTGAAGTGGCAAGTGAAAGTGGTCAGATTATGCTCTGGATGCAAGTGGGTTGGCCTGAAAGTTCCTTCAGAGTGAGCTGCATATGGAGTGATGCAGTCCTGGCCGCCCTGTGAGTTGAAGTGGAGAGTGTGTCGGGAACAACTTCGTTGTTCTGAACGAGAGACCAAGAGAAACTGAGTCATTCTGGAGTTGTTCAATGTGATCGTGTCTCTTATATACCTGCCTGGACTTGGGTGCGCATCCATGAACTAAATCAGAGTTTTTAAAAGGTGGTATGGGGAATGGTTTGGATTATTAGGTTGCATTTAAATGTAGCCAGTGACAGGCCAAATGTGAGAGCCTGAAAATGGAATGCCTTAATTTTGAAGACAAACTTCAGTAAACATCTGTGTTGAGGGGAAATCGGAATGTGAAAGTGTCTGTCTTTCAAATCCACATTTCTCTTTTACAGAAATTACTGTTTATACTTTCCATTTTTAGGTGGCACTTCTACACCAAAATGGATTAAAGATGCCTGTAACACTGTGCTGAAGCATTTAGCAGGCACATGTTTTTAACATTAAAGTTGATCTATCTTTTAAATGGTCATGAGATGAATCTTGACATTTATGACAAAACATAACATGAATATTTACATGGGAGAATAATGTTCCTTGATTGATTATTTAGATCCAATCCCTTTACTCTACATATATCACCATTAGATATCCAACATAAAATCAGTCAACACTGAGTTTTGTCTGACTCTGATATCCAAAACCAGCCAACTCCAAGAGGGGCAGTGTAGGCAGAGCAGGAGACAAAGTGATGGTAAAAATGAGCAGAGCCTATTGAATGTCTTTCAAATTCAACAGGTTTTTACTAAAGCAAAGGCAGTGGAAAATTACTGCTTCACTACTTCCTGGTCTTCCTGATAGTGCTGGTCTAGCTGGTGGACCTTGCAGTCGTGCCGTTTTCAAGCTAAACAAATATGGTGAAACTGTTTACTTTGAACACCATGGTCTTGCTTGGTTGAATGTAGACCAGTGT
This sequence comes from Megalobrama amblycephala, assembly GCF_018812025.1. NCBI lineage: Eukaryota > Metazoa > Chordata > Actinopteri > Cypriniformes > Xenocyprididae > Megalobrama > Megalobrama amblycephala. The sequence continues at coordinate 33,522,362 of NC_063045.1, forward strand.
TCAGTGTGCAAGCAATTGGGGACAAGCATTGTTTTTGTTTTTCTATTTCTACATGTAGCACATTAAGGAACAATATAGGATTTTAAATTATAACATGATAATTTTGTCATTTCTTTTGCTCCCTCTGTTAAAAGTACAACTGGCAATTTTGATTCTGTTAGTTATGTAGTTTTATTATTAATCAATGGGTTTATTATTCCAAATCCAAATTGATTATTAATCAATTTGGATTTGGAAAACGTTAAAGTGACCTGGTTTTTGTTGAATGAGCAAAAGAAACAATCGAGCATGAATAATGTGTTTAATATATGAAAACTACTACTACAGAAGTTATACGTCTAAATACAGGATATACACATATATACAAGAGTGAAAGTAAAGACAGGAAAAGAGAGAAGAGAGGTAGCGAAACTTACTACAGTCCTTGAGAGCCAGCACAGAAATCAGTTATCTAATATTCAGAAATGGTACTTGCATCAGTTTGCTTGCTGAGTTTCGGTTCAGTGCGGCTGCAGTTCATTGGCTTCTTCCGTTTCCGCGGGAGGATTTGATTTGATCTGAGGATGTGAAAGTTAGTTTCGCCGGAGATGGTGGTCCCGAAAGATGAGCGCGATGGAAGCACGTCGCCGTGACGTCCGGGAGGGACGTGCGTGAGTGGGCGAGGAATGATTCAGGGCAATCGGGAGAACACACAGGAAAATCCTGGTGCTCCTCCAGACAAGCCGACACACCTCCTTGAGGTGGAATAGCCAATGACATAGGTGCAGAGTTGGCGGGAAAACTTTCCTTTGTCTTGTCTTGTGGCTTGATTTGCATAATTGATGGTATGTTAGATTAGGGTACATTTTCCTTCATATTACCATTAAAAATAGAACAATGCATTTTGCAGCTATGTGACATACCTCAGTGAATGAGAGGTAGCAAGAGCTTTAAAACAAGACCAAACTCGACAGATCAGAAAAGCATATAAAAGAAGTTATGGTTTACAGACAATAGTATCATTAGAAATTACACTAGCACAACTACAATCCAAGCTAAGCTTTACAGTGGGAATAACTATATGCAATTTCACATACAACGGCGGTTACATTTAGGCATAATTATATTTGCACATACAGTCTTCATCTTTTGTGTGTCATTTGGCCATCTGGCCCTCAATCTGCATGAGGGCCCCTTTGATGTCCCAAGAGCTGGAAGCATGGCTCTCTGTTGAATTTCGGCAGGGCCGCAAAATTGTCAAATGTCAGACTTTTACCAGACTGGCTGGAGCCGATTTGTGATTTACACGCAGAGTTAGGTTAGGTTAGGTATACTTTATTGTCCCAATGGGAAATTTGTTTCAGGCTCACGAATACAACCACTGCATTGACAAAAAATATAAAACAACACAAAACATAATAATAGAGAAGGAAAATTCACACCAAAAAAAAAACCTGCACAAATACCAAACTTAGAATAATAACTTCTACTTGTTTATTTAATAACTTAACAGCTGAGGAATGAAAGAGTTCTTGAAACGGTTTAGCACAGCTAGGCATTCGTAATCTTCTCCCCGATGGCAACAATTCAAACTCAGAATACAGGATGTGTTGTGTTATGCAGAATCTTATTTGCCTCCCTCAGTACAGATCTTTCATATAGGGTCTGGAGATAAAAAGGTTCTGTTCTGAACATGAACTTCATGGCCGTTTTAATAAGTTCAGGAGGCTAAAAGCATTCTGAAAATTCCAACATTTATTGACCAGTGTGATACGTATACATATGCTACAACTTTTATTAACTAAATCACGAACACATAACTAAACTAACAAACACAAACACACACTAATTACACGTACATAGGTAAAATGAAAAATGACAGAATGAAACCGGAAGTGGGAACAGGGAATGAAGCTATGAAAAAGAGTCTCTGATTTCAAAACACCTTGTTTAAGAGGGTTCTACTGCTTATCCTAAACCCCTGTTTAGTTAAAATATTCAATACTTGCATGCCTTTGCAGTGGAAGCAGTCTGTTGTTTTGAACAGGTTCTTGGTGATTCCTGGAATCGATGGTGTTGAAGTTGCAATCAATTTCTTCTGCGTTGAATGAAGAAATGATGACAAACTTGCATGTTTAGTTTGACTCTTGTAGTGGGGAAAAAGTTCTCTCTCTCTTCTAGATAAGCACTTTGCTGGAGTGCAGGTTGAGGCCTCCGGCCCTGGCCAGAGAGGCCACAGAGCAGCCAGGAGCTACAGAGAATCAGTCCAGAGCAAGAGAAGGCGGTCACACTGACAGTGCCTTTTAAAGTCTGGGAGAAGTCACACCTCTTAGGGTTGAGAGCGGGAAATTCCTCTGTGGGGGTGTTTTACGGCTCTTTGTATTTGAGCCTGAATAAAATGGGCCTGGTGGGTTTGTGTCCATTTATACTCTGATTAATACAACAAATGCACACTGCATTCTATGAGGAGATGACATACATGAAAGTGTGAGTCATTAAACGAGCATTAATTCGATAGGAGACATGATATATGTAGGGTTACCTTAACTAGTAGTTCCCTCATAAGATATGCATTTATAGATCAGTTTGACTATAAATTAATGCAGGAACGTCTGTTTTGAGGGCTATGGGTTTTTCCTATGGCCTCTGCTTTTCCACTTGGCTACATCATTCAGAGCAGCTTCTGCATTTTTTCAAGTCCTAAACCATGGCAATCCAAGGGCATTTGTTGCAATTTTTGGGGGTTGGTTCACAGACCTTTGTTGGGAGAGTGAGTTTGCTGGTTTATTCATTAACTATAATGAATAATTTGAGTGTCTGATTGGTCTATATCAGGGATGGGCAAACTCGGTCCTGGAGGGCCACTGTTCTGCAGAGTTTAGCTGCAACCCTGATAAAACTCATCTGCGTGTAATCCTGAAGACCTTGATTAGCTGGTTCAGGTGTGTTTGATTAGGGTTGGAGCTAAAGGGACAACGGCCCTCCAGGACCGAGTTTGCCCATGCCTGGTCTAGATGCTACCACATTCAATAACTGTTGAAACAGAATTTATTTAACAAAGGTCAAGGGCCAAGTGTCTAGCTAAAGGGAACGATAATCACCATAAGGACTTCAACAGAGAGACAGTTATTTCATCCAACTTTTGTACACATACTGTACAAAAGAAATTATGCCAAACTGAAATCATAAGTAATGAACTTCTCAGAGGTTCGAATGATTAAGGATTCAAATGCAGTTAAATGGGTTAATCCAAATACATACTCAAAGGCCAGGCAAAGGTCAAAACACAGATGAGCAGTCCAAACAAAGATAATGTCCAGGGCTAAGGCAAAAACAAAGAAATCCAGGGAACATAGAAATAAACAAAAATGGAAAACAAGGAACAACGCTCAGCGAAATGCAGTACTTACAAGACCTATCAAAGAGTGACTTCTTCTTTTTAATTTATTGGCAGTTGGCAGACCAGCTTTGGGTGCATTACCGCCACCAACTGAACTAGTGGAGCATTGATGGGAAATGGAAGAAAAAAAAAATTCTTAAATTCCTGTTTCCTTCAAAAATCTCAAAATTGCATATTGCATAGGAATTCTTCCACAATTTTTAGCCAGAAGATTTTCTAATGATTTTCTAATTATACTAAATTCTTATACTTGCATTAGCATATAGTAGAATTTAGTTCAAACTTTGATCTGTGGAGGGCAGTAATACATTTAGCAGTGTCTACACTGCCGGAATTCTGCAAGAAGAAGAAGAGAGTGCAAGATGAGCATTTGTGGTTAATAAGTAAATAAATGTTCTTTTTTTTTAGAAAATGGCCAATCGTTTTGCTAGATAAGACCCTTATTCCTCGTCTGGGATAGTGTAGAGCCCTTTGAAATTGCACTGAAACTGTAATTTGGACCTTCAAGCAGTGGTAACTGTCGAAGTCCACTATATGGACAAAAAACCTGGGATGTTTTCTTCTTTTCAACTGAAGAAAGAAAGACATCATGTCATCTTGAATGACATGGGGATGAGTAAATTATAAGGAAAATTTAATTTGAATGTGAACTAATCCTTAAATTTCTCTTTCCCAATCCTTCAGCCAGATGTCATTTGCCACCTTACGAATACAGGTCTTAGCTTCTGATTTACTTTGATTCATCTCTACATTACTGCCTTTAAGTGAGATCTTTGCCAGTTATCTACCACCTCACTGTAGTGATGGGTGCTTTCGAAACACTGCTTCATGAAGCTTCGAAATGTTTACGAATCTTTTGGTTCAAATCTTTTGGTTCGGAGTGTGTTGGTTTCAAACTGCCAAAGTCACGTGATCTCAGTAAACGAGGCTTCGTTACGTCATAATTGTTTCGAAACATTTCAAAATTTCAATGGTTCACCACTGGGAGGCGATCTCTGTGAACCCATGAATCATGTGAATTCACTGCACTGAGGTAAATCATTGAACAAGTGTTTATGTCTATTACCTGAGTATTATTAAGTGTATGTATCCTGCTGAAAAAAAAAAGCATAGGCTATGCTGGTTAAGTTAGGTTTCGAAGCTGGGATGCTGGTTTGAGCTGGTTTATTCTGGTCAAGTGCTGGTCCTATAAAAACGAGCATATGCTGGTTTTTTGATATGCATTTTTAAACGTTTTAATGAGGTATTTAAGTCTCTGTTTAGCTGACCCATCCATAAAACAAACAAAACCAGCCCTGAAAATGGAAAAAAGAACACATATTATACAGACACTTAATATTGAATGGTATTAGATGATTAGTTAATTGCATCTGATAGATTATACTTTCAATGAAACATTTGCAATGGGTTTGTAAAAGCTGTTTTTAATGAGTGTTTGGAATGAGTTTGTTGCATTTTCACTGTTTTGACCAGCAGGCGTCACTAGCGTGTGGTGTTTCCATGGGTGTTTCGAATGCTTTGAAACAGTGAATCATTTTGTGAAGCAATTGGTTCAATGCTTTGAAAAGCTTCACTTCGCCCATCGCTACCTCATTGCTCTCCACCCTACATGTGCTAAAACCCAAAGAAATCTGATGTCAGCAAAGAGTGACTCTCTCTCTCTCTCTCTCTCTCTCTCTGTGATTTTATTGGCGGGTCGCAACCAACTTGTTCAGGTGCATACCGCCACCTACTGTACCGGGGTGTGCAACTTCAAGGCTTCATGTACTTAAAGATGATGAGAGAGAGAGAAAAAAAAAAAAAAAAGTATTATAATCCTATATTCTGTGCTCTAACCTTGTATCTTTAAGAAAATTAAATAGAGCTTTACTACATTCCCACATTTAGCAAAGAGTGACTGATAGATTGCTGGCTTACATAGGCAGGGGTAATGAGATAATCAGAAACAGCTGAGAACAATCATGGCTGTTTAGTCTGGGCAAAGGATTATGGGGAGTGAAGTCCTCGATGGTGTGGAAAAAATCCGGGCTGGAGTGCCCTCTGGTGGCAATCATGGGACACACTAGCTGGTGACAGTTATTAGTGAACATAATGCTGTTTTTGGAGTTGTTTAAGAATTCTCTGGTAAAATATGAAGAGATATCATGCGCAGTTGTCATCACTAATGGTCAATAATCACTCATATATTAGTTTATTTCATTAACTGCAACACTGCTTCAATACATTCTTTGTAGATTGGGACAATATGTGATGAGGCCTGTTGGTGAAGTACATACTGAAGTAATGATGACTCAGACACAATAGCACATCAGTGCAAGAATGATTATTTACAGTGTCTGTGTAACCAAACAGTCCCAAAAGTGTACAAATATATATATATATATATTTTTAAAAGGAAGTATATACACAATATTCTACCTTCTACAAAAAGGATCACCACAGCATTCTGAAAAAGCACTACACTTGCAAACCTGAATCCCATGCTGGTCCCAGTGTGCAAAACAAATTAATGCTGGTGACCCGAAATGCTGGATTTTTCAGCAGGTGATGTTGCCATTCAGCATCACATGTATATGTTCTCTTGGGTGCTGCTGCTGCAGTAAGAAAGCACAGATTCTTGAGACATGGTGTGTGCATTAACAGATGCTCCAACCTGGTGGTTTTAAAATGGTTGCAGTAAGTGAGAAGCATTAGGACTATGTGATGGCCTGAGCACTGTATGATCAGGTCACAACATCACACCATCAATTCATAAAAAAATGACATTGAGCATGCAAACATCTCTCCAAAGAAACAAAAATGTCAAGGTCATGATTTGTCTCCACAATCATTCCTTTGGGAAACCTTTGGGAAAACAGTGTAAAATATTCTCCAAGATCCACAGTATAAAGGTTCACGGTCCACGATACCTTATTAAACACATTTTCTCCTACGGGATTACCAGATGTTTCACAAAATCCACATCTTCATGGAAAACTTTTTCAAACTAACTTTGACAATAGTCAAGAAGAAAGGTATTGAAATATGGCAGAAAAAATCTGTCAGTATTAAAAATTATAGGGAAAGTTCCAGGCGGGAGGAAATTATAATGACAAGATTGAGAGTGGATCATACAGGACTGAATGGCACCTTGTTTTTAATGGGAAAAAAGAACAGTGAAAATTGTGAAAGCTGTGGGATTAAAGAAAATACTGAACATGTTATATTACACTGTATTTTATATGAGGTGGAAAGATGGGTGTTTCAAGATAGGGTTCAGGAGGCAGAACGGGAGTGGAATCTGAAGGGGATAATGGGCACAGAAGGAGAGGGAGAGGGAGAGGGGATAAGAAGTACCAGGAAGGCTTTATTTAAATTTCTTAAAGACACAGGGTTGATGCACAGAATTTGAGAACAATTAAAGGATTAGTTCACTTTCAAATGAAAATTTCTAATTCAAATAATAATTTTTTTTTAGAAAATGAGCGATGGTTTCTCTAGATAAGACCCTTATTCCTCGTCTGGGATCGCTGTAAACTGTAATGTTGACCTTCAACCGTTTGGGCTCCATTGAAGTCCACTATAAGGAGAATAATCCTGGAATGTTTTCATCAAAAACCTTAATTTCTTTTCGACTGAAGAAAGAAAGACATGAACATCTTGGATGACATGGGGGTGAGTAAATTATCAGGAAATTTTAATTTGAAAGTGAACTAATCCTTTAAATGACATGATGTTACGCACTCCTCTACGGTAGGTGGCAGTATGCACCTTGAAGTTGTTTGCAATCCGCCAATAACCAAGAGAAGAAGAAGAAGAATTAACTTTGACAAACTGTTTTTGCTTCACTGTAAAAAAAAAAATATTGTAATTTTAACTGTAAATGACTGTATCAATAAAATCTGTTAATTGGTTAACAGCAACTAGTTCCCTTAAAACTGTAATAGATCTAACATTACATTTCATTTAGTTTTACTGTAAAATACTGTTAAAGAACAAATCATCTTAAAATTAGTAAAAGGTTTATTGTCATTCACAGAATTCCCTGTGTGTCACTCCACATTTGATGGTTTTAAATTTTAATAATTATGTTTCTTCTTAGTTTTTTGTTATCTGTTATGCACATAGGGTTTTATGTTACATCTTATGTTGTTAAATTAATGTTTATCATGTAGTGTCATGTGTTACCATGATGGTGTTTTGTAAGCTATTTGTTTGTATGACACTGTGCATCTTCTAGTATTTACATAAGCTTGTGGTGGAAAAGCTACTTGTGATGAACTGTGGCTCATCATGTTTCTTTCTCTTTACCACCAGCATTATTATGCATTATTTTAAAATCAAATTTTCATGATCTCTTGATGGCAAAACACACATCATTCTTCTATAGGAGCAATTAGGAGTGTTTGGAGGGAAAGCCACTGATGTACAGAGTCTTCAGTGCTATCCACAGTATCATTTACCTTGCCTAACAATCTTTTATATATATAGGTGTTAACACTTTGTAATCACTTCAATAACCAGGGTGACTTGAGATGTTTATTGCTCCCAATCCACATATTAAATGCTGTTGGGGACCAATCCCAAAACCAGTGTACCAACCATCCAGACAGGTGACAACAAATGCCATATAATCAATTACTGTTGTGAAATTTGCATTTCCTTAATTTATTATAATTTATATATTTTATTTAATAAAATCCTCATTAAACGGCACACGTGCTCACTTGATTTGATTCAGACATGGCCGAAAGAATCATGACTTAGAGTCATATAGACCATCGATTCAGAACAATAACTTCAAGTTGTAGAAAAACATTCCAACGGATTTGTGAATCGTTCGCCTGATTCATTAAAAAGAATCTGTTCAAAAGCGCGAATCGGAAAGCGCTCTGATTTTCCCGCCCACGAAAAGATTTGCGTCATTTCTGCCCGGTTTTTCTCGCGAGCTCCTTGACGTGTCTCTCCCGCCGCTGCACGTGTCATCAGGTCTTCTGATAAAAGTATGCTGTTTTAACTGTATAAGCTACACTAAAATTATTTAATTCCTCAAAATTTTATTAACGCGAATTAAAGAAAAAGTTTATTCGTTAGTGTCAAATAGTTGGTTAGTGTTAAATAGTTAATTGATGAGATGCTAGTTACTGCTGCGGTTTAATTAACGTTAAGGTGGTCGTTTTGCTAAACTTATCTTTGTTTAATTATAGCATTTAAATGAACGTATATTACTTTGATAACATATTCAAACTATCTTGTCTCCTGCTTTTGTTAGATATCACGTCGTTTTACATTAGGTTGTCGTTGAAAGAGGAACTCTAATGACCGATTTGAATTTAAATACTCAATGTTAGCCTAGCTAATTGTTTCATTATGTTGGACATTGTGTTCACAATGTGTTGTTTTCTGGCACAGATCTTGGAAATATTTAATCGTCTGCCCTCAGCCAAAACTGCTCAACATGGATGACTGGGAGGAAGATCAGGTAATGTCGACCACACTCTTCCTTTAGGCTTCTTCATCTCTAATAAACGGAGATGAATAAAAAGGCCCGTGTTCTCTTCTACTTCCTTCAGCAGTACTGGGAACTTTAGTCATTGTTTTTTTTTTATATTTGGACGTGTTAAATTTATTGTTACTGTGTGAGCTGATTGCAATTGAATGTTTTACATTTACGTATTTGGCAGCGCTCTAATTCATAGTGACTTGCAAGGCATTTTTCGTCAGTTCATAATGAGCCATGAGCTAGGCGTTAAAGGGTTAGTTCACCCAAAAATGAAAATCTTGTCATTAATTATTCACCCTTATCTCGTTCCAACACACAAGACCTTTGTTCATCTTCAGAACCCAAATTAAGATATTTTTGATGAAATCCGAGAGCTCTCTGACTACCACTTTCAAGGCCCAGAAAGATACAAAAGACATGGTTAAAGTAACTTAGTCATCGTGACTACAGTGGTTCAACCTGGCGTTCTGATGTAGAACCTGGAAGCACTGCAATGTAAATAGCGTAGAATGACACAGAAGAGAAGAAATTGTTGAATAAAGTCTTATTTTTGTTTTTGCGCACAAAGTATTCTTGTCATTTTATAAAATGAAGGTTGATCCACTGCAGTCACGTGGACTATTTTAACCATGTCTTAAGTACCATTTTTTTGGGCCTTGAAAGTGGTAGTTAAATTGCTGTCTACGGAGGAGTCAGAGCTCACAGATTTCATCAAAAATATCTTAATTTGTGTTCCGAAGGTGTTACGGGTTTGGAACGAGATGAGGGTGAGAAATTAATGACAATTTTCATTTTTGGGTGAACTAACCCTTTTAAGCTCTATATAATTTGATCTGCACTACCTACAAGTACATTTTGAAAGTCTCCTATGATGGATCTAGTACACTCTCTAAAGCCTGAGATGGATGTCGGGTAAGGACGATATCCAAAATGTGCTCAGGAGGTGCTGCAGAGCCACTGCTCTACATTTTGCGCTATAGGAAATAAATTGTACTGGTTACCTGGTTGTAACGCTCTCAAACTGAATAGAATATCATTAGCTATCAATGATAAATGTGAATTTATTAATGTGTCTTGTTTATCTTTCTACAGAGCCCTGTTGTATCCTGTAACTCAGGATTTGGTAGGTTTTCTATCTCATTCAGCCTCATTCTCATTGTGAGGCTTAGCAGCAACCCTCTACAATATGAGTAAATCACTGGCATATGTGACTAAATTTTCATGATAGGTGACAAAAATGTCTGTATAAATGTAGGGGTGTAATGATACATTTTTGTATCGAGATATCGCAATATAAAAATGTGATGTATCGTGTAAACGATATGACTGGCGATGCTGAGTTTTATCCAAGACTCAGCTTACTGCATTTATAGTGTAATTCACCCAAAAATTTAAATTCTGTCATGTACTCTTCCTCATGTCGTTTCAAACCTATAAGGTTTTCATTTATCTTCCAGTCACAAATGAATGAATATATATATATATATATATATATATATATATATATATATATATATATATATATATATATATATATATATATATATATATATATATATATATATATTTTTTTTTTTTTTTTTTTAATGAAACCTGAGATTTCCCTTAGAAGATCTAAAAAAAAAGGTCATAAAGGCATTGTAAAAATAATAAATCTGTGGTCTAATCAATATCCAGGTCTTCTGAGGAGACACGATGGCTTTATGTGACCAACAGATTTACAACGATGCGGTTACTGTAGTAAACATGGACATTCAAATGTGTGTGCGTGACGTTCGAAAACATGAGCATGAGTAAGTGAAGATAGAATTTTAATTTTTGGATGAACTAATAAAGTTTGGAAATCATTTTGACACGCTTTGCGTTTAGAACTGATCATCTGAAGCGCGTACGCACTCGAGCGGCTCTCCTCAAAGTGAAAGCGCAAACATTTAAAGCAGCACTCCTTGAAGTGAAAGCATAATTTAACTCAACATATCACCTTTTTAGTTTTGGCAGTATGATGATTCAAAGCATTTTAGATTCTTATGTAAGTGTATAATCTGTGCGGGTGGTTTGTTTGTGTAAAAAAATTAAATAAATAAATAAATTCAATGAATGCCAGCATTGAAGGCGTAAGTACTACTGCATTAGAAACAATTAAAGTTTACATAGTTTCAGTAACAGTTATACATTAAACTATTCTATTTAATGTTGAATATAATGTATAATAAAGTAATGGGGCAATATTTGTTGGTCCTGATAATGCCAAATGTCTGATTTTACCAATAAAAAAGGGCTTTAATTATTAATATGTATAGGATAATTCTGTATTTTCAGGTACAGAATCGTGAATATTTTTATTCTGGTGTCACCATTGTTTTACTGCTTTAAGTTATCTTAAAGTGCATATTGCAGGTTAAAACATTTTTTTTAAAGATGAATGTATAACCTTGTATGAAAATTAGGGATGGGTATTTTTCCAAAATATTGTATTTGAATATTTGGGATAGTAAAAAACGGATATTCAAATATTTATTTAAATGACGTTAAACGAGAAGGACGTTATTTTTTTTTTAATATTCATCAATATTTAAGCATTTCTGAACAAGCTTACGATAAGGCAATATACACAAACTTACATTATATTTTAAGGTTTTCCTTTAGTTCAAAGCATTAAACAATATGTGCAAACAAAAAATATAAAGAACAAAAGCATTTAAAGGCAGGGTAGGTAAGAAATTTTGTTCCAAATTTGTTTAAACTTTCTATATATATACATGCATAATTAAAATGTAAGAACTCTGATAAAAAGAGTATAAAAATCGAGTGACTCTAGACCGTTTAATCTGTATTAAACACAGCTCATTATTTCCATCCGGGACGAAACATAGGATTGGCTTAGGCGGCTGTCACTCTCTCGCAACCATGGCAACCACCCTTTTGCCACACATGACCTGCCCACTTGCGCGCGCACGTTTGATTTGGGGAATCCAAGAGGCATGGATCCTAGGAATACCAAAACAATGGCAGAGAAACAGCAAGCTAAATTCACAGTATCGGCCTATGCAGTTAGTGAAGGCAAACCAGGCAAAAAAAGGAAGACAGTAACAGTACAAGAAAAGGCAATGAACAAAAAGTCTTTGGATAAACAAAGAAATAAAACGCGAGTTAATATCGGCGTGGCTTTCCAGCGATGGCGAGAACTGAGGGAACTCAAGGGGCTGAAAAGTGACTCCTTGATGGCTTTATTTCTGCTGGACAGGTAAATCTTTCTTTTTGTATTTTGATCATACATATTTTTTTGTTTATTTTTTCATGAAGCATGTGTCATTAGCACACGTAGCTGCGTAATATAGCTAACATAACATTACTTAGCGAGCCGTAGTAGAGACGATAAATAATGATAGCTATAGTGTTGAATTGTGCATAATTTTACCCTCTGTCTAACTCTTTTACCATGTTCACCTGTAAGTTTACCTGCACGTTTTTTTTTTCGCCTTTGTTTTGTTTTTATATTCTCTACCTATGTTTACTGATGTCTTTATCTTGTATCTGTGTGTGTCGTACACACTTTGTTGTATGTGTGTGTTATTATTTTGTGTCTGCAATGCAGTTGTGAGTTGATATTTGAGTGTATGTTACTCTGTTGATCTGTAGAACAACGTATATGTTATGAATCTTACACGAAATTCATCTTCATCACAGTGTAAATGATGGTAATGGAAAAACGTGTATCATGCAACCTGTTTTTAGCTTTGCCTTATAGATAGCTCGTTAGCGAATCAAAAAATATATATTTTAAACTTTACCAATATCAATATGCTAGCTTGATAGTGAGTACTAAAATACATCTTGTTTGTTTATCTTCATAATTATAAAGTTATTTTTATTACATGTGATTCTGACATGATGTCACTACATGCCGTGCTCCTTCCTCTCCGCTCGTCTCAGGTAAATAATGCGTCTTCCAGCTCAGTGGTCGGAGTCACACGTTCATGCGTTTTGGGGGCGTGGCTTTGGAAGGAGCCCAGAAGGGAGGGGGTGGAGTGAATGGAAATAATGAGCTGTCTTTAAAACAGTCGTGAGAGGTCTACAGACACTCGATTTTTATACTTTCTTTTTCAGAGTACTTACATTTTAATTATGTATTGATATATAAATAAAGTTTAAACAAATTTTGAAAAAAAGTTTTTTATACATTTTTTTGCCTACCCTGCCTTTAAGCTCAAGCAGCGTGAACAGGAAAAACACTAATAAAGCAGACAGCGGCAGTTATCGTACAAAACGTAACGTACATAAAACACTTCACAGTCAGTATATGCTTATCGTGTTTATGTTGTTTCACATGTTCATGTTGAGAAAAATAATTGACGAAACTTAAAGAAATAGGCCTTCTCAAAATCATTTTGCTATCAGATAAGTTATCTTTTTGGCTCACTCGGGGATAACTTACAGCTGCGCTTACCTGTCATGAATGTTTAGTTTTCATGTGCTTTCTCATTATGGTGGTGATATTATAACTCGGTTTCATTAATTCATTTGATCAAAAGTAATTCCATTTTCATCTAAGTAATTCCAAACGTAGCGAGGCAGGCCCGAACATTTTGTGGTGATCAAATAAAATAGACTTGTAAACATGCTCCACGGCGCCACCCGGTGCATTGTTATAACTGCGAGTTTTAGTGCTTTATCATGGATTCACTGCATTTACGGCCAGCAAAGCAACATAGTAAAATCGATTAGTATTTTTATTTTTTGAATATTAATTACAGATTGAATATTCGACTATTTGTGCACATCCCTAATGAAAATACCATATAAAAAGGTACTGCAGGATTTAAAAATGTTTTGCAGGACATAAGGGCACGAATTTAGTAGATAAAGTGACGGTCTCTGTATAAAAAAAAAAGCGTTTTTTTTTCAGCGTCGTGTCATTTTACGTCACAAGAGGGAGTTGTTCGCCGAGCTCTGTTGACTCAGTGCAGAGTAGGTTGGTATTCAGTAACAGCGGTCGTGAATCGGTGTGTTTTCGGTAGTTTTTGTATTCTATTTATCGTCATGGTAAATTATTGTTTGTGGAGGTTGCACAAACTCCAGCCTGTCAGGATCGAGTCCAGAGGTTTACTAACAAGAAAAAGGACGGTGCCATCTTCCATGCCGGGGTGTGTTTTGTGCAGGTGAAGAGAAGGGACTTCACTTCTGCATCTGCTTCAAAAAATGCGTTCGCTTTAGACCGGAGGATTATCATCATCCCAGTGATATGATGTCATTTTAACATTGTAATACTACTGTAAATGATATTAAATGAATAAACTTGCACACGCGATGCCGCTTCACCGATTAAGTAGCCTACTTACAAACATTATTAATATATATTAGGGGTGTCCTCGACTACGGATTTACATAGTCGAATCCGATTCGAATCAGATTGCCTATATTCGACTGATAGTCGAATCATAAAGGGCGGGGGGGGGTGTCTTGAAAAACAGCAGTCCGCTAGAGAGTGCGCACGGACTTTGAAATGTTCGCGCGCTGAACTGTGCACGAGATGGAGCGGGACACGGAAAATGAAGTAGGCCTGGCTATAGTCTACCCGCGGCTTAAGACAACTTTTATTTTCTTTCACACACAGCACAGAGAAACATCTTTCTAATAAACTGACCAAACTGCCTGTCAAGTGATAGACGAAACTGACAATGATTTTATATTTTTTAAACAAATGAAAGGCAATCTGGATAAACATTCACAGCCACGATGTACAGAACACTCTCAAAGATAAAGAAAAGGAATAAAAACATTTTGGATAAATAAACTTAAAAAAAAACAAAAAAACAATATATATATATATATATATATATATATATATATATATATATATATATATATATATATATATATATATATATATATATATATATATATATATATAATAACTGCAGAAAGCCCACACTGCAGATAGATATACATTTCATATGTCTGCAAATCAAATTACATCTGCTAAATTGTCTGTGCGAGCAAGCTTTAACTAATCTACAGCGCAACATTGATGCACCAAAAACCAAAAAAAAATTATTAATTTAATTAAAAAAAATTAGCCTATAATTTTTTTTTTATCAAACATTAATTTACAGAATTGAATTAGAACAGAATATACCGTTCAAATAAATGAAAATAGCCTAATTAAAAAAATGAAATATGATCAAGTCAAACTGCAAAATGCAGGGAAACATATATTCAAAACACAAGCCAGAAATAGTTCAATTAAATAACCCAGAGTGATCAATAAATAAATTAAAATTAAAGAAATTAAAACAACGAAAGTATAGCTAGAATTGTCAACATGTCTTTTTAACTGCAGAGACAATAAACGCTAAACTGGAGTGGCAGTCTTTTTAGCTAAACATTCACAGCATCCAAAAATCAAATTACATCCGGCTGTAATAGTTTGAAATCACTTGTAGCTACCCTACCTGATTGAGAGACAAAAATCCAGTCTTTCATGCAATCTGCCTGTGTCGGTTTGAGTCTTTTCAAATAGCGCGCTATAGTCAGCTCGTTGGCCGGCAGAAGCGCGCCGCAGTGTTTGTCGTTGTTGAGTTCTAGGACATGAGCTGTTGGCACAACTTGCATCATACGTTTTTTTGATCATCTTTTACCATTTCAAAGTGCATCCAATTGTACACTTTATCCCAGACATTGTTGAAGATTTAATCCCTGCCGTAAAGATGCTCATCTGCCGGTCACGGATCATGGAAGTGAAACTTAAATCGGTCACAGGTTGGATTTATTCACGCACATTAAAAAATATTTATTAAAAGCTTCTTTTCACATTTTTATTTATAGTATTAACATAATAGGCTGTATATTAACCTATTGGGAAAGAACCGGTATGTCTATGTAAAATCAGATATTGAGCACCCCCATATCTCGTCTCATAACATCTCTGCGACGATTCGACTGTGAGATTGGTAGTCGAATCAGGCTCCTCCTATCGAAGATTCGACTCGTCGACTATTCAGGGTCACCCCTAATATATATATATATATATAAATTTGGTTATTTTAGTACCTCACTCCACAGAAAATCCTTTAACTTTATTTTATTCAGAACAGAACAAGAACAAAAAAGTAGCTATATATTATAAATTGAAACAAATTAGGCTATAGTGGCATTCATTATACAGCAGAAAAGAATTTATTTAAAGAAAAACTGAATTGGGCTCACATAGCCTACCTTTCTCATTCGGGAGGAATCCAAACGTTTGTAACATTTATTGCTTGCTGAACTACTGTTCATTGTGTAAACAAGACTTTCTATTTCACTCTTGTTTCAATATCCATGTGAAACATCTTTCACAAGCGCAAAAATGTGTTTGATTGGCCGTTGTGCACCCCGACTGGTACAGATGGATAGCGGACCGCTAAACTGAGCAGTGTTAACTTGGTCTGCATTTTAGTTTGCTGATAAATGGCTGAAATTAGTGACACTAGAACTGATGGTGCGTCTGTGTACAAGTGAGGCGCCCGCACGATCAATTGGATTTAATAAAATAAAGGTACACATTTTAATAAAAGAAACGAATACAACATGAGCGTAGACTGTACTAGTCCTACTTGATGCACAGTTTTTCTCTTTTGTTTTGTTAATCTGTTAATTGTTTCAGTGAAATATATTTTGTGTAGTCCTATTTTTTTTTTTATGTATTTTTTTCCCCTTCCTTGTAGTAGGGATGCACCGCTCCGCCTTTTTCGCTTCAGATACAGATTTCGATACCTGGGATTCAGTATTGGCCGATACCGATCTGATATTCAAGTATTAAGAAAAGTGCTAAATTACCTAATAAACTGTGTGCGTCGCTTAGGGCTGTGACGGTCTGCATGACAGCCGCGCCACCACGGTCGTTGAGTGTCACCGGCGTTAGTGTTGCGTGTATATATATAATCTCAAAGGTCAAAGGCTCAAAATTTTCCATCATTGATGGAATTTTTTTTTTTTTTTTAGCAGTGACGGAAAAAATCTGCAGCCTGTCCGTCATTTTGACAGATTACTGAGGCTGAATTTGCTTGTAACTGTAATTCTTACCCTGTCCAGTTGGTGGTGAGTGCGCTCCATTGTGGCAGCAGAGCGCGAGTTCAGTCTCCAGAACAAAATGAAAACGATTACATTTGATTACACACACCCAGTTTGTCCATTTTATTATATATTATATTATAATACTTATGCTTTCATAATTACGTTTCTGATCTGTTTTGTTTTAAAAAGTTTTATTTTTCTTGCTGCTGCTGACTATAAGTTTATGGTCAACGAATGGCTTTTCTGAGGTATACGTGACACTGATTGAACTGACATAATACAGATTTCGGTAAGCTACTGCAACTTTCAACATTTGATATTCATTCATGTTTATTTCCTTCTGTAAAGTAGTAAAGAGGAAGAGATGATCGCGTTCACTCACGATCCTCAAAAAGTGTTGAGATGAGATGAGATCAGAGATGAAAACTGAAAAGTGACGCAGACTTTAACTTTTTTTCATAATACTTTCTTTTCATAATATAAATAAATGCATAAAGGCTTTTTTTATCCTAGGTTTGATTATCCTATACGTTTGTGAATAAATATGAAAATGTGGACGAAATCAGAAGCTATTAAATGTCTTATAAAAATAAAAAAATTAAAATGATGCAGCAACATATGATAGGACAGAACAAAAAAATTCTATTAACAATCTTTCATTGTGCAAAAGTATTATAATATGAACGGCTCCCATACAGAGCGGCACAAAGCGCTTATGTGCATCCTGTGTGCAGAATGATGCGCTTGAAGCATCATGGAGTCACAGCGCGCAGCGGCAGCGCTTCGCAGTGAAAAGTTCAAAGCACAAAGTGAAGATATATTGATGCGTTCTGTATTACCGGTATCTTGATTAAATATAATAATAGAAACATTGATTCATCTTGGAGAGTTTCATTGTGTTGACTGTTGTAACCAAAAGTGACATGCAGTCTGAATGCTGAATGGAGAATGACTGACAGCCGCAGCGGAGGGAGGCATTTAACGACTTCAATATTTATCTGTACCTCAAATTAAACTATGGAATGGCTTCAGAACACTTGGAATATAGTGCACAGAAACTCTATGGTGCTTTTTAATGTTTTTGTGCCTTTTGTGGAGCTTAACAATAACACAGGATAGTACACACACAGTATCGGATTTGGATCGGTCCCGTCCGGCCGATACCCAATTCGGCAAAAATGGCAGTATCGGAGCCGATACCGATCTGAATATCGGAATGTTGCATCCCTACCTTGTAGGCTATATTCTTTTTTTCTCTGTGTTGCAGGTGCATGATGTGAATCCTAATGTTGTGTTGATGTTGCCATTTGCGCATCCAATGCGAAATCCCTGGAAAGAAAGGAAAAACAAAACAAAAAAACACTTGTATTTTAAGACGCGCATGTATTGTAATTTAATTTTAATTTGACATTTTAACCGTGTCATTTAACCCTCTGGGGTCTGAGGATTTTTGGGGCCCTGGAGAAGTTTTGACATGCCCTGACATTTGTGCTTTTTTCAGTTGTTCATAAACATATTAATGACAAAAGTGTCATTACACTGTATTCAGCACAAACTAGGCTACAATAATATGTGAGGAACATGTATGTACATGTATGTACAAAAAAAAAAAAAAAAAATTAAATCTGTGTTCACAAGACTTCTGGGTATTGGAGGTTGTAGACTAGAGTTTTTGCTTCAAAATGATGTAAAAATGATCCTGCCTACTCGTTCATATAAAACAATAGAGAGATTTAAATTTAAGAATTTTTTTGTCAAGAGAAACAGTATGCGTGGAGGCGTGAATCATCATGAATAATGCTGTGATTCACACATGAGAAGACAAGATTCGCATAATGACCTACATATTAATGAGCTCTTTCAGTCAGGTAGTCTGTGAAAAAACCCTCTGATCATGCTGATAACAGGATTCATGTCCACTCTTGACAAAAAAACATGATTTTTGTGATCTCATGCATGCATGCATGCATGTATTATTGCACAACATGTGAAAAATTTGTATAGGCCTATGTTAAATTACAGTACCAGTCAAAAGATTGGACACTTTTTTTTTTAAATAAGTCTTAAGTCTCTAACCAAATAATGGTTTTCTATTTTAATATACTTTAAAATATAATGTATGTAATGTGTATATATAATACATTAAAATATAATGTATATAATAATGTAATATAATGTATTTCTGTAATGCAAAGCATCTGAACATTCCTACCTCTATGGCATTTCATATAGGCTAATATATTTGTCATATTATATAGCCTAAATGTTAATGTGCAGTTGACAAACTATACATCATTAAAAAGATCTAAGACTCAAGCTTCACATTTTGACTCTTAAAATCTTATATTTATTGTAATTTCTTAATATGCTTAAAAGCATGCACATTTGGAGAAATATTGATGGATTCTCATATGTTTGTCAATTTTCTATACAGAGGAGTAATATTTATTCAGTATTTATTGTCATCACTGTGAGCGCTGGATACTGTTTTCAATTCATACTTGCAGCCGGTGGGCGCTCTGTGCATATTTAGTTTACAAATGTCTCTAAAGAAGAACAGGCCATGTGACATTCCAGGAACTAAGAGGCTTCCAGAGATCGCTTTAACATGTAGATAAATGCTTTTCAAGACAATAAATACACGTTTGCGACATTGTATACATGTATTGCCTCAGAATTTGTGTCTGAATAACGCTGGCTCTGTGGGCATGGCCGCATTAGCGGATAATGAGCTGAATCACGGACTTGACATGGCTCTTTTCATACAGATTACATAAACAGAATTTTTGTTTTCGATTTGACTTACACAATTTAAAACCTGACATTTCAACGTTTCTTTAGACAAAAGTCTAATTATTTTGTGATTAGTATTTACTAAGTTACAGTTAATTTTCTAAGAACTATCAGATTGGACTTTGTGCAGAGGGAGACGACAGATCATGCATCATGTTAGTTTTCTTTATTTTACAAAAAGCACAACATTTGTTTTTATTCAGTGTACACAAATAAAAGAAGATATTTCACAGATTAAAATGGTGTATAACTCTTAATTGTATGTGCAACGTTCTTTGCACACACAGTAACTGAAATTAAAACTGTTAAAAGAAAATGCTCAAACGGCTGCGTAGGGGCGCTGTGACTCTGTTGCTTTAAGTGCATCATTCTGCACACAGGATTAGGGCTGCAACAACTATTCGATAAAATCGATGATGATCGATAATGAAAATCATCAACAACGATTCCCGTTATCGATTAGCCCACCGTGCACGCAAGACTTCCGCCAGTCGTGTCAAATTACAGCACTGAATAACGCATTTAAATGTCCAAAATGCATCTAAAAATAGTGGAGGAAACAAAGTGAGCTGCTGAGGGAAAGGTATGAGATCAAAGCTGATCAAAACATGAGAATTATTTATTTTGCATTAGCATAATGGCTTGCCCTGTCAGGCGCTTTGACAGATGCATGTGCGTCCTCAGTGCAAAACGTTCATTCTACGGCTATATCCTTATCTGTAAATGTTACAAATTCACACAAGCATTTACATTGTGCATAAAGGCTCGTCCTTACAGTCTGCGTTAAACTTCAAACTTTACTGAATGAGCGTCGCGCGCACCCACGTCAGACAGAAGTAACACGGGAGAGAGGGAGACTTAATATTCAGCGCAAAAATATTCATTTTGCTGAAATGTTTAAAGTTCAATTTAGATTTAAGTCAACATGTCATTCAAGTATTTTATGATCGTAGTAACTGTAAAGGGATAACATGTAATTGAAAACAAATGTAAGACGTTTCTTATAGCCTATGTACAGGAAGTTTTTTTGGATATTATGTGTGAATATTATTTAGAAACTATATTTAGTTATTTTAGTTTATTTTCCTAATAAATGGCAATACCATTTTTAGTTTCAAACAAGTTTTTGATAGATTCCTAATATATTTGTGTTTTCTCTTTGGCGGGTAGTGTAATAAATGACTGTTTTCATAGCATTCAGCTGGCACATTTGTTTGAAGTACATTGGGCAGGATGTGCAATAGTGTTTGTTTTTGTCAGTAAATTTTTTTTTTTTTTTTTTTTTAGGCTTTTTATCCGATTAATCAAAAAAAAATAATTGGCAAATAATTGGCCAACTAATTGGTTATCAAAATAATTATTAGTTGCAGCCCTACACAGGATGCGCATAAGTGCTTTGTGCCGCTCTCTATTTGAGCCTTTATAATACTTTTGCACATGTCCTACCTATAATATGATGTTGCTTCATTGAAAAGCTGCACTACACATTTAAAAGAAATCTTTTAATTTGATTGAATATAGGCCTATATACAATAAATACACAATATATACATTTCCTTGTTTATCAGTTTTTTGACATTACACATTTTAGCACAGAACTAAAATACTTCCTTGACTGTTGTCATAAGCTGTCATTAGATTTACTGTGTGAATTTTTTTTTTTTATTTGTGAATGTTCCAATCAGAGTGCAGGATGTGAAATTTTAAAGTAATTGTCTGTTATATAATTTGGTTGCAGTTGTGAGTTAATAAAAATGTAACATAGTGTAAAATAGGCTCATAATATCATAATATCGAAAAACTGATCGACATATCCCTGAATCGAATCGTATCGCAGGAACTTTTTGAGGTATTGGAAAATATATTGCTGGCTATGAGAATCGATATTGTATCGAATCATGACGAACTGTCTGATTTACACCCTTAGTGCGTACACGAGCTGAGACTTGATGTGAGATTTGAGCGTAGTCACCGCTCACGCTCATTGATAAATGCCAAATTTTGCATGGAAATGAGTGTATGCACAGTTTTCTGGCGTACGATCGTTTGATAATGAGGGCCATTGCGTTTGTCCAGTCAATGACACTGCAAATAAGGACATTAACCCAGGGTTTAGCAATGTACAGTGAAACTTCAGCTTATGAATACCCAGGATTAATTGTATGTTATGAGCAGTGTGAAACGCAAAGCAAGATAACCCAGGATTCCATTTACTACGAGTTTAGTATGACCCACGGTTAGCTTTTTCAAGTGTTAAAAGCTTTTAGGTGCAGGTGTCACATTCTGTGATGTTTAAAACCCGAAAGATGGAAGTGGCACACTCAAAATTAACTAGTTTTTAGTGATGCACCAATCATGATTTGAATTTGAATTCATGAATTTTTTTTTTTTCTTCAAGCAAATTTATTTGTTTGCTCTGCAACATCAGACCTGCCAACATGTACGCATTTTGCGTACCAAGTACGCATTTTGACATCAAAGTACGCTGGTACGATTTGTCACTCTATACTACGCAAAAACCCGGTGACTCCTCTGTGCACGCGTACTAAAATCCAGCAAAAGAAAGAGTTCGACCAATCATAGCGCTGGGTTCATTTCCCCAAATAGCAAGCAGGGATGATTGACAAATGCATACGGCCTATCATTAAAAAAAGAGACTGCAAATCAACAGCAACACAAAATCCCGCTCGATCCTCCTTCCGCTCCCGCCGTCTGACACTGACTGATTTCTCAAGCGAGGACAGTACAGCAGTCACGGTACTTCTGACTCCTTAAGGTAAACGGGTATACAATGCTCAAGTAATGTTGAACAACAAATCTAAATAAAATTGAAATCGCTATATGGTTTAGTGATTATGAAAATGTTATGATGTGTGACTGACAAGCGCGAGTCTGGAGAAACAGGCGTTTATTTATTTATTCTCAGTGTTCAGAAACGTATAGCCTACATGTGTTGCGTTATTGTGTTAATACTAACTAAACTACCTAATTGTGTTACATAGCCTACTTATTTTGTATGAAAACTAGCACTTATGCATTTAAAAGTAGCTACCGCTGATCAGAGCTGCGCAAGCTCGCTCTCATACACAAACGCGCGCGCGAGGCCGCGAGCACAGAGGAAAATCATTGTAAAATGAAAATTGACGTTCTAGGTTTAAACTTTGTTCTTCCTTGTGTTATTTTTTTTGTCAGAAAACATTTTTAATTATCCACCGGACGCTTTAGTTGACAACCCCCGGCCCTCGTTATATGTCGGGCTAACTTCTAACGTTACTTGATATTCTTGAATAGGCCTAACGTTACTCGATGCGTTTTGCTCTTATTGGTCATTTCTATTCATTGTCAGCTGTTTTCTATAAATATGTTTGTATTGGCTAACCTTTAATCGGCGAATGTTTGTCTTGTTCAAAGACAGCTCGTTACAAATAGAAACCTTTTTTTTTTTCTGTGGGATTTAGTATCATAATTTATTATTCCAATATCCAAATAAGTATTTTAAATGAATCACATGTAAACTCAATGTTTACTGTTTTCTAAGGGTTTCTTAATCTTAGACCTGTATAGACCTAAACCTGTATAAAAGACTGTCAGGTTAGTTGTATGTAAATATAGCCTACTTGAAATTGCAAACAATTTTTTAGTCCATATTAAATATATGCGATTCACTTGTGGTTGTCAGTTTGTATAAGCACACATTATGCAATGCAATATTAATCATGAATTAAAAAAATGCTTTTGAGCAGGTGTAGTGAAATTTTTAATTGTGTCATATTATAAAACTTTAACAGTCAAAATTAGATTAACAAAGATGGGTGGGTGTGTGTGCTTTGTGTATAGTATTCTCAAAAATGTAAAAAAAAAAAAAAAAAAAAAAAAAAATGACCTCCCCAAAAAAACCCCGTGCCCCGTCCCGTCACACTGGTACTCGAAAAAAATTTCCAAGGTTGGCAGGTCTGCAACATGCCAAATTGGCCTCCAGTACATCAGAAAATGAATGTGCATCTGTATACTGTATTAGTGTAGACGGTGTCAGTGATTATAATGGATTTTATTTGCTTTTGATAATGCTCACATCCAGTGTAGGCAAATGGTGCGATGTATATCTATTCATCGACGTCTTGCTCTGAAGTTAGGCAAATGCAATATCAAAATGAGCTGTTTTTGAGCTTGATTAAATAATTAGCTTTACTTTGTAATAGGGGTGTGCACAAATAGTCGAATATTCGATCTATAATATTCGAAAAATAAAAATACTATTTGAATTTTACTATGTTGCTTTGCTGGCCAAAAATGCAGTGAACCCATGATAAATCCTAAGCACTAAAACTCGCAGTTATAACTAAATGCACCGGGTGGCACTGTGGAGCCTGTTTAACAAGTTTATTTCATTTGATCGTCACAATGTTGTCGTCTGCCTCGCAAAGTTTGGAATTACTTGGATGAAAATGATCTTGCACAATGGAATTACTTTTGATCAAATGAATTAATGAAACGGAGTTATCATAATATCACCACCATAATGAGAAAGCGCATGAAATCTAAACACCTGTCGAATAAGAAAAGACGGCAGTTCATCACTGCATTCAAGACAGGTAAGCGCAGCTGTTATCCCAGGGTAAGCCAAGATGAAAACTTATCTGATAGCAAAATGATTTTGAGACGTATGCTTTAAGTTTCGTCGAGGGATATACATCTATGAACAGAAAACAAAGTGCTGCTGTTAGAAACTTAGCTTAGAGTTGTATTATCGTTAGCTTAGAGTATGCCTTAATAGTGTTTTTCCCATTTGTGCTGCTTGAGCTTAAATGGTGTTCTTTATATTTTTTGTTTGCACATATTGTTTAAAGGTGCCCTAGAACTTTTTTTTAAAAGATGTAATATTTAGACTTATATTACCCTGTGTGTCCCCTGAATGTGTCTGTGAAGTTTCAGATCAAAATACCCCATAGATTTTTTTTAATTCATTTTTTTAGCTGCCTATTTTGGGGCATAATTAGAAATGAGCCGATTCAGGGTGTGTGGCCCTTTAAATCTCGTGCTCCCCGCCCCAAGAGCTCGCGCTTGCCTTAAACAACATAAAAAAAGTTCAAACAGCTAATATAACCCTCAAAATGGATCTTTACAAAGTGTTCGTCATGCAGCATGTCTAATCGCGTAAGTACAGTGTTTATTTGGATGTTTACATTGATTCTGAATGAGTTTGAGGCTATGCTCCGTGGCTAACGGCTAATGCTACACTGCTGGAGAGATTTATA
This sequence comes from Megalobrama amblycephala, assembly GCF_018812025.1. Lineage (NCBI taxonomy): Eukaryota > Metazoa > Chordata > Actinopteri > Cypriniformes > Xenocyprididae > Megalobrama > Megalobrama amblycephala. The sequence goes on from NC_063045.1 coordinate 33,547,326, forward strand.
AAGAATGAAGTTGTTTATGCATTATACAGACTGCAAGTGTTTAAAAATGAAAATAGCGATGGCTCTTGTCTCCGTGAATACAGTAAGAAACGATGGTAACTTTAACCACATTTAACAGTACATTAGCAACATGTTAACGAAACATTTAGAAAGACAATTTACAAATATCCCTAAAAATATCATGTTATCATGGATCATGTCAGTTATTATTGCTCCATCTGCCATTTTTTTACTATTGTCCTTGCTTGCTTACCTAGTCTGTTGATTTCAGCTGTGCACATCCAGACGTTCTGCCCTTGTCTAATGCCTTTCATAATGTTGGGAACATGGGCTGGCATATGCTAGAGGTGGGAATCTTAAGGCACTTAACGATTCGATCCGATTCCGATTCTGGGAGGAACGATCCGATTCCCAAAACGATTCTTAATTAATTATCCTGCTGTGCAAAAAATACTCTAAACTTTTTATTTTAACCAAAATTGGAGTTACTATGCTTTTTGTATATAGTTAGAATATCTGTTTGACAGTATTGCCAAATTAAAAATGATTATGAATATTTCTTTTTCAATACTTTTAATTTATTAACAAAGTTATTTTCAGGATTAACAAACTCTGAATGAATGGTAAGCCATACAATTGCAATGAACAATCATTAAGAATAAACAGTTCTCAATTTGTATGACAATTTATGTGACAAAAAAAATTTGTGTGACAAAACAAAAGTGTGACAATTTTTCAGTTTATTTTGAACATTTTAACAAAAAATGTCTAGAGCCACACAAAAAAAATCTTTAAAACAGGCTAATGCAGAAGAAAAATGTCAGGGAACAAATTAAATACAAACTTAAATATTCAACATCTAGGCTGGCCTACCATAGTTTATCTTATATAATACTATAATACTAAGTTTTTGTGTAGGAACAGCAGTTGGTCCCCATGTTCAGAAGTAAGTGTGCTTCGCTGTGCTGTCACAATATCACCTGCAGTGGAGAAGACCCTCTCTGCAGACACACTGGTTGCTGGAATGCATAAATATCTCTTTGCCATTTTGGAGAGCACAGGAAATGACACCTTGTTGACATGCCACCAGTTGAGGGGGTCCTCTGTTAGAGGGAGTGGTGGGGTACTGCAATACCTGGTCATCTCCTCTTCAACCAAGGCAGAGGGTGACTGATGATATGGTGTATCTGAAGCATCAGAGAAGGTCTGCCCCAGCAGATTGTGAAGCAGAGATGAAGCTCTTCCTTTTGAAGTAGTAGGACAGTCATCCTGCAACTCTGTGACTTCAGGCTGTGGGCTCACTGAGATGTTGGCTTCTTTCACAGTGCTGTCTTCTAGATTGTCAGGCACTTCCTGCTTTTAAGCAATTAAAAGAAATTAAAATAAACAGAGTGTAGATAAAAAATAACTCTTCCAGTAATTCAATGAGATGAATGTAAGTCACAGTATACATTATTATTTACACACTGATAAATATTTAAAGAAATTAGAGATTAATTTAATTAAAGACATGAAATCATCACACAAATAAGCCTTAATATTGAGACCGTAATATTGCACTCTAATGTCACATGCTAAAACATTTAGTCAATGATGATAAAATAATTACCTCTTGTAATGATGAAGCTTCAGTGATCAGTGTTTTGTAAGTTTCCTCTCTCTTTTCTTTGGAAAGAAAAGGCAGTGCCTTAAAGCATGGGTTGAGAGAAGCACATTTGTTAAGTCTAGTCTCCTGGTCAGTGGTGTACCTTTTGCTGAGGTCCTCACATATGACCCTCTTTATCTCCCTGATCATCACTGATTTTTCCTCAGTGTTTTCTTTCATGTCCTGGATCAGTTTAGCATGCAATGGGGCAATTAAACACGCAGTGGGGCTGCTCTCCTCTGACATCAGAAGTGTGGCATCTTTCATAGGCTTAAGAGCAGTTATCACATCCTCACTGCATGAAATATCGGATTCCGTGAGAGTGAAGATTTCAGCCGCTCCTTTTCTCACCTCCTGTGATAGTAACGCAGCACAGACAGCCGGCTGTTGTTCAAGAAATCTTTCAAGCATCTCGTATGCGCTGTTCCATCTAGTGATGACGTCTGATTTCAGTTTGTGAGACGGAAGATTTAGTTGTTTTTGCTTCTCCTTCAACTGATGGTTTGCAATTGTGCTGCGGTGGAAAAAAGTCGCGATCCGCCTCACTCTCCCTAACAACCTTGACACAGACGGCAACTTCAGCGCTCGTTGGGAAGCCAAATTCAGTGTGTGCGCATAACATCTAACATGTGAAAACTTGCCGAGCTGTGCTGCAACAGCCATGTTAGAGGCATTGTCACTCACCAAAACCAAGTCTTTGTTCCGAATTTTCCATTCGTCTGAAACATTGTGCAGTAGTTCAGCAATATTCGCCCCTGTGTGACTTTCGCTCATAGCACGCGTTTGCAGAACACAAGCTGCAAGCTTCCACTCATCTGTAATGTAGTGTGCCGTAATAGTGACATACGATTCTGTTGTAATTGATGTCCATGCATCGCATGTTATTGCCACTCTGTCCGTATTACTTAGGGATTCTAAGATGTGATCTTTACACTCACTGTAGAGTGCGGGGACAGCCGTCTCACTAAAATAACGACGCAAGGGCAAAGTGTATCGTGGCTCAAGTACCTGTAACATCGTGCGAAATCCTTGGTTTTCCACAACGGAGTACGGGCGCAGATCTTTGGCAATAAAACCCGCCACTGATCGGGTAATTCGTTTTGCCTTTTCAGAACTCGGTGGAAGCTTTGCTACTTGATCCAGGGTCCTTTGAATGTAACCGGGAGTGTTCGTGATTGGAAGAGAATGCTGTTTCTCCAGCTCTGAGTGGAACCGCGTAATATGTTTCTTCATGTTAGTCGTGTTGCCGAAATATTTGAATTTGGCGCTACAGACTTTGCACACAGTATGGCTTTTATCAACGACACCTTCGGTGTCTTCAGAAAATCCAAAATGTTGCCACACATCCGATTTTAAATGAGATGGTGCAGATCGTAGTTTGTCCATTTTATCTTAAACTAAGCTAATTCACCAGAATATGAACGGTCGTCCATCAACGTCTTTTTTGTTTGGTCACGTGAGTCTTGACAGCGCTCGCATTTGAATTGAACACAGAATCGATTCTGAATTTTTGAGAATCGATTCTGGATCGTTAGATAACGAATCGCGATGCATCGATGCATCGAGCTTTTCTCCCACCACTAGCATATGCAAATATTGGGGGCGTACACCCCGACTGTTACGTAACAGTCGGTGTTATGTTGAGATTCGCCTGTTCTTCGGCGGTCTTTTAAACAAATGAGATTTATATAAGGAAGAAACAATGGAGTTTGAGACTCACTGTATGTCTTTTCCATGTACTGAACTCTTGTTATTTAACTATGCTGAGGTAAATTCAATTTTTGAATCTAGGGCACCTTTAACGCTTTGAACTAAAATAAAACCTTAAGATATAATTTAAGCTTGTGTATTGCCTAATCGTATGCTTGTTCAGAAATGGTTACAAAATCTTGACGAATATAAAGTCTTTCTCATTTAACATAATTTAAAGAAACGAATATTTGAATATTCGTTTTTTACGAGCCCAAATATTCAAATACAATATTTTGGAAAAATGCCCATCCCTACTTTGTAATGAGGGCATTTTAAGCTATGAAACTTGCAGGATGTTTTAATAGTACAAAGTATGCCAAAAGATAGAGGCAAATTTGATTCTCGTGTCATGACCCGTTTAAGGGTGTACTCACACCTGCCACGATTGCCTTGTACCGTGCCCTGGTGCGATTTGTCCCCCCCCTCCCCACTCTCCTGCTGGCATGCACTTACATTGCTTGGGCCAGAGCACACTTACGTCATATACGATGCAACTTTTTGTTTTGAAGAAAATGGGAAGAAAAGTACTTTCACTAATAGACTGCCTAATAGATTTATCGTTTATGCCACGCAGCAATTTTCACTTGCACTTATCAGAAGATTATTATGGTGGCAGCTGATGTTGGAGGAATTTGCAGCTTTACTTGCAAACTACAATTCCTGTTCATCAAAGTGAGAACCAGACCTGTTATAAACCTAAATACACTTGATTGTTAAATTATTTGAAAGGTAGTAATAGAAGTTTGTTGTCGTAATGATGACCGTAGCACCGCGCAGTTAGCGATCACACTGCATGCATACCACGCCCGAGCCCAACTGAACCGTGTTCTGGCCCATCTCTTCCAAGGGGGCCAGGGACGGTTAAACGAACCGTGCCCGAGAACGGTACTGAGCGATCACACTAGTCAAATGAACCTGACTTTGGGGGTCAGACGCGCTCAGGCATGGTTCAGATCGCCTATTGTGAGTACACCCTAAATGTACGATTAAATGTCAAATGTATTACCTATTTTTACTTACAGGTCTGGGCTCTAGTGGTACTGATGGAGGATTCAAGAGCTTCTATAAAGGTTGACTCACACATGAGCCCCATTTTTGTACATATTTGTTGAAGTGCTTTTTTACAGACAACTGCAAATACACGTATAAAATATCATGTGTGTGTATGGAATACAGGAGTCATTGCTGTCAGTGATTGACAACTTACCATAGCATTGTTTTGAGTTTTCACAGCTGCAGATAAGGCTGGGCAATATTACCCAAACAATTATCACATAACTTTTCATATCTGTCTATTGATAATTATCACAATAAATGTCAAATCTTTATTTCTTTAAAGTTTAAAAGCAGATTTTTGCTCCTAATTGAAAGTTGTATAAACCTGACCATTGATTGTGGTTTTAAACTATTCTTTATTGCCAGAAAATTACAAACACTTGAGGTTTTTTAATTCTTTACACTTTTCCAGTCATTTTTCCTTTAACAAAATGTTGATATTGTTTCAAGTCGGCAAACAAGTGTTGCCTGGCTTTGATGGCATGTATCTTTGGCACAGTTTGCAGTGCAGGCTGCAATATTATTACATGTACTCTTAGAAATGCACATTTCTGCACAGTAACTTGAGTTGACCGGAGTAGCAGCTCGAGTTGAGATGCAAATGTAAATTTGAATATTCTGACTGTTTGAGTTTTATTAAAATTAACCAATGGTCATCGATAGTAGCATACATTTAGATCATGATAATCACAGTTAAAACCATGCACACAGCATGTAAATCCATGGTAAATGATGTCGACTTGTAGATTGAAAAGCCTTCTGACTGTAGCACACAGTCTTTCTCCTGTTTGTCAGCGCTGTTTCATCTGGCTTTAAACTAGTTTAAATAACTGAGACGTTTGTGTTCTTTGCTGAATTCAAGCGCTTCTCACTGGATCTGACAGTGCTGTTTAGTGGTAGCATTACCGAGACTGATCAGTGAGTAAACAAATCTGCTCTATTATGCTCGTGATGTGCTGCCTTTTGAACTTTGAGTTGAGCGGATAAATGGTCCGTGTGGTGCAGTATGAGTAGCGCCGTTTTGTTCAACTTTTGGTGCATAAACACTTTCAAAAATGTATCGAACTCTTATCGTTTTGAGAAATTTATATAGTGATTATATAATCATAATCATTTTATTGCCCAGCCCTAGCTGTAGACTAGAAACATGGATGGTAATTTTTTATATATATATATATATATATATATATATATATATATGTATGTTCATTAGCTGCACAGTGTACATTGTGTTCACAAGATGCTTTTCATTTGTAGGAAGTGCAGGAAATGAGAAGTCAAACAATGAAGGTTTGTTTCCTTTTTTCCTCTAAGGCTGCATGTATGAAGCAGCTTTAGAATCTTGAAAGCAATTTGTGTTGCAGGACTCCAGACCACAACTGAAATGCTTGTAATTGTGACAAATGTGTTAGAATTTTAAAAGTCTTGTTTATTACAGTAAGGAAAAGTCTTTATATGGTCATCTTCAAGTGTGTGTGTTTCCTACATGCAGCAGTGAATGCAGTGTGAGCTGTGATGCCCGATTTGTGATCAATCCTAATTGAGAAAAACATGTTACTGACGGGATCAAAAACGGGTAGCCAGACAGAGATTGCTCTGGGTCTCATTATTAATCATAGAAATGAATGCAGTTATTTTTCCCATATTCACAACGTGTTTTAATCAGTTAGGCTAATAATGGTAATTTATTAATGGTAAATTAATGATAATAGTAAATTCTTAAAAATTCAAATAAAAAAAAGGTTGTTTGAGATCCAATTGTAATTCTGGAATCAACATTCACAAACAGGCAGAAATATTTTCAAAACTATACTGTTTCTGTATTCAGAAAATTCACCCTATTTTCCAAAATGCATGTAATGGATCTTTTTGTGAAATGTATGCTTTGGGGATTTTTTGGGGGATTTTTTTTTTTTTTTAAACCTTGTATTTTTTTTTTAATCAATGTCATAACTTTAGACTTCTCTAGTGACATGTTCAAGACTTCTCCAATCCTTTATTATATTAGAATGATTTCTGAAGGATCATGTGATACTGAAGACTGGAGTAATGATGCTGAAAATTCAGCTTTGCTTCACAGAAATAAATATTAAGTATATTAAAATAGAAAACCATAATTTTAAATTGTAATATTTCACAATATTATTGTTTTTTCTGTATTTATGAAATAAATGCAGCCTTAATGAGCATAAGAGACTTAGTTCAAAAACATTTAAAATAGTAATGTTTCCAAACTGTTGACCGATAGTGTATACGGAAGAAAATGCTACTTCTGTTTCATTGCACTTTAATTTTTTTTAACATCAATCTACACTCAATAGCCCATATTAAAGCGTTAGTTCACCCAAAATGAGAATTGAATTGTCATTACTCACCCTCGTGTCGTTTCAAACTGTAAGACTTTCATCTTCAGAACACAAATGAAGATCTTTTTGATAATAGAGATTTGTTCCTTCATAGACAGCTATGCAACTGACACTTGGATGTCAAAAAGTTCATAAAGATATATTGTAAAACTAATCTATATGAATTGAGCAGTTCAGTCCAAATTATCTGAAGAGACTTGATCACTTTATATGATGAAGAGATTTAATTTAGGCTTTTATTCACATAACATTGATCAGACAAACCTCTTGATGAAACTCAAACGTGCTGTGTAACACACGAGAATGAACCTCATTGCACGTGTCAAGCAAACATGCTTATGTTTCCGTTTACCGCAAATGATATGTGAGGTGATGAATGTGTTAACGGCCTAAATTCAATGTTCATCTAAAGCAATCGTGTCTCTTCAGAAAATTTGGACTAAACTGCTCAATAGGGCTGCACAATTAATCGAATTTCTAATTGCGATTCTGATTATGGATGCCATGATTTTTCGTAAGCGTTCAAAGGCGCGATTACAAGGAAAAATATCCACTTGCATTATTCTGCATGTTTAAGAGGTGTGTTTAGAGCATGTTGCGTTGTGAGAGGTGAATCACGACTACTTCAGAATGTAAAAGGTCTAACCCAGCACAAAAGAAACTACCAGTGATGTAGGTGTATGCTGATATGTTGAACGTACGCGAAACACCAGCACCCGCCATTTGTAAAAAGCCGTATACACAGCCTATATATTTACTCCACAAACTAACTCTACAAACATGAAAAACAGTGATGGATGGACCTCTCAACTTTACACTGAGAAAATTCAGTGCGACTTTGAGCAGACCAAGCAAAACATGATTATGTATTTCTGCTAAGCTAGCGAGATTGGGCATCAACCACACGGCAAAAGCTAATACATTTTTTCATATACTGTCTACTTTCTTTCTATAACAGTTCTATCTAATAACGTATTAGACAGGACTGTTAATTAGAATGTAAACTAATGAAGATGGAGAATGCGAGCACTGTGTTCTCGGCGCCGTCAAAAAGTAACAAGTACTGTTTACGTCACTTCAGGCCCTAGGGGGACATTACGTTTACGTTACATTACGTACAATACGTTGACTTTTTATTATTTAAAGAAGAAACCAAACAAATATATAGTTGACATTTGAGGTTTAATGCTCTAGAAAAACAATTAAAAAATTTTTTTAGATGGTTTCATTTTTATACAAAAATACGGTATAAAGATATTCAATACATCATTTAATGCAAATCATTATAATCATAATTAATAATCGCAATTACAATTTCAAGGGAATAATCGACAATTATGATTTGTCAATCAATTCATATGAATTAGTTTTACGATCTCATTATGAACTTTTTAGAGCATCAGAGTGGTAGTTGTGTAGCTGTCTATGGAGGGAATAAAAATCTTCATTTGTGTTCCGAAGATGAAAAAAAGTCTTATGGGTGTAGAACGACGTGGGTTAGTTAATTAATGACAGAATTTTCATTTTTGGTTGAACTATCCCTTTAACCCTATCAGAAACAGATTTATGATAACTTTGCAATATTATTAGGGGAAAAAAATAAAATGCCACACTGACATGAGAGGAGCGTACAACCATCAGTGCAACAAAAAAAAAAAAAAAAGACTGTAAGAAACAAGATTCTGATTAACTCAATTCCAATCCTGATTTCCTTTTGCCACCTTTTTTTTTTTTTTTTGGGTCTGGAGCCCTGTTTTTACAAAAATATTAGAAGCAATCATTTGTATACACAGTTCTCATTATTAGGGATATTTAATAGATAAGTTCACTTTCAAGTGAAAATTAGCCCAAGCTTTTCTCGCCCTCAAGTCATCCTACGTGTATATGACTTTCTTCTTTCAGATGAACACATTTGGAGAAATATTAATAAATATCCTGATGCATCTAAGCTGTATAATGATAGTGAGGATCAACAAGTAAGAGCTGAAGAAAATGTCTCCATCCACATCCATCCATCCATCATAAATGTATATCACACAGCTCCGGGGGGTTAATAAAGGCCTTCTGGAGCGAAGCGAAAATATTCTTATTTAAGTTATGAAGTAAAATATCTAGCTTCCACCAGACCGCCTTCTGTATTCAACGTATGAAGAAAGTGTAAAACTTGTGCAGTTCAAAAAGCTTATGCTACGCCCTACGCCCTCCCTATTCAACTTGCGGAAAAAGTATAACTGACGCAACGCTAGTTTACACTTTCTTTGTAACTTGCAACACATCGCTTCGCTTCAGAAGTCCTTTAACCCCCCGGAGCCGTGTGGAGTACACGTTTATGATGGATGGATGTGGATGGAAGCACTTTCTTCAACTCATACTCGTGACCCTTCTTCACTGCCATTATAAAGCTCAGATGTGTCAGGATATTAATATTTCTCGGATTGTACATCAGAAAGAAGAAAGTCATTTACACCTAGAATGGCTTGAGGGTGAGTAAAGCTTGGGGTAATTTTCATTTGAAAGTGAGCTAGTCCTTTAAAATCCCATATCAGATGCTATTATGATTTGGAACTACAATGTTTACAAGAATTCAGATCAGACCTTGTCTAAGGTGAGCTATTGTGTTTGTAGATGGTGAAGGCAGCTCATGGAGGACGAGTTCTGGTGATGGATTCAGAGGCAGAGGTGAGTAGAGTAACTTGTACTAAATAAAGCGCAACTGCAAAAGCATTCACACAGACAGCGTTTCATCTACGGCTGCAACAACTATTCGATATAATCGATAATGAAAATCGATAACGATTCTCATCGATTAGTCATGTCTGCCCACCGTGCACTGAAAACATCTGACAGTTGTCAAATTACAGCACTGAATAATGCATTTCTATGGACAAAAATGCATCTAAAAATATTGAAGGAAACAGATTGAGCAGCTGCGGGAAAGGTACGAAGTCAAAACTGATCAAAACATGAGAATTCTTTATTTTTAGCTTTAAACTTATGCATTAGCGCAACGGCTTGCCCTGTCAGGCTCTTTGACAGATGTGTGTGCTTCCTCAGCGCAAAACGTTTATTCTACAGCTATATCTTTATCGCACATCCATATTGCTGAGTTAGATGTGTTCCTGGGTCAACATATTTTGTTGATCCTGGAACAACATTCTAGTCTGAAAATTTAGTCTTAACCCTATTCCTACCCCTAACCCTACCCATAAGTTATCCCAAAAATCAGAGGGAAATGATCGATGAATAGCACTGATGTAGAAGCACCAATTCATGATTTTAAGTCTAAACTTTACATAATCTGTAAACTTATGTTACAAATTCACACAAGCATTTCTGTTTTGCATAAAGGCTCATCCTGACAGTCTGCGTTAAACTTCAAACTTTACTGAATGAGCGCCGGCGCGCGCACCCACGTCAGACGGAATGTGGTAGAGAGGGATATTCAGCGCAAAAATATTCTTTTTGCTGAAATTGTTGTTTAAAGTTAAATTTAGATTTAAAAAGTGTATTATGAGAATAGTAACTGTAAAGGGTTAACGTGTAAATGTAAGATGTTTCTTATAGCCTATTTACAGGATAAAGAAATGACAGTGTCCAGAGTGAGTGTGTTCCTGCAGAACATTTATCTTGCCTGTTGGTTAACACTAAGTTTGTATTTCTTTACTATCTTTATTACTATCTTAATTTTTAATGTGGGGATTTAGACTATATTCACAATATACAGTGCTTAACAAATTTATTAGACCTCTGCCACCCAATGTAAGGTTTCTGCCACAGCTGTCCTAAACTATCAGTATTGGTGATTACCAAAATCATTTTTCATGTTTCTGTAATGGTTAATCCACCAGTATGTGTAAGCTCTTTTAGTCCCAGCAGTATTTCTAATGCTGCAATATCATTATTGTTGTAATCCATGAGTTTTCGATTTTACTGTTTTACAAGAAAGGCAGAAAAAAAAGTAAAGCACTTTTTTTTTTTTTTTCTCTCTCTCTCTCTCTCTCTCTCTCTCTCTCTCTCTCTCTCTCCATATGCCCAATTACAGTCAATAACAAAGTTTATGTAATAAGTTTTTGTATATTATGTGTAAATGACTATTTAGTTGTTTTGGTTTATTTGCCTAGTAATAGGGCTGTGTATTGCCAAGAATCTGGCGATTATATTGCGATATTTCTTGTTTTGTTTTTTGTTTTTTTTTAGAAAGATCAATCATATCAAATCATAGAGAACACAACCATATGCATAAAACCTGACAAGCAACTTTATTTTATTTAATCAATACAGTGTCATTTGCATTATATTACTAATCACTATTTTGTGCAATCCAAGTAAAGGGAAAATAGTAAAGTGACTGCAGGATACTTTGTGTATATGTTTTAAAGGTTCACAGTATACCAGTTTTTCATTTCTAAACTATTTAACAACAGAAAGTACATAGTCCATTCCATGACGGAATGAACGTTTTATATTTAATATTGTAAAACTGTTTGCTTTAAAGCAGTCTACTGTATAAAGTGCTATTTAAAGTACTGAACTGCAGAGCTGGTGCAACCATATCCACATCGCTATGATCAAATGCTTTCTTTCTGCTGCCACCGCTGTCAATTTTGTTTTTGTTACTGAGAGGAAAACATGCAGTACATATTACATATTCTGTCGAACGCCTCTCTCAGCAGCGTGGATGACGTCGGGATGTTAAGTGAGCTCTGAGATTCAATGCGTTTCCCGAGTATTTGGATTTTAACGTGGCCTATTTTGCAAACAAATGACTCTTGTCAATCTCCTTAGTGGCTTCTTTATAGCTGAAGCCAAAATGAGTCCACACTTCAACTCTGCATACCGCGGGAGAGGAATAATTCTATTGTATTGTGAGCTGGGATTGCTAATGCTAACACTAGCGATGCACGCACCTTCACCTTGTGCTTCTCCAGCTCCACGTCAATTTACGTTCTGAGATAACACTGCCATCTAGTGGTTGGGTTTTATACAGTCTGTTGTTTAAACCGAACACAAACCCACAAAACTTGGAAGTAAATAAATGTATAAATATTGATAGTGTTTATGAGAATCAATACAGTATCGCCAAACATATCGTGATATTCACGTGTATCGATATTTTCTTACACCCCTACCTAGCAATAACTTTTTTTAGTTTTAAACAAGTTTTGATAGATTGATAAAATATTTGTTCTCTTTGACAGGTAGTCTAATAAATTTAGCACTGTATTCACTGTATTTCATGGCATTCAATTGGCACATTGTTTGAAGTACCTTGGGCAGGATGTGCAATAATGTGTGTTGTCCAAAACAAAAAGGATTTTTATCTGATTAATTGAAAAAAATAAAAAATAAATAATCGGCCAACTAATCGATTATCGAAATAATCGTAAGTTGCAGCCCTAGCTTCATCAGCAACCCTGGTTAGGGATGTACAAAACTACATTTTTAAAATGCCTGAACATTTTTTTTAAAAAACTATGGATTCGGTTACATTTACTGAGTTTAAATCTAAAGTTGTTTGTGCTTGCATAGTCTCAATGCTGTAACCATGCTGAGAAAGGCATTGCTTATCTGGTATTTTTAGGAGGCAGGGGAGGATCCCGAGGAGGGAGAGGCGGCTTCAGGAATACCTTTAAATCAGGTGATTCTGCATTTGTCATCTCTGATCCCACTCAACAGAAATCTGGTATTAATTCTGTCAGTCAGTTTTGGTTGTTACACTCAGAGGAATATAAGTATGTACAATGACTAAAATAGCTGTCTTTGAAAAAAGTTGTGAGTGGCTTTTCCGCATAAATGCTCTGCTTGGCAATCGTTTTGCGTGGTTTGCTGACAAGTCTTTGGAAGATAGGATTTTGGGTATATTTTAGAACGGTTGTTCTCAACCCTTTTTGGACAAATGTAATTCATTGTGTTTTTTTTTTTTTAAGATTTTTTTTTTTTTTTTTATTCTGCATTCTTGATACATTTTCAATTTTGCAGTGGAAAATTTATTGTAACAGACATCATGAATGCGAAACCAAATCTTAGTCAAATTCCAAACACCGTTTTTGTGACTTCAAGGGCAGTGTGGGAAGGGATGCCACCCAAAGGGTCATTTTCAAATTAAAGTGAGTGACATAACTCCTTTGCGAATTGCCCTGCCACAAGGATGTTAGCAAAGGGTGCATGTGACTATCACTTCACTGGAGTAATTAACCATTTATGATCACATGACTCATGTAGGTTGTGTGAAATGTTTTATCTACCATAATATTGCAATTGTTATTTTTCAAGACAAGCACTTTTCTTGGCAGAGACATCCATGCTTCACTGGCATTCATAGCAGCCAGTGTTATCTTTCTAAATAAGTTGTTTTTGGCGTCTTGAGCATCTACAGACACTTGGAGAATTTGGATGCAATATTCAAAGCTGTGGTGTTTGTATAAATTTGAGAATTTTTACATAAATTCTCTTGTGCTCTCTTCCAGAAACTGATGAAAATGGCAATGACGAGGGTAATTATTTTTCAAATAACAGACATGACTTTATGACTCTTGATCATTGTTTCATTAAGCCCATCTATTTGTTGCAGGTTGGAAAGGAGGTGAAAGCCGAGGAAGAGGCCGCGGTGGTTTCCGTGGTGGTTTTCGTGGTGGTTTCCGTGATGGTTGGTTGTTCGAATAAATGAATTTGAATTATTTGTGAGAATGGCAAAAAGAGATGACAAGAAATATGCACAGCTATGTAGGAATTTGGTTGCCTGGGGCAACAAACTATGTAGTTTAGTGGTCATTATACACAGTTGACCACAAAACACTTCCTTTGAGCAGTCACAGTCGAGCTGTGTAATGTGCAAATTCATTTTAATGTCTCATTTTTTAGGTGGTGATGAAGAGACTGGAAGAAGAGGCTTTGGAAGAGGTAATCAATTTTTATATTCATCTGTGTGTGTGCGTGCAAATGTATAAGAATTTTTTACATAAAATGTTCTTGTTTATCTTCCAGAAACTGATGAAAATGGCAATGATGAAGGTAATATTTCTTTTGAATAACATGTTTTTATGACTCTTGTTTCATTGTTTCATGGAGCCCATCTATTTGTTGCAGGTTGGAAAGGAGGTGAAGGCCGAGGAAGAGGCCGCGGTGGTTTCCGTGGTGGTTTTCGGGATGGTTAGTTTTTGGAAGAAATTAATTTCAATTGTGGTAATGTAAGATGGCAGGAAGCTATGAAACATGCAACTAGCACAGCATTGTAGGAAGTAGCTTGCCTGAGGCAATGGTAAATTTATACAGTGTAGTTCTCAATATACATACTGCTGCCTTTGACCAACCACAGTCAAATAGTGTAATTTAATTTTAATATTTATCTCTATCTCTCAAGGTGGTGATGAAGAGACTGGGAAAAGAGGCTTTGGAAGAGGAGGTGATATGTTAAAATTCATCTGTTTTTAAATGGTACCTGATTGATTTGTCAAGTGGCTCTTGGGGGTTCAACTGAACTTTCTTTAATGGCTTTGTCTAGGTTTCAGAGGCCAGAATGAGGAAGTGTTTTCCAAGGGTAATTTACTGTATTCATAGTAAATAGTATGTTGTAAACTGCTGCTTTAACTTGCTGGTTTTCTTGCTCTTCCCTCCTCGATTATCCAGTCTCAACAGCAGACAAGGTAGATCAAGAAGCAGGTGAAAATGCAGGTGGGTCGAATTTGCCTTCAGTGCAAGTCGAAGATTTTATTTCGCTGTATGGAATTTGTCATTTCTAGATCTGGATAAGTATGGGAAAAAAAACTGTAAAAATGAATGAGCATGCTCAAACCGTATGGCTGAATACTTTATGGGTGAGAAACTTTATTATACTGTATAGCATATCCTGCCATTATTTTGAAAGTAATGTTTTCTAAATGCATGTAATCTGTGACAACATTATCTTAAAACTTATGAATAACATTTCAAATGTATGTAGTCAGTGAAAGTGTGAAAACATATGTAAGGCCCGCCCAATGATGGTTTCCCATAGGGCGGGAAAGGTTTCTTGTGTGTTTGGTCTTTTCAGCATGGCAAAGAAGTTTAATTCCAATTAATCTTAATCCATTTTATTATGAACTCGAATTTAGGTTAGAATGCCAATTTATTATTGATCATTTGTATGGTAATTTATCTAGACATCTGATTATTCTGTTTAACTTGACACTCATTGTACTCGTTCACTCGTTCAGAGCCTTGCAACGGCCATTTAACGCGGGTCTCATAGTCAAAAGTTCGCCAGTCCGATCATTAGTCAGAGGTTATGGCTAAATGGAAAATGTGTAGCAATTTAACAATGCTGTCCATTGTTAAAAGGTACCCATGTATCCCCCTACAGTCGCCTATATAACAACTTAGTTAAAACTCAAACGGTAATCGGAGCTTATGGCTAAAACAATTTAACAATGCTGCCCATGCTTGCTATTGTTAAAAGGTACCCATGAAGCCCCCTATAAGCGACTGCATAACTAGAATCTCACCTGATGTTCTCTGTTCCATCTAACATGATATCTAGTATGTACTTAACCTACTTCTACGTCACTACATTCACGACAGGTAAGCGCAGCTGTAAGTTATTCCCGAGTGAGCCAAGAAGATAACTTATCTGATAGCAAAATGATTTTGAGACATATGCTTCTTCCTTTTAATTTCATCGAGGGAGACATATTTACGAACAGAAGACACAAAGTGCTGCTGTTAGAAACTTAGCACAACGTTATGTATTATCATTATCTTTGTGTCTCTGCAGTGTCTGCCAGCTCTGCTCGTTTTCTCACCCGAGCATGTATATATTGTTTTTGTCAACATGAACATGTGAATCAATATGAAAACGATAACCATATACTGACTCGAGTGTATTATGTACGATAACTGGCGCTGTCTGCTTTATTAGTGTTTTTCCCGTTCGTGCTGCTTGGGCTTAAATGCTTGTTCTTTATATTTTTTTGTTTGCACATATTGTTTAATGCTTTGAACTACAAGAAAACCTTAAGATATAATGCAAGCTTGCGTGTATATTGCCTAATCGTAAGCTTGTTCAGAAATGGCTATAAAATCTTGATGAATAAAAAAAAAAATGTCTTTCTCATTTAACGTCATTTAAATAAACGAATAGTCGAATATTCGTTTTTTTACGAGCCCAAATATTTGAATACAATATTTTGGAAAAATGCCCATCCCTAATTTGCTATAACAAGTCTTTACTTAATCTACTTTAGTCAATTTCAGAGTAAGTCAGAATAAAATCAAATGTAACAGTTTATTAGTCGGGTAAATAATCAATTACATATTCAAAGATAATCGATACAAAACAAATGCTCAGAATTAGTGTAAAAGACGAATACCTGACATCAGAAAGATACATGATGCTGAGTGTCTGAAGGACACAGCATTGCAGGCTGACCTGGTTACAGAATCGCACCTTGAGCCTCCTGCAATATCTCTTTAAATACTCAGACCAAGCTAGAAATCTTTCAGATGGAAACGTGCTAATAATGGGAATTTGCATTACTCAAGTCCAGACCTGGGATGCGTTTCCCGAAAGCATCATTAGCCAACTATGGTCATAAGTCCCACTGAACTCTATTGGTAACGATGGAACTTGCGACCATAGTTGGCTTTGGGAAACGCACCCCTGGGTAGTTTACACCTTTTGAGGACAGAAGGTAATTTGCATGAAAGACCAAGATGATCCGCCCTCCACAGGAAGCAAAATATCTCAACTCTTCAAACTTTTACCTTTTGGTTTACTTCTGTGGGAATGAGACCTTTGTACCAGTCACGCTGAGACATTTCAAATGATACCAAACATTTATAGTGTTGTATGATAATTGTTCACATTAAACCATATAGATTATGGGTGAATTTCAGGTCATTTCAACGTGTGAGATGTGAGAGATTGGTGAAGGGAATGAGATGTAAATTGGCACAATACTGAGATGATCAATGATCTTTCGTCTCGGATGGGGATGCTAATTTTCAAGATAATTCAAATTAATTTCCTGTGTTTTCTCAGAGTAGCCCTCTCTTGTTCCAGACAGTCCGGTATCAGTCTTACACGTATCAAACGTAATTCTGCAGTTTATCATTTGTAGTTTTAATAAAATGCTGCCGATTGAATTGATCTTGGTTTGGTTTTTAAACTTATACAAGCTACAGTACCTAGCTACAATATTCCAGCAATTATTTTGGCAACATAATAGTATGCATAATCTGAATGTAACATGTTAACACATGGGTTTTAAAACCATTTGTTAAATGTGGTCTGAAAAATGGCATGGAAATTTTGAAATGGAAAATGTGTAGGAACTCTGAAGTCATTGCTGCAGCCTTGTTTTATATCCAAAATGAAATAACATCCTGTTTGTCTTGTAGGACCTAAGGTTGTCTACGTGCCGCCTCCCCCTCCAGAAGACGAGAATTCCATATTTTCCCAATTTGCCACAGGCATTAATTTTAACAAATATGATGATATCCCTGTGGAAGTGAGTGGCAGCAATGCTCCAAAAGCTATTATGGTAAGTTTTTGCAATCTGTTCAATCAAAAACATATATTTTGCAATCCAAAAAAATATAATGAATAATAATATAATATAATATAATGATTTATAATGGTTGGGAATACATTGAAATACATTTACTTGTTTTTCTTCAAACTATTTTATAACAGTACAAAGAGTAATGTGGAACATTTTTACATTTTATTTGTTCCTCACTTTTTTCACTATAATATTTTAAGTATATCTTAATATTTTTGCCATAGATTATGAATATAGCATTCTCTTACTGTGGCAGATTAAATCTTTGCAAATATCTTGCAAATATCAATTCTTCAGAAAGTGTCCCAAGATGTTTTAAAATCTTAAAGGGTCATGAAACCCCAGAACACTTTTTTTGAGATGTAAACCGATATGTATAGGCTGCACATCACTGAAAACACTGAAGGTACTCATTAATGTTATTCATAAGTGAAAAATGGTTATTTTTGCATTTTTCAGAGCGATTTCTGTCTTCTGGTTTGAAAAGCAGAGTCGGAGCAACGTCACAAAATCTGACGTAATCATGTACTTTCGGCCCAAGTATGGGCATGGTCGAACGTGCTGACGTAGAGAGTTCCGAGCGACTCTCGACATGTATTTATGACATAAAGCTCATTTAATCCAATCACTGCACTGTAGTATGCATAAGATTATAATTGCGGTATTATGCATGAGGAAGTATCACTTCTCTCGCCTCGGTCTGTTGTCATTCAGAGACATATCGTTGGTGCTCGTTTCCTCAGTGCTTCAACACAATGTGTTTTCCTGAGACGCGACCAGAGCAGAGGTTTGTGTGCGTGTGGATTTTTTTGCTGTAATCTACCAGCACAAATGGAAAATGTTCGCGTGAGATCGCATTATAGTGGAGAATTCAAATGTCACAAAAGTGCGGCTCATACACCTCAGCCTGCTCTAGCTGCGTTCAAACGCACGAGTCATATAGGCTGTTTCCTTCAGCACAGCAGCACGTGTTGTTTGTATTTTGCTCGCGATGCAGTCAGAACTGGAGTTTGAATACAAACACATGAAAAATACGATTGTTTTTATGATATACAGGCGGAGCGCGCATATGCTCGGTTTCAGCGCGGAGCTCCGCAATGAGTTTAATAACACTAGCCACGTGGCACATAGCTCATACAGAATAAAGTATCCGTGTTTAAAATTTTTTTCACACATTCTCCTGCACCAAACATTAACCAGCACGGTGTAGTTATGCACACATATTTCATCAAGTTTTCTTCAAATGAATTATATGTGCAAACTGGACACTGATACAGTGGTGTAGCCTATCTGAACGCGACGACATGATTATTCTAATAGACAAAAGACTGATTTTGAGACTGCAGTGCTCATAAAAGTAATCAAAGTAGCCTATTATTCACCCTATTTTGCATTTCTCCCTTGTGCTTGGGAGTTTGTCATTTTCTCCATGCTCACATATTAATATTCATTATTGTGTATAATGAGTGTGTTCTATGTCTGTGCTCTCCCTTCTTCTCCCCCTCTACACTGCCACTTTTCCATAGCTTTACATGCCCATTTTTACAGAGTTTTTGCTACTCAGAGGTGTGAACGACCAGGGTAAAACGGGGGGGTTTCATGACCCTTTAAACTGAGATGTTTTTAAATCCGTTTTGTACATGGTACAAAACAATCATCCAGACAAGATGATCGCTACAACATCATAGTAGGCCTATTAATACTCAAGTCCTCTGATTTCATTTTCAATACAATCAAAATCTAAGAGACAAGACGGCAAGTTGCATTTGAATGAAATGAAAGGGCGGGATCAATGCGCTGTGTGAAAGGGGCTTAACACAGCAAGCCTAGTATAATGAAATGAGCACTGCATGTTCAGTCAAAACACAGCACTGTTGCACATTCTACAGGCTTGTGGTTTTTAGAGCAGTTTACAATCGGTGAATACTAAACATTTATGCCAAATGATTGCTTGTGATCTCCTGTTAATAAATTGACAGTGGTTACTTTAAGGTGTTTATATTGTAATGTTGTCTGTAGTTGTAAGTACTTTATTTCACATGTTGATCAATTTTACTGATGGTTACAACAAATCTACATTATTTCTAAGGATCTGCTATACTGAACCGTTAAATCCTAAAAGGCTTACCTATTTTCGCCATGAAAAGCCTTGTTGCTGACTTGGTGTAAATAATAAATGGCTTACCATTGCAAAGTGTCATAACCTAAAACACCACTAGATAGAGTCTGCATGTTTTTGAAAGATTTGACAACTTTGTATCTCAGATTTTATTAGACACTGCAAGAAAATTGTCTTGTTTGTGTATACACATACTGTAAGCTCATCTACAATGGCTGTTTTGTGTACATGTACAAAAGTTATGAAAATAGGCCAAAATAGCTGAATTAAGTTTCTCTCTTTCTTTCTCTCTCAGACTTTTGATGAAGCAGGACTTTGTGAATCACTGAGCAAGAATGTAACAAAGTCTGGATATGTGAAGCCAACTCCTGTCCAGAAATATGGAATCCCCATTATTTCTGCTGGACGGGATCTAATGGCTTGTGCCCAGACCGGATCAGGAAAAACGGCAAGAACAACCCTCTTGCATCCTGTTATTTAATGATTAACTTTACTGTCAGTGTGTTCAGTAGATTACTTGTACTTGTTTAATTTCTTGTAATGTCAGGGTTCCTATGCAGTTGAGGATGTAATTTGATTGGAGTAATTTCCAGGTCTGGATAAGTGCTTTAATGGTAAAAGTTTAATGATCATTTAGTGATAGTCAAACAACTTTAATGAATTGGTGGTGTTGCAACATCAGACCAAATTTACAGTGTCAAACCAATGTGTGAGAATATATGCAGGTTATAAAGTGTTTTAGGTTTATTCTGATATCAAGTGCATGTTATCGCTTTGAGAAAACAAATGAAGAAAAAAATATTTACAGATGACTGCACTATAGGGGTGTCACGAGACGAGACAAGATTTTTACACCATTTAAGAAATCCTCAATGGCGAAATGCATGACTAGAAAAAAATATTCTGCAGGTGTATTTGAAATGTTTTAACTAATCATCTTGTAATGAATGTCATTTCAGTTCTACTTTCTAAGTATATGATTTATCATATGCAGTAAAAGACAACAAAACACAAACACAACTGACTGACTTCTCTTCTGTATGATTTCAGTCTCTTCAGACCTTACTGTACATGATTTATGAGCTGCTACAACTTTTGACCTCCTAACTGAACTACTTTCCACAAACTTATCATAGAAATAAAACTGTATAAATAAATGTTAACACTTTACAATAAGGTCTCATTTATTAACATTAATGTATTAACCAACATAAACTAACAATGAGCAAAATATTTGCTACAGCCTTTATTAATCTTTATGTTAGTTAATAAAAAGTAATTCATTGTTAGTTCATGATAGTTCAGTGCATTAATGTTAACAAATGAAACCTTACTGTTTGTGCTTAATAAAATTAAGAGAAAAAAACTTATTCATTTTTATGGTAACACTTTACATTAAGTGCAACCATAATCGCACTCTCTCAATATTCAAAGTGCAAATAAGACCAAATTTTTCTTTGATACAGAGCTAAGAGATGGTTACAACTACACTGCCCAGCCTAAAATAGCTTTCATATTGAGAGATATCTGTATTCATCAGGGAGCCACTTTCAAAATGCGGGGTATTGAAATCGCATTTGAATGCGCCCTCGCGTTTACTTTTACTTTCGCTTGTAACTCTGTGAGAGTGGCGGTGACCGTCATCCAACTGAATTAAATGTTTTTTATTTAAATACAAAGCAAAACGATAGTGGAGGCGTAATGTAAATGTAGCGGTGGCATATTCTTTCCTAATCATCCTAACCTCTGTCATGGCAATATCACGAGACTATTTTTCGCCTTGACGAGAAATCTTGTCACATATTAGACACGAGATCTCGTCACACCCCTAATGCTGTGTAATGTGCAAAAAAAAGAAAAACTTTTTTTTTTTTTTTTTTTTTTTTTTTCTTGATTCTGATGTGGTTTATCATTGGTGGAAAATATTAATACAACTGCCTGACTGTTTGCTCACTTTGTCATTCAGGCGGCCTTTCTGCTGCCCATCTTACAGCGGTTTATGACTGATGGAGTGGCAGCCAGCAAGTTTAGCGAAGTGCAGGAGCCTGAGGCCATAATCGTGGCCCCCACCAGAGAGCTTATCAATCAGATCTATCTGGAGGCCAGGAAGTTTGCATATGGGTACACACTTTATAATTTTCAGCATTATAAATTGGGTAGTTTGTCTATTTATAGATTTTTTTTTTTTTTTTTTTTTTTGTCTTCAACTGAAAAGTCTGGAAACACTGAACTGAAAAGTAAAAATGATGATTTTAAATTTGACTTTGTAATAATGAAACTAATTCTACTTTTTTCTTTTTTACTTGTATCAAATGGCATTACTACCCTAACAACTAGGCTTCAATGTTGGATGGATGCAATGTGTTGGATATTTTTACAATATTTAAACTCTAGATGTAAAAAGACTAATATAAGCATATTTTTATATATATCCAACAAAATACAAATGTCTGATTCTTTAGCAAAAAAAGCCTTGTAGCCTTTGCAAAAATGCAGGTAAATTTTTGCAAAAGCACATTTGCACATTTGTAAATGCTTCACTTCTGGGGATGTGGACATGATTCCCCATAAAATAACTAGAAACAAATACTAACTGTAATGTACTACTACAGTATGCACAGTGAGGCTGGGTATCGATACAGATTGATTTATTATGGGTTGATTGATTGACACTTTGCTTGTAGGCCCCAAGTTAAACTGTACAGCAATTTAATAAATCCTTATACAATTGGTCTTTTATCTTGTAGGACCTGTGTGCGTCCTGTGGTGGTTTATGGTGGTATTAATACTGGATATACTATTCGAGAGGTGTTAAAGGGCTGCAATGTTTTGTGTGGGACCCCTGGAAGATTGCTTGACATCATTGGTCGTGGAAAGGTAGTTTTTTTTCTTTTTCTTTTTTTTTTCTGCGCAATATATTGTGCATTTAATAAATGACTGTATATACTGTGCCTGTCACTTTTCTTTTTTTTCTTTTTTTTTTTTTTTTGACTGTTGTTTGACATGTTCCCATCAGGTTGGCCTCAGCAAGTTACGGTATTTGGTTCTGGATGAAGCAGACAGAATGCTGGACATGGGCTTTGAGCCAGATATGCGCAAGCTAGTGGGATCTCCAGGAATGCCTGCCAAAGAGGATCGGCAAACCCTCATGTTCAGTGCCACCTTCCCAGAAGAAATTCAAAGGTCTTGACTTTTTAAGTTATTATAAGAGTATAGAGTATATATGATTAATATAACATTAGCAGCACATTATTAGCTGTTTGATAACGTAGTCAAGCAAAAGGCTAATCATTAATAACTGCTATGTGCCCGACGTTGTAGAGAGCGATACATAAAATGCTTTACCATTCTGATGCATGCTTTACAATTCTGATCTTTTTTTAAGCTAATTTCAAAGAACAGACTTTCAAAAATACTCTCCCAAAGTTTCGTAGTCCAGATAATTGAGTAAAGGTATTTAAATGGCTATTAAATTTGACATGGTTTTACTAAATTCGCTGGAAATGAACTTCTCAACTCCTCTCGTCACTTATGAGCATTTCCCGGTATCCCCTGAAATGTCACTATCTCTGCTCTCCAAATATGGTGATACACGTTGTATAGAACCATTTAAAAAGCTTAGAAATGTAAACACACTGACATAAACGCTGATTTTTATCAATGGGAAGCCCCGTTTCGACTGACAGGCACGCGATTGGTCCAGCCATCCTCCTGTCAGACTAGCACTTCAGACAGTCCTTCAGACTGAAGTTTTTGTGAGGATTTATAGTTTATGGACTGTTTTGATTTCGGTAATTACATCTAGAAAGGTAAAAGCATTGATGGCATCTATAAAAGAGATATATGAAAGCGAAACGAAAGTCCAGTGAGGAGGACGCACGAGTGGAGAACTGTATGTGTATACTGTAATACTGCATTTACAATGCTTATCAGTGGCATGCACTTTGATCGTGAAAGTGAAAGTGCCCTTTGCGGTCGCATCGCGGTGCCCCCGTGTTCCCATTTCTCCCAATGTGAGCTCCAGTCCATTTCAATTTAGAGCGGTTAAGGCCCGGGTATACTTCATTTCCCGCGAGCCTTTTAAAGAAACTCCTTTGGCCATGAGCGCGGAAAGACGCGTTCGGCGCATGCACACATGCATCGCCTGTGGTCATAATTCACCCCCAGCCTGGTTTAATAGCATTTATATATATAAAAATGTCTTTGGTCAAATTAAGCTGTAAAATAAAGTTTATCACTCTAAATGCAATGGATTTTGAAAGATATCAACAAAAAACGGGCAAAAAAACTTTAAAAGCGATTTTCTCAGGTTTTCAATTGGAAAAAGAGGGCAGACGACCATAATTCAAATGGGTATATCTTTAAAACCATTCAAGGTATGACTTTGACTAGGATGTCATTTTAAAGCTTATTGTCTCATCTTTCCATTGATACCAAAATCTCAATTTTGAAATTTGGGTCACTGTGACTCATTTTGCTGGATCAAGGTCAAATATGGCTGAATTAAACCAGTATTTTCACTTGCTATTGTGCAGCGTTTACTACAGTAAAGTTGACAGAGTGAATCTCAGCTGGTGTGAGTGGAGGTGGGGCTAATTTGCATATTTATGGCGACCATATATACTAAATGAAGCAAGGGTGTAGAGTTACATTCAAGCTATTTTAAGGCATGATTTTTTTTTTTTTTTTTTTCCCAGGAAAAAAAAACAAAACGTATAAATGTCATTTTGGTGATCAAAGATGAGTTTTAAGGGATAAACTTGACTACAGGGGACTTTAACACCATTGCAACTGTATTATGGCTTCTCTCTTAAAGATTTTTATAGGTTTCGCAAAATATATCGTTATTGTGAATTCTTTTGGACATGACCATGTAGTGAAAAATCTGATATCGTGACAGCCCTAACAAAAAGAAGGGTTAAAGGTTTAGTTCACCCGAAAAAGAAACTTGTCATTACTTACTTACCCTCATGTCATCCCACACCCATAAGACCTTTGTTCATCTTCGAAACACAAATTAAGTGTAAAAACAGTTAAAATGGTCAATGTGTCTACAGCGCTTCAACCTTAATGTTATGAAGCAAAGAGAATACTACTTGTGCGCCAAAATAAAGATTTCATTCATCAATTTCTTTACCCTGTCAGACTCTGATGCAGTTGAGACAGTTCAGTGCTTCCGTGTTTGTCCGAACGCCGACTCAGTATTGGCTGACGCTAGGGCTGGACAATAATTCAAAATCAATATATATCGCGATATAATTTTTTTCGATAACGGTGATATGATTTTTAAACACATTTCCGGTATTTCGATATATACATTACAGCATCACTGACTTGAGGCGCAGCCATTAGAAAGAGCAGAACGCGGTTGGCTATTTGCGTGATGACATACACCACAGAAACATGCAGCCACCAGCCAATGCTCAACAGTTGTACGCTAAGCTCAAACACGAACGCGGCAAGTTTTACAAAATGAGTACACCTGATGCAAATGCGAAGGAACAAGCTTCCACAACTTGATGAAAATGTGTGCATAACTACACCGTGCTGATTAATGTTTGGTGCAGGAGAATGTGTGAAATAACTTTAAACACGGATACTTTCTGTATGAGCTATGTGTCACGTGGCTAGTGTTATTAAACTCATCGTGGAGCTCCGCGCTGAAACCGAGCATATGCGCGCTCCGCCTGTATATCATAAAAACAAACGTATTTTTCATGTGTTCGTATTCAAACTCCAGTTCTGTCCGCATCGCGAGCAAAATACAAACAACATACGTGCTGTGCTGAGGGAAACAGCCTACGGCTTGCGTATTTGAACGCAGCTGGAGCAGGCAGAGGTGAATGAACAGCACTTTTGTGACATTTGAATTCTCCACTGTAATGCGATCTCATGCAAACATATTTTCCATTTGTGCTGGTAGATTACAGCAAAACAATACACTTCCGAGAGAAGTGATGCTTCCTCATGCATAATACTGCAATTATAATCTTATGCATACTACAGCGCAGTGATTGGGTTAAAGGTGCTAAAGAGGATGTTTTGTTTTATACATTTTTGCAATATTACTTGAAACTGTCTTTACTAACTGATAAAAGACTATTTATTAGGTGCACTGAAAGTAATAATATTAATATACATCATCTGTGCACGAGGAAGGGGCCTTAAAAACATCAGCCAATCGTTTATGCGATGATTGGCCCTCTGGCTTGTCAATCACTGCCGTGACGTTCCTTGTGAGAGATGAGCGCGGCTGCACGCTCCAGTAACTTTCCACACTCCACAGGCGCCGCATACAATGTTTCTGTCAGGAGACAGGAGTAACAACTGCAGATTATGAGTTACCTGCGGTGAGTCCGACATAATGAATCCAAAATACACGACACAGCGAATGCAGGCGGTAAACACTCGTATTCCACTACTCGTGCATGAGTTTTGGGAGGCGTTCCTTTGAAACGAGCTGTGAAGGAGGGGGGCTGTTCTTACGCATGCGCTCATTTCAAAAACTCACTAACAGTCTTTGGATTCTCAGTCGACAAAAAAATCCTCTCCATCACCTTTAAATGAGCTTTATGTCATGAATATATATGTCGAGATTCGCTCGAAACGGTCTACGTCAGCATGTTCGGCCGAAAGTACACGATTACGTCAGATTTTGTGACGTTGCTCCGACTCAGCTTTTCAAAGAAATCGCTCTGAAAAATGTAAAAATAACTATTTTTCACTTATGAATAACATTGAGTACCTTTTAGTGTTTTCAATGATGTGCAGCCTATACATATCTGTTTACATCTCAAAAAAAGTGTTTTGGGGTTTCATGACCCTTTAAGAATAATAAAATCAGCCTACGTTATAGTTTAATGTTAAAGATATTAATATTACTAAAGTGAGTGAGTCTTATGTTTATTTTTATGTTTGTATGAAGGCTAAATACAAATAAAAGCTGAACATAAATTTATTTGTACTGTTTTTATTTCTAAAATATTTTATAGTTTTATAGGAAGAGATTTCATAGATTTGGCAAATTCATTTTTCAGACGTTTGTAGGTACAGACATCCGTTGTGGCCGTTCTTGGCAGTTTTTCTGAGGCTATTATATAGTTCATATCGATATCGGAATTATATTGTATCGACCGAAATTAAGAATTATACCGTGATTATAAATTTTGGCCATATCGTCCAGCCCTAGCTGACGCTGTACACATGAGCAGCATGACGCTCATAACAAGGTTGAACTACTGTAGTCACATGGACTATTTTAAAGATGTCTTTACTACCTTTCTGGGCCTTGAATGATGATAATTAGGTTGCTTTCTATGGGAAATATAAAAAACACCTCAGATTTTCATCAAGAATATATTAATTTGTGTTCTGAAGAAGAACGACGGTCTTATGGGTGTGGAATGACAATTAAGAAATTGATGACAGAAATTTTATTTTTGGGTGAACTAATATTTTTAAGTCTCCTTGCGGTTTTCAGCCAAAATAAAAGCTCAATGGTTTAACATTTGAAAGAAATTAGCACAACCATCAGTATTATGTAAGTATTGTAATTTTACTGTTCTGTAAAATAAAAATGAAATAATGACTTCAGTAGGACTGATGTATGTATCATGTATTGCATGATAGGTTGGCAGCAGAATTTTTGAAAGTGGACTACCTTTTCCTTGCTGTTGGTGTGGTGGGCGGAGCATGCAGTGATGTGGAGCAAACGATCATTCAGGTGGACCAGTACTCCAAGAGAGAGCAGCTGCTTGAACTGCTTAAAACTACGGGTGTGTTCACATGCATAAGTGTTTTGATTTTACACTGAGGACTTTACATTGAAGCACAAACTAGTTGTCAAAAGCTTTTGATAGCTTAGCAAGGAGCAAGACAGATTTGTAATGAAAACAAGGCCGAGTGTTGCTGCGAGATGTGTGGTGGTTCTTTGTTTGGAACTATTTTCGTGGCTGAAACAGAACGAAAAGTCAGAAGATATAAGATATATAAAATATAAGTGCTTCCATTCAACAGTTGAATAAACAAGTAGTTAAAATTAAATCAATGTCACATTTTCAATCGTGATGGTGGAAGATGACGATCTTCTTGGTCGTGTGATGTTGCTTAACTGTATCATGTTGTAAATATAAGAACTCCACATTTTGAATTTTTACCGCAGTGTTGACCGAGTTTCTGTGTGTGCTCCGCTCATTTGTTTCCATTTCGAATGATTTATTTTTTTATTCTTTAAGAGCAATACCTTTATCGTTATAATTTATCTTCCCTGGTGTGAATGGGCCTTAACAGAGATTTTACCAAATGTACCAGTAAGAGGTTCATTATTACATTGCCTTTGTTCCACTGTGATATTTTTGTAGGGCTTTGTATTATAAAAAAAAAAAAATTGCACAAGTATGTTATTTTATTGCACATTTAATTTAAGATAATCTATCATTTTACATTAAATCCCAAAACGGATGTTGAATCAACATTAATGACATCAGTTTTTTTAATTTTTTTTTTTAATAAATTTTATGCATAAAATCTGGGTAACTTTATTTTCACTGCCAAGACATTAAATTATCAGTTTAATGGCATTTTGTGTTTGGAATTACAGGGACTGAGCGCACAATGGTCTTTGTTGAAACCAAAAGAAGTGCTGACTTCATAGCAACTTTCCTCTGTCAAGAGAAGATCTCCACTACAAGCATCCACGGGTACTATTTCCTCTACTTCTCTCTCTCTTCCCCCAATAAACTGTTCATTCTGATTCTGTGTTGAAAAGTAGCCATATAACCTCTGAATTGCCATAAGTTATTGGTGCATGTTAGTACGATTTAGTCTGGGTAAACCCAGCCTGATCTGCCGGCGATTTGATTTCGCTCGGCAACTCAGTCTGGAAACCCGTGCATTCATTTCTGCTGCGCTGTTACACTTTTGCGGGAACCAATCATAGACTGGCTTATCCACCTTGCTCGCTATTGGCGGGTATAACACGATGACGATAGAGAAGCGACGGCAAGCAGCTTTCAAACTCTATCTGATCTACCAGTCTCTCGCACGACCGTCGCTCCAAAATAACAATGCACAATCACAGTGACGCCGATTGTGTTACGCATTTAACTTACCTGAGAGAAATGTAGCAGAGCGTTGATCCAACAGTCTCTTCATAGGAATTTTACAAACAGCGATTAATGACACACAGATTCTCTGCTGTTATTTTGGTGGTTTGCTTCACGATGTGAGTACAGGACTCTTTTACTTCAATGCCCCTTGATGGTAGACAATATTTTTATTATTTGCTCTATATGTTTCGTTTCCCTGCTTCTTGAATCTCGCGCCGCCTAAGCTGACTGGAATTCTTTTTGGTCGTCATGACAATGACGTAGTTTAGGGCGGCTATATTCCGCGTTCATTTACACTGAACAGTATCAGAGTTGCCTTTTAACCTCTCGACGATGCTGAATGACTTCTTTAGTTAGCAAACAAATTGCTCGAGTGGG
Source organism: Megalobrama amblycephala (assembly GCF_018812025.1). Classification (NCBI taxonomy): domain Eukaryota; kingdom Metazoa; phylum Chordata; class Actinopteri; order Cypriniformes; family Xenocyprididae; genus Megalobrama; species Megalobrama amblycephala. Next base: position 33,576,287 of record NC_063045.1, read on the forward strand.
TGTAAATACCGATCACTTTCATGTTTTTTTTGCACAACCTGCAAAAATCGCTCGATGCCATTGCTGCTTCTGCAAACCGCGGATCAATGCTACAAACTAACCCTGCGTCTCAATCAGCTCCCTAGTTCCCTAGGTCGTGTATCAGTATATCATGCAAGTGAATGTGGCTGATTCCCTGATCAGTGCCCTGACTACTGAACTAGGGAGCTGATTGAGACATACGGTAAACCTGTCTGGAGTTTTCGCATTGCTCTGCAAAGTACGTCACCCGGATCGTTGATCTGAATGGTTGAAAGACTATCCAATTGCGTGACTAATGCTCGTTGATGACGCCTCTTGTGCAGTAGGAAATGCATAGCAAACTCCCCAGACCAATGTTCAATTTTAAATTGAGCTTGGTCTGGTGATAGCCAGACTAAGTACGATTACTCTGTCTGACAAAAGCTTTAAATTGAACACTTTTCCTCTGAACAGTGATCGGGAACAGCGGGAGCGAGAGAAAGCTCTCAGTGATTTTCGCACAGGCCAGTGTCCAGTGCTGGTTGCCACATCTGTCGCTGCCAGAGGCCTGGACATTGAGCATGTGCAGCATGTGGTGAATTTCGACCTGCCCAGCAACATCGATGAATATGTCCATCGCATTGGAAGAACCGGACGCTGTGGGAACACTGGTCGGGCTGTGTCCTTTTTCAACCCAGAGTCAGATACTCCATTAGCTCGCTCTCTGGTCAAAGTCCTTTCAGGGGTTTGTACTTCTCGCTTCTGACACTTCATATTGATTTAAAAAAAAAAAAAAAAAATTCAAGTATCCACAAAAGCTCAAACGTGCTTGCTTGATGTGCAAGAAGCAACCTTGTAGAGTCAGAGCGACGCATCATAATCTGAAAACCATGCCCACCGGGGGGAAACAATCCAACCCTTTCCATTGACTTTGTATTGTGTGAAGCGGCTTCCTTGTCATTTCTGACATAAAAACAGAACAATGTCTAAAAGCTGCTTTGTGACAGGGTTTACAATAAACAAAGGTGCTAAAAAAAAACTAGTTTTTTTGAGTCAAGAGCTTATAAAAACTGAGCGTTTAAGGACACAAAAGTGGATACAGGCAATTGAGACAGAGTTCAACGTGTCATATTACTCTGAGAACTACGCCCACTGGAGGCGAGTGTAATCGGCAACAGGGAACGTAATTTGTCTCCTTAAAGGCTGGCTTTTATGGTTCAGTAGCTTATAAAAAACTTAGTTCTGTGTTTAGCTTGTTTGCTGTACACCCTGTCTCACAGCAGCCTTTAGGCATTGTTCTGTCTTTTGTTAGAAGCAAGAAATGACAAGGAGGCAGCTTCACCAAATACAAATGGAGAGGGTTGGATCGTTTTCCTCCTGGGCATGGCCTAAAAGTGCTCTCTATTGGTTTACCACGTGTACACGTGTTTGTTTGTTTTTTTTAATAAATGTATTAACATCTTGCAGATTCTGTGGGTGTATGCTAACATGTAATCTTGCCTGGTGTACTGTGCTAGAATATCTGGGACTTGTCACAGCACTTATATATTATTGCCTTTTTGTTGGTTTGATTGCTTCCGTTCTCTTAATTTGTAAGTGGCTTTGGACAAAAGTGAGTTATTAAATTCAAATATCTCCCATAAATCTCCATCTCCCAGGCTCAACAGACAGTTCCCAAATGGCTGGAAGAAATAGCTTTCAGTGCTCATGGGACAACAGGCATTAACCCACGTGGAAGATTGTTTGCGTCTACAGACACACGGAAGGTACGCTACATCCAAATCCCTGCCCTGAGCTTCAGTTGGGCTGCTGTAATGATGTGATGCATGTCTGAATGGCTTTTGGTTTGTAGGGAGGATCCTTCAGGACAGATGAGCCGCCACCAGCATCTGCCCCAAAACCAGCAGCCGCAGCAGATGATGAGGAATGGGAATAACTACGCATACACCTTGTTCTATTATGTAGATTAACTTTTATTTTGAGTTTATTCATTTCTCCAATGTGTTTGTTAAAAAGTTGAATGATTCATGTAGCATTACAGTAAAGCTGTTGCATTAAAAGAAGTCACATTCTGAAAGCTGTAGGTTTGATCTCCAGGGCAGAATACTAATCAAGACATGATACCTTTTAGCAGTTTGGTTTGAATTGATGATTTTTTTTTTTTGTATCACTTATTTTGACTAGAGCACAACTGGATTAGTGGATTTTGTTTTAAGTTGTCACATTAACACTTTGCTAAGGGTGTATTGAGTTTTGTAAGCCTTTACCTGAAGCTCTTTCCTACAGTTGTACCTTATCAGTCAGTTCTGTTGTTAAATGTGACAGTTTGCAGGTTGTTTTTCTTGACGTTTTCGTCAAAGCCAAAGTATACAACAAGTAAAGAAACTTGTTTTGCCGATGTACCTTGCCAGGAAAAGGTAAATAAAGTGTTTACCAGACATCTTGGTTTTCAAATCTGAATCTGTTGCTATAATTTAGTAATCAGGCTCCAGAACCTCATCTCTTGATCATAAATGACTGAAATTTGTTGGTCATAAAGACGGAACCCCATGTAGGTCTCAAGTTTCTGAATCATTTTAAAATGTTGCTCCATTTTTCTGTAACTAAAAATCTTTAAACAAAGCTGCTTTGTCTTTATGGGAGATGAAAAGTTTCTCAGTTTGAAGTTTTCATAATAATGGATTCTTTGTTCATGTCTGCATTTTGAGGGAGCTATGATAAAATAAGATTTCTCACAGTAACCTTTTAACCATAGCATCTGATTAGTAGTTGCCAGTATTGGTCCATTTATTGTGTACATAAAGTTTTTCATTAAGACAACTGTCATGTGTGTAAATACACTAAGATGCATGAAGTGGTAATATTCAGTAGTCTTCAAATGAAATAGTTTCAGGTAAGTCTAACAGTAAGGTACAGAAATTCAATGATCAAATGTAAAATGCACAGTCTTTTATAATTTAAATATAATCAGTTTTGTTAGTCACAAAAGTGATTTTTCTCTTCTCATTAACATTCTATTGGAGATATTAGGCTGATGCCACTAAAACCAAATGCAAGGGTCTAATATAATTATAGGTAGGGTTGTTGTTTCTCTGTTGTTTACGTCTGTTCAAGCACAAATAGATGAGGAAGAGAACGCGATTCGGTGTTTGTGTGCGAGTTCAGAATCGAATCCTCTTTCGTGTCCCCTTGAGCTCAAATGTTTTAAAATCACTTGAATGTCAAATGATAAACTTTCAAAGGTTAAACTTTGCAATTAATCCGAGAATCAAGTGTTTTGAACCGTGGTGCCTGGTCCGTACGGATCAACTAGGATCCATTCCCTACATTAAACATCGTACGTCCTGCAATGTGACTGCGACTTGCACAAATCATAACTATCTATCCATAACTATTTAACTATACAATAAGTTTGAAGCTACTGGTTTGAGCTTACAGTGCATTTTGGTCTCCATTAGAGAAACACAATGACAGGGCAGCAGCTTGGCTCAATAAGGCCTCCAGTGTCCACAGTAAGATTTGAGTTTTTCCAGTTGTTTGAGATTTAGGCTACCATTAATGATTAAAAAAACAATTTATATCAATAAAATATTTTAGAGTTTGGCATTACTATAAAAACCCATATTTATAAGATGCCCATGGAATTATATGACGTTGAGTTATTTGAAATCAGAAATATCTTGATTTTATTCAACTTGACCTCATTAGAGGTTTTCCGAGGCCCCTGGTTGAGAACCACTGCCCTAGTAGGGTCACCACCATCAAACAAACCAAATCTGGGACGATTACTAAGTTTGTGTGGGACATGTTACCAACACTAAATCACAACCTGAAGCTGTTATATAATGTCTATCTAACTTAATAAAAACATTTGTATTCTGCCTTTCAGCTGATAAAAATACTTTGTTCCTTAGTCTCTTCCAGAAACACCATTACATCACAATGTAACATAACATGTCTTTATTTTACAGGAAAGGAAAACGAGCAATTTGAGCTAACAAAATAAATAAGGTCAATTTTGATTTCATGTGTACTTTAAATTCAACATCACTGACCCTAAAGGCAGAAACAGTTCTTCTGACCAGTGCTGCGTTCACGCCACCTCGTATTTACCGGAATCTTCAGATGACAACACGTGACGTTATATTTGGAGATTCGGAGCTGTTCAAGTCCTTGGACTGGGAATTATGCGTTTCCATGGCACCACTATCAACGCCTGTGAATCTACAGCGGCCACGTGGTACATCTGGGCGCTTTCAGAAAACTCCCAGCCTACAAACTGTAATTACGAGCTCTACGAGGACGTGAACGCTTTTTACAAGCTAGAATCTCGTAACTACAGGAATTACGAGGCCGCGTGAACGCACCTCAAGTCCAACTCCGCTCCTCATTGATTTGATTGACAGCTGTCACAACCTACTAGTGACCGTGTTTACTCTTTTCTTTTCAGCCATTGGATAGGATTAAAAAAACGGCTGTTGTATTTGTGTAAGGCGGGATGTTACTTCTGTCGAAGTGCTGTTAAAGGTGAAAAACTACTCAGCAAAAAGAATAAATAAAATGCTTTCTTTAAAAGGCAAAAGAACGCATGCACGTTTTCCCAATATGATAATTAAAAACCAACAGACTGGTTAAAATACGGGACATTTTCTCAATATGCGACGTGCGGGACAAGGAGTGAAAATGCTGTGCGGTACCGTACAACCATGCGTACAACGCAAAGCGGGACGGGTGGTCACCCTATGCCCTAGGGCCTCTATTAGCCTATACAAATTTGAACTCTCATGAGTAATTTCTAATATCAACAGCAACAACAATAAATTAACAGTAAGATTATTTTACATTATCATTTTAACAAATAGAAAAACTGTATAAAAATAGATTAAGGGAACTCTTTGCTGATTAAAGTTTTTAGAATACAATATAAAATGTTAGTTTTGTGTTTAACTAAACAACGCATTTAGATCTGTTCCCAGAACAGCTTCTATTGCGTATAGACTGGCGCCCGCTCTGGAATTGTGGGTAGTGTAGTTGTTTAAACTCTTTCTCGCGTTCCAAATGCGTTGTGTAGCTGTGAAATCTGCACTACTAATCCCATGTAACATTTGAAAGGCATGTGCCGTTTAAATACCGAGTTTCCTTTTCAAAATAATCGTCTCAGCAGATTGTCGGTTTATGTCTGATTTCGGTAAGTTTATAATTAAAACTTCCTGATTAGCTTATATAATAGTAAAGCAACACGCGTATGCACATCTGAGCAGATAACCACGTACCTAACAGTTTTGTTTATGACAGGTTGAGCTGCTGTTTCATAGGGACATTTAAATTGATTTAACGTTAGTGTTTACAGTAATGGTCGAATGAAGTATGTGTTCTGGTTGTTCTCTCGTTAGATGCTAAATGCATATGCGTTGGCAGGGCTTAAAATGATGCGTTCACACATTTATATTCTTACTATGATTTAACATATCACGTGTGTATTGTAGAGGAACTAACGTTACAGGTGTTTGTTTCTTAAACTTAGAATAGACATATTTCATTATTGACACACTGGATATATGAAGGTTTTTTCCATAGCAACTGCAGTGCTCATATAATGACACCTGCTGTCATATGACTTTCAGAAGTTTCTTCAAACAGCAGAGAGATGATATTATGAGCTTCAACATATCTGGTCATTTTAAACCGTGAATGGCTTTTATATGCAGAAGTAAAATAATTATGAGTATTAATACTCTATTCACAGAACACGTTTTGTTTGTCAAGACCCCAAACAACAGGAAACGTAATCTACTTACACTGCGTATTAACAGGATTTAGTGTTGATTAGATTTGCTGTTTCTGAATAACTTTGCTTTTGCGTGCTGAATATTAAGATTATCTTCAGTGTTGTGGTAATAATACATTTGATTAAGATACAATTTGTTCGTTTATTGGCAGTTGCTGTGAGTGCCAGTGTCCTGCTGGATGTTACTCATAGGACAGGAATCTCTGTGGTGTTGTTTTGTGTTCTCTTCTGTGGAATGACGCTTTAGAGTCTGTGTGTGACATGTCTCCTCATGTCCTATCCATTTACTTGTATGTTCAGGTTTTGAAGTGTCATTCCAAATATACATGTCTGCCTTTTTACACTGGAAATTGATATTTAAGTTTCGACCTCTCTGTCAAAAGTCTTCAAATGTGGTGCTTTTGAGGAGTGAACCATCTTTCATATTCAACCATCTCCAGGTTTAGTGTTCTTGTCTGTTTGTCCAACTGTTTGTCTGTTTGTGTTCAGGTGATGACGGTTTAAACGAAGCACAGCATCATGGATGAGGACAGTAAACCGTTACTAGGATCAGTGCAAGCTGGGGAGTATTACACGGACTCACTGGACCCCAAGCAAAGAAGGTACTGTGTGTGTGTGTGTGTGTTTCCATCAAAAACAGTCATGATGTTGTTTTTTCATCCCACTCTCTGACCCTTACAATTAAACTAAACAATTTTGCTGCTGACTTTATTTCAAAGTCTTCAATTACCAGACACTTTGGGCAAACTTACAGACACAGTCAAGAACCCCTCTCTCTCTCTTTATGGGTTAACATCAAGAGTTAAACTCTTTTTAACCTAATTCATATTAACCATTCATTCATTTTAACCTAATTCCATTCAGTTTAGACATCTTAATGCTTAGTCTATCACCCTACACTGGTTTCCTTCCAGGACTAATTAGCAATACTGGCAAGATTGCATTAGCTCAGTCTGGTATTTCACAAATACTGTCTAAGATGTAGCACTATGTGCAGTGTGCTTCAGAACATAAACCCACCTAGTGCTGCTTAAGAGCATATTTTTGGATTACATTACCTTCATTTGCACAATATCACAAAACGCACTAATGCAGGGCTGCTCAGTCCTGTTCTCAGTGATCTACCTATCTGGATTGGGCCGATCTGCACTAATGTATACAGTAACAGTTCTTCTCAGCCTTGTGCTGATCTGAAGCCACCAGACATGGTGTGAAGAGCCGCATCCTAGATTAGCATTCTTAATGCGAGATGCCTATGAACCCCCCCTCAGGGTCCTGTTTGCTTTGTCCTTCAGACCGTTCCATGTGGAGCCCAGGAATATTGTGGAGGATGATGGTCAGGAGAGGGTGTCCGCTGAAGCTGCGGTGCTGAGCAGTAGAGTTCATTACTACGGCCGTCTGACAGCCTCTTCAGACAGACTGCTGGTGTGTCACTGTCTACTTCCCATTTCACTTCAAATACCAATGCATGTTTCAAATGTGCTGTTCTATGTGAGGACAAACAAACTTGGAAATAGCATAAAGAGGTTTATTAGGCCTGTTGTGGCTATTTGCAATAACTACAGTCATTGTGCATCTCAAATTTGAATCTTATTTCCAACCAAGTAAGAGAAATTTGAGTGAATATACAAATGCCATATAATCGAGTGTTCTAAATTCTTATGGATTCATTTGCACAATGTAAAATATTTTTGTCTATTACATGTTATCATAAGCTCCCAACACTAATTCTGTGCAGATGTTAAGCTTTGGTCACATTAGAGAACTTTCTGCAAAAAAATTTTGTGGGCAAAAAGGTCCATTGTATATTATAAGTAGTGTAGCGTTGTATGAAACCCAGCTCACACAGAAGTCACTTTCAAACCAAGCAGCTTCCTGTTGGTCAATGCAACTAATTCGCATGACCAATTTGAACCCACTACAAAACCTGCGTAGGGACATTTTTCGGCCCCACATGAAATTCAAAATTGCATGGATTCCTATTGAAATTGCTGGATTTTGCCTGCAAAAATTTACAGAATAATGGTAAATGTGAGCGCAGCTTTAGAATGGAGAATATATTAACACAACTTTTGTCAAATACATTCATCAACGCAGTAGTCTTCCTTTGTGTGAAATGAAGGCTTGTGGGTTTAATCAGATCACCATAAAATACAAATGAAAATGGAGAATTTAGGATAAAGTATTCAACACAATTGTGAATAATATTCAGAATGACATTCATTCATTCATAACATTGATTCTACCCCTTTCCAATATAGGATTACAAAGACTTTAAGGGATAATTTGCCCAAAAATGAAATTTCGGCAATCATGTCGAATCATCTTTTTTTTTTTTTTTTTTGTGAAGCACATAATACAGGTTTGGAATGACATGAGAGTGAGCAAATGATGGCAGAATTTAAAACTTTCCCCTTAAGCTTGCACTGTGACAAACAAAACAGGCAATTGAGTTGTTAACATTTTAATTATTTGCATGTCAGTTAGTGTCAAGCTAAAGTTTTGTCACTATGAGATCATCCTGTTGTTTGAGGGCTGTAAGTGGGTGAAGTCAAGGGCTACAATATCTTTATGCTGCCTTATTTCACAGATATTAATAAGCAGTCTGCTGTTTTGAATCTGTGTATAATTAAATTATCCAGTGGCTTTGATTTCTTTTTTTTGTTTTGCCTGGTTTGGTTTGTGAAGGATGCAATTCTAAAATCAGCTTAACACGGTCTTCAACCACAAATTTTGCTTTCCACCAGTATTTTAGGACAGTGCATTGTTTGTTTGGGGACTCATGAAGTTTGTGATCTAGGCCCGTACTGTGATGTAATGCTTTTGTTTATGCACCTTATCTACCTCAGGCACCTCCAGACCATGTGATTCCTTCTCCTGAGGACATCTATATCTACAGTCCACTAGGAACAGCGTTCAAAGTGCAGGGAGGCGACAGCACTATCAAAAACCCCAGCATTGTCACAATGTAAGACCAACCTCAAAAAGGCTTTTAATGCAGTGCTTTGCACAGAGAGTTTGTGAAGCCCTGCCACTGGGAACTGCAGTGCCAAAGCTATACGGAGCAGAATGTTATGTCGAGTTTATTACCAACAGACAGCCAATCAGAAATCTGGGCTATACTTACATTGTTAAATATTCATGGCCTTTAAACAGCACAGTTGTTTCTGCAATTGTTCAGTTTTAGCACCTGAGGGAACCTGTTAATGGAACGTTAAGACAAGCAGAGTAGATTTACATGGTTACATTTCCACAGATGTACAAGCAGTTATTAAAACTGATTTTTTGTGTGTGTGTGTGTGTGTGTGTGTGTGTGTGAGTGCAGCTTTGCCATATGGAACACTATGATGGGAACATCTATATTAAGTATACCATGGGGAATAAAACAAGTAAGTTTACACTTTTCTTGTGTTTTTCCTTTACTCACTGCTGGTTATTATGAAGATAAATTTTTCTTTACTCTCTTTCTAGTCTGGTTTCACTCTGGGCATCATCATCATTGTTCTTATGGGCCTGCTGACACTCTACTGCTGCTACAGAGTATTAAAGTCCACAAAGTCCATACGTAAGCCAACCACATGACTTCTCTCAAATTAACAGCCGCCATTTCACATTTTTACAGCCACAATACACAAGGTTCCTGTTATGAAAGATATAGGTTAATAAATCATGCGGTTAATAATATCTTTTTATCATTTTCGGATTAATGTTCAATCATTATGACCCTAATTTTTTAGGGGACCCCAGTGACGGTTCTGGTACTTCTTCATGTGACAGAGAGATGGGATAATCCAGGGCTATAATGTTTATTTTAACTGGCCCTTCTTAAGGATAAGAATTGTAGTGCTTTGCATGGAGTTTGTTTGTTTGTTTATCAAACCATCATTTAACAGCCTAGATCTGGAGTTCCTGCTAGATCTAGGTCGTGATATGTTCCTACATTATTTCCTCCTCGAGTATGAGCTCCATATTCTCACTATAGAGAATTTTTTTGCCTAAAGGTTCTTAAAAAACCATTCCATTTCAAAAAATTCGATTTTCCTGACTTATTTCAGGTTTGCAGGGTTAACATGAATTCTGTGTAATATGGAGCTCTGTCTTTGCAGCTTATGTGGATACCTCAGACTGGGAGTTTCCTGATGTGTGTAAATATTACTTTGGGGCATTTGGAAAATGGTCGAGTCTCTTCTTCTCACTGGTGTCACTGATTGGAGCGATGGTGGTCTATTGGGTTCTCATGTCTAACTTCCTGTTCAATACAGGGAAATTCATTTACAGTAAGTGATTGTTTTCCCCACCATTCCTCATCTTTTTCTGCTGTACATTAACTGATAAGATGATGTTTTGTAGGAAGATCTGTATAACTGCTTGTATATTTTGCATTCACAGACTATGTTCACAATGTCAGCACATCAGATACTTTTGGTACAAATGGAACAGATAGAGGTGAGTAGTCATAGTGATTTATTTTGATTATTATTATTGTTAGTAGTAGTAGTAATTGGTCTGAAGTCATGAAGCATGGTCTTTTTGGATTCCTTGAGCCATACAGAGTCTAATAATACCCAGGGTTAAATGGTTTGAGGTTTTTTTTCCCGCAAAAAGCTGTAATTTATTTGAACAAAACTTGGTAAATGTCCTTGGGACGATACTTCGAGTTGTTTCGAGACAGAATCACCTAGTGGTTGGCAAGTTTTAAACGTGCCTCATGCATGAATCATGAGCCCATCTTATCTAAGTCAGCCAAATTGCCTAGAGAAGGTTTTTGCCAATCCTCTTACAGATATTGACCATTCTTTTAACCATATGATTTTAAGACAATGCCTCACAAAAATTATTCACTGTATTTTTTGATATTCCAAACCATTTTCTGTGATCATGAAGATCACAAAATAAAGGAATCTACTGAAATAAAAATATAAAAATTCTGTTAAATTAAAAAAAATAAAAAATCTACTTATAACTTCAGCGCTGATTTGCCTGATATATTGGTCCAATATTGAAATGGATAGAAATGTTTAGACATACTCATTTGGCATTTTAAGCTACATTTCATGTGCTTGACCATTCAAAGTATCATTCATTCATTTATTCATTTGTTTAAAATGAATTATGTCTCTTGCACTAGTGATATGCCCATATCCAGATGTGGATCCAGACAGGAACAGCAGCATTCTCCTGTACTATGCGAGTGAGAACAGCACTGGTCATGTGTTTGATCTCTGGTGGAGCAAAACCAACACCATCCCGTTTTACCTCATTGTTCTGCTGCTGCCGCTGCTCAATTTCCGCTCGGCTTCTTTCTTCGCCAGGTTCACTTTCCTAGGTATGACCTTTATTTTCCTAGCTAGAGAGGTAATATTTCTGTTTTTTGAACACAATTTTTTTCTTATATCAATATTCTATATTTCTATAGAATTATATATTCTATATTCTTATTTCTTATTTTTTTTTATATAGCAAGATATCTAAATGTCAGATGAACATGTATCCAATAGGATTCGAGGGTGTAATAAGGTTTGCTATGGTAGTCTGTCATGTTTCAGTATAGAGCAGATTTCAGGGGTACTAGATAGGGTTGGAAGACAGATAATACTTTCAAAATCTTCATATAACAGGTCATTATCATGTGAAACAGGATGGTTCTTGACTTTCTGGTCTGCCTATTGATATGAAATAATCTTGTCAGTTGTGTTTTATGACTGATATGAACAGCAGCTTGGGTTTTGATCAGTTCAGCTGTATACTCTGCTGTGAACCTGCTGCTTAAGAGGCTTTCATTGATTTTCACAGGCACTATATCGGTGCTCTATCTCATCTTTTTGGTCACATATAAAGCCATTCGACTGGGCTTTCACCTGGAGTTCCACTGGTTCGATTCATCCAAGTTTTTTGTTCCAGGTAAAGAAGTTTTTTTTGTTTGTTTGTTTTTTATCCCCCTCCAATCTTGCAACTTCTTGAGCATGTAGTCATGAAATCAGCTGTAAACACATTTTAAAGAGATATCTATGGTTCTTTATTCACTTCCTTTCACATGACTTGGTTACCCATTGCAGTGAACTCTACAGAGCAAAGCTTCAAACCACAAGCTCAGTGTTGCATAGTTGAAGCGTTTTAATGCAGTAATAAAAGTTTCAGAAAGCTAATTCAACTTTGACCCCATTTGCTGCTCAACTTTTGAAACGCAGCCAATGGCCCCTTTCACACAACAATCCCGGTAAATTACCCGAACGACTTTTCCGATAAATGCATGTCACGTTCAAACACAAGCAACGCCGCTCTGTCTTTTTACCGGTAAGAGACCATTCACGCATTAGGGCCAAAATATATGTACCAGTAAACTCTGGTCGTATGTTTACAGAGAAAAACAATGAAAAGCAGTGGAGCTTACCGTAAACGGCTCTAACAGAGCTTTATGATTGGCCAAAAGCAGACTTCTTATGTCAGCTTGTTCTGACCTCATTCTTTGTTCACACACACCATCAAACCAGTAATTTACTGGTAATAGTAACTTCTTACTTTCTTAATGGTAACTTAATTTACTTACTGGTAACTTCTCATACCGGAAAATTGTCAGAACCAATTCATCTGTATTTTTGAAAAGATCCTGTTCACACATGATCTCTTAACAGTCATTTATTGGTAATTTACCAGTAAAGACTGTATTTGTAAAAGGGGCTAATGATTGCCGGACAATTTGCATGACATTAAATGAAGATTTAATTGCTGATCCAGAGATCCAAATGTTTTGCGAACCCATATTTAGTTTTTCAGTTTTCTTTCCATGATGTACTGAGGCAAGCAAAGCCCTGACTTGAGTCATGTGAAAGAGAACTATGGTAGTGTGAATAAGCACGTATTGATTTATGTGTAATATGTGGTTGTCTTTGTTGTCTCTGGCTTGATTTAGAGTTCAGATCACTGTTTGCTCAGCTGAGCGGGGTTCTCACATTAGCATTTTTCATTCACAACTGCATCATCACGCTTATGAAGAACAACAAACATCAAGAAAACAATGTGAGTGTTCTCCGCCTGTCTACATCACTGCATGATTACTAACTCTGCACATCAGCTCTGTCCTTGTAGCATCAGTTCCATATTCCATACATTATACTTGTGCATTGTGTGCAAAAAAAGGTGACTGAAACAGCTAGTGATGAGCATTGTACTTTCTAAAAAAGGAAAAATGGAGATGAGTCATTGTGGTTGAGATTGAGCTGTCAGGAAGAACAGAAAGAACCTCACTGTCAGCCAAACTATGACCATTTTTCCATTTATGTAATGATTCTTGGACATTTGTGTAGTTTGGCCATAACGCTTCATTTCACAACATCCAGTCACTGAGCAAAAACAGAAAATGTTTATTATGGCAACATGAAGATTTCTTTTTATTTATTTATTTATTTATTTATTTAAATATTGGAGTGAGACTCACAAAGCCTTTCAACATTTCACATTTCACCACAAAATATGTTATATATATATATATATATTGCATAAAGAAAATGTATCCCATTTTAGGACTGTTATTATTTTAGGGTTACTAAATGTACTGACTTAGTAACCCTAAAACCCTAGTAACCCTTACTCTTTAACTAAAATCATTGTATACTCTTCCCAATCTGTAAAATTTTAAAGTAAACAATGCGCTAGAACGACTTTCCCAAACCGGGATTCATGAGGGAACTGCAGGGGGTTCAAGTGCTGAGCAAAACCTAATAATTAATTAAATTTAATGTAACATTAAAATAATCAACTGGGCCTGAAAAAATTTATTAATAAGAAGGTTTCCATATCCTAAACCCAAGTTGCAGGACAAAAAACATAACAATGAATAGAAAAGAAAAAATAATGTCCACACAGAGAAGTTACAGCCCCGTACAATATATATTTATTTATGAACGGCGCGCGAGGGGCCCCATATGGAGCTGTAACTTCAGTTTTTTTGGACGTTATTTTTTTCTTTTCTATTTACCTGAACAATTAATTGAAATAAAACTGAAATAGCAATTTATATTTCATCAAATCATATTATCAAACCAAAGGCTGCGATTTAACTGAAGAAGTATATAGTCAGTTGCTTTGCGCGTTTCAGAGTGAAGAGCTGTGTTCATCAACTTGTGTTAGTATATTCACAATATATATATATATATATATATATATATAATATATATATATATGATTGAAACGGGTTCTGGAACAAGAACAAATGTTGGGCGGGGCTTGATTTGGTCCATGGGGAATTGATTGGTTGGATGGTTGTGGTTTGCCATCAGGGATCTCATGTGAGTGACAGGTCACTTTTTTTGTTGTTGGTTTTTTGTTTTGTTGTTGGATGTCTCAGGAAAAAAAATGTTTGTCATGTGTTTGTCATGTGACCATTAACTGACAGTCAGTTAATTGACACACGACAAACACATGGTGACATCAGAGAACTGTGAGCATATGTGGTTAAATTATTGAAATATTAACTTCAAATCTCAGGAAGTACTTCAAGTAAATATCATACATCTAAGGAGTTTGTTTGATGAAAAAGTTTGGGAACTTGTGTTCCAGAATGTTGTATTAGGATTTGATTAATTTTAATTCAACGGAATATGAATTGGATATACTGGAAACCCCAAACCTGTTGATTGAAATTGGGGTGTTGTGAAATTGGATATTGTGAGGTTTTTTTTCTTTTAAATTAATTATTTATCATTGATTTTAGCATTATCATCATAATATAGATATGTATATAGAGTTTATGGCAGTATAATAATAATAATAATAATAATAATAATAATAATTGTACTATTATTATTATTATTATTATTATTATTATAATTACTGTTATTTTTGTGACATTTTGTGATTTTGTGATGAGGTGTGACCTACTGTACTGTGCTCTCAGGTGCGGGATCTGTCCTTGGCTTACCTGCTGGTGGGATTGACATACCTCTATGTGGGAGTGCTGATCTTTGCTGCTTTCCCATCACCACCGCTGTTTAAAGAGTGCATTGAACCAGTAAGACTGATCATTTCCTGCAAATGTAATATCATGTATGTTTAGTTGTTAAAATAAGTAGTTTCAAGTGCAGCCATTAATATTGACGTTGTCTCCTCCTCTATTACAGAACTTCCTGGATAACTTTCCCAGCAGTGATATCCTAGTGTTTATAGCGAGGACCTTCCTTCTGTTCCAGATGACCACTGTGTATCCTCTGCTCGGGTACCTGGTGCGCGTGCAGCTCATGGGCCAGATCTTTGGGGACCATTACCCAGGGTCAGTAATAATTGTGTATATTGTAATAACTGTGGCCACGTACACACTCCAGCTAAATTCGGTTGTCAGTTCACCTTTTAGTGCTTAATCACGTTATGTACACACACAGTTCAGTAAAATACGGAAGTGACAACCTCATTCTACAACCGAATGCTAGTAAAATCAGCAAACAATAAGCCCATAATAAACCGAAATAAATCCAAATGCTTTATGCTGAAAATAAGACCAAAATATTGCGATTCATGTCTGCTCACTGTAACTCCATAAACCAGTTCACTTTATGAGACGAGCTTAAACAACAAGCCCAAAAATGCTTATAATGCGTGACCATGGAAACATAGAAAGAGCGCGCTCTGTGTAAAACAGGCTGTACAAGCATAAACAAAGCACGGCGCCTCCGTCGTCTGTGTTTAGTAAATTGCTGAAAATGACGAGTGTTTTGTCAGAGACGCCAGAACATCGCTAAGATTTCCAAGCTTTCAAACATCGCATTTTCCGGTCATGCATTTAATGATAATTTAGGGGATTCAGTCCTGCATTTAAATGCTGTTGTCACTCCTGAAACTTACAGTGTGTACGTAGCCTGTGTGGCTAGTGAACCAAGTCACCTGATTTCAGCAAACAAGGCTTTACGTCATACTGTTTTGAAACATTTAGTCAGCGCTTTGATGTTGACGGTGTTATTAATCTCAACTGAACCCTTAATCCAGTATTAAAAGTACTTTTAAAAGTTTTGCAGAACATGCCATTGAACATACAGTAGTCAACATTTGAAGTGGATCAAAACAGTTCATCAAAGTTGTCCTAAAACCTTCTAAGGACAACTTTGAACTTTTTTGATCCACTTCAAATGTTGACTACTGTATTTTAGCTGTGTTCTCACTGCATTTACACAGCTTTAACCAGCAGATGTCATCAGCAAGTTTCAATTGCTTCAGAACAGAAAATCAGTTGAATATTTTTTTTTTTTTTTTTGCAAAATGAAATTTAAAAATGTATTGAAAGTTTTGCTTCTGCCATATCTATAGCTGCATGACACATCCTCTGAAACATATGGATACACCCTTGTCAGAGCGAATACATAAACATCAAGAGACGAGATATATTATTGTCAAAAGGCCCACTTTTTCACTTTCTTGAACAGTAAACAAGCAGGCTTTAACAAATAACTGATGCATTCTATATACACTGCTCAAATCAAAGAATATTTTTAATCAAAGAATAGCATCAAGTCAGTTAAACTCCTGGGATATTGATCTGGTCAGTTAAGTAGCTGCTTTGGTGTTGATGAAATTAACAACAGGTGCACTAGATGGGCAACAATGAGACAACCCCCAAAACAGGAATGGTTTTACAGGTGGAGGCTGCTCCTTTGTGCAAGGAGTAACAGGATGAGCACTGCCAGAGTCCTACAAAATGACCTCCAGCAGGCCACTGGTGTGAATGTCTTTGACCAAACAATCAGAAACAGACTTCATGAGGGTGGCCTGAGGGCCCGACATCCTCTAGTAGGCCCTGTGCTCACTGTCCATCACCGTGGAGCTCGATTGGCATTTGCCATTGAACACCAGAATTGGCAGGTCCATCACTGGCACCCTGTGCTTTTCACAGATGAGAGCAGGTTCACCCTGAGCACATGTGACAGAAGTGAAAGGGTCTGGAGAAGCCGTGGAGAACGTTATGGTGCCTGTAACATCATTCAGCATGACCGGTTTGGTGGTGGGTCAGTGATGGTCTGGGACAGCAAATCCATGGAGGGACACACAGACATCTACAGGCTAGACAAAGGCACCCTGACTGCCATTAAATATCGGGATGAAATCCTTGGATCCATTATCAGACCCTACGCTGGTGCAGTGGGTCCTGGGTTTCTCCTGGTGCACAACAATGCCCTGCCTCATGTGGCGAGAGCATGCAGGCAGTTCCTGGGGGATGAAGGAATGGATAACATTGAATGGCCCCCATGCTCGCCTGACCTAAATCACCTCATACAAACTTCTGAGTACCATTTTGAGTTGCTGCACTTAAATTTCAGCAAAATGGACTAGCCTACTGCATCATTTTTTCACTTTGATTTTCAGGGTGTCTTTGAATTCAGTCCTCTATAGGTTGATCATTTTCATTTCCATCAAACGATGTGGCATCCTTTCATTCCTAACACATTACCCAGTCCATATCAGTATAGATATCCAGCATTATATTTTTCCCCATTGAGATCTGATGGGTTTTCAAAGTGTTCCTTTAATTTCTTTTTGATCAGTGTAGTATGAATGTAATACGGACGCACTACATTCGCCATGTTTTCATTATCATGTGACCTACCAGCGTCAGTTGCGTCGCTTCACTGCCATTCATAAATCCTCTCCCGTGGCCTCATGACATGGTAAAGTGTCCATCGTATGCACACTTCAGAATCTCGCTGGAAAAAGTAGGTCGTCTGGGTACTTTTTGCTTATTCTTTTATAATTACTGTGAATTTGGACATACTACTTTTGTCACTTACTGTTTTTCGCCTACTATATAATAGAGAAGTATTTGATTTGTGATGTAGCCTTTATCAATCAGGACGGGACTTATTATGCCATAATGCTTGTTGAAATTTCTCCCATTCATTGTGCACCATCTTTGTATATCTAAAGTCTTTGTATAAAGTAACATTTAAAACCATCAACACACTCATTGTCCTTTAAAGGGTCATGAAACACCAAAACACATTTTTGAGATGTGTGTTGCACATTATCGAACAATGTTAGAATGTTATTTTTAGAAGAAAATTAAGTTATTAATTTGAGACTGAGTGGCCTAATTCTTTAAGAAGGTGCTGTCTCATAATTATTCATGACATAATGTGACATTTGTCTAAGTTGAGACATTAAAAATGCTCAAAGATGGTTTGTGAGTGTTGCATTTGAGTTTGATGCAGTCTTGACACTGATCTCAAACATTCACCTATAACTCATCAAAGCACTTACATTTGTGAAACGGTTAAAATTGCAAAAGCGCATTCACACATTTTTAATGTGCATACAACCTGACAGATCAGTCGTTGTGTATTTCATGGCCTGATCATGAAATACAGCTTGTGTTGTGAATGTTGCGCTTCTCTTCCTTCAATTCTGCACATCTGAATTTAAGGTGTTAAGCCACAGCCTCACTCATAAGCAATTACAAAACCCCATGAAAATGATTTATACTCAACTGAAAGTTGGAAAACAGTGCTTAGAAATCATATAGTTTGAGCAGATCACTGACTTGCCTGATTATTACAGACAAACTGTATATTTACCTGAATGATCTTAAAGGTTTGCCTGTCTACATGATTAATCTATTTGCTTAAATCCCTTGTTTTTTCCATTCCTAGTTTCTTTCATGTCTTTTTACTGAACATCCTTGTTGTCGGAGCTGGAGTTCTGACGGCCAGGTTTTACCCCAACATTGGCTCCATCATCAGGTAAGAGCTGTGTAATATTTCCGGGTTATTGTTAACAGGAGCTTTGACTTTGATTTTCAAACTGTTGGTTTGCTCTCAGGTATTCGGGGGCCATCTGTGGCCTGGCTCTAGTGTTTGTGCTTCCCTCTCTGATCCACATGGTGTCACTCAGACGCAGAGGTGAGTTACGCTGGCCCTCCGCGCTCTTCCATGGCTTTCTCATCCTGCTCGGAGTGGCTAATCTGTTCGGACAGTTCTTCATGTGACACGCTGGGCCTTAAATCAATCGCACACCCTCTGGTTTCTCGGGCTGATTTTCACAGGAATTAAGTCCTGGTAGTACTAACCTACTAAACGAGTACATGTGAATTTCATACAAGAAACTCACTCAAAGGCACCAAACATCTAAGTTTTTGACATTTTAACTGCTCTTAATAGCTCAAAACAAGCTATTTCAGCAGGGATTCAATCATTTAAAAAAAAATGTTATTGTATTTTTCTTCCTAATAATTGTCATGCTTTTTCATCAAGACTCTGAATTTAAAACGTTTAGTTAAATGTGGAGTGAAGACACTTTTGTTACATATGATGAGCAGATGATTATTACTGGAACTGAACTGAACGCCAGTGAATTCTGCCTAACATCACTGCTGGAATGTGCTTCAAATTTTTCACAAGTTCTCAAATTAGACACGGATGAAGTGGACGTGCAACAGAAATGCAACTCGAAGCTCTTCCAGACCCAGTCCTCACTGTGACAGTGTTGTGAATGCTCTTGTATTGGTGTACTGAAACGTAACTTGCGTAATTAATGGATACAAAAAGGGAATCAAAAGTCTCTAGACTACAGACAAACATTTCCTGATGACTGTTTTTTGCTGATATTGCAGTGTTTGTCATTCTCCAGCTGAATCTGAGCGTACTGATGCATTCTGTGTGTTCATCTCACTTTATGAAATAGGTGCACAACAATAAGGGAAGCTTAAATTTGCACACTTTTGTGAGATTCCAAAGCTTAAGTCACTTTTAAGCATTTCTGTCACTTTCTGTCTTATGTTCTTGTGTATTTTTTTTTTAAACAATTAAATTTAAGTGACATTGTGACCTTTCTCTATTTGAACAACTTGTATTTGAGTATAAAATGAACAGCACACATTACCTAAACATACTTTAACCCTAAAAAAATCCAACACAAGTGTTGTTAAGAGGGTTTTTTTTAATGGTTTCCTTCATAATGCTTTCCACTCACTTCAAAAGTGCAAAACTAAATGTGCTACTTTTTACAGGAAAATTGTCAAACTCTCAGTAAATGTTTTCATATCACAGCCAAACCTTTTTTTATTATAAATTGTCAGAGGAACAAAACTGCATAGTTCCAAAAATATGGTTTCAAACATCTGTTGTGAATAAAAAGACTAAACCGTTTAATTTGTCCATGTTCCATCAAAATTATGGTTTCACACTTTACATAATTCCCGGTCACACCTGTGACAGTTTGTTTTAAACTGACCAGCTAGTTAGTATAGAATAAAATGAAGAGTGCATTTAGTAACCAACAACATATCAGTTTCTGAAATGGAAAAGGTCTGTTCTGCACAAAAGAACAGGCTCATGTATTTGGATGGCAAACGCTGGATTTATACTTTTCAGTTACATTCAATACTTTTAAAATGGGGTGCTTATGAAATGTGAACCTGACTGTAATCAGAATTATGACTCTCTTCACATGAGATTTTGCAATTATTATTCACTTTAGTGTATTTCCAGTGCTGATCACAGTGTTAGGCTCAGATGTTCTCCACCTGTTCTTCTATCTGTTGGTGAGTTTGGCAGTCAGGTGAAGAGCTCTGTATAATCTGCTTTGGCCTCTCTCTGTCCACATGCCTGTAGCAGGTACTCCTCTTCTCCAGATGAGCTCAGCGGCTCCACCTAGTGCCAGAAAATGTAGCGTTACACATGGCTTAAATGGAGATTTTTCGAGGAGGAGGGGGGAGACCACCCTCTCAAACTCCAAACCGACCTGTAGCCAACACTTGAATCACGTCATCAATATTCAATATGGTGTGAGTACTACTGATATGTGAAGATGTGAAGTACAATAATAGCAAGCAGTTCTGTAGTGATTTGTGTTTGCTGTGAATGCTGTATGGCATGTATTGTGATTTTTTGTTTCTGGCGTATGGAATGCGCTCAGCGGCCCCAGTCTATTTAAACCTAATGACTACCCTGCAACTCGGTTCATTCTCCGCCTATGACTGGCATGCGTGTGGACGTGACATGTTTCTTGTTAATAGGCGTGAGATGCCAAACTGTTTGGTCATTATCGTCATGTTAACTATCACAATGAGGTTAGAAGCATCTCATTTATTCCACATACATAAAAACATAATTTATCAATTCAATATGAAAGTGAGCATTACATTTATAATGTTCAATAATCATTATAACCATTTCAATGTAACATGACTCATTTGCCAAGAAACATACACATAATTCTGGCCACACACTTGAAGATTTAAAAGGATTAGTTCACTTTGAAATGAAAATTAGCCCAGCTTTACTCACCCTCAAGCCATCCTAGGTGTATATGACTTTCTTCTTTCTGATGAACATAATCACAGAAATATTAATAAATATCCTGACGCATCTAAGCTTTATTATGGCTGGGATAGGGTTCAATAAGTAAGAGCTGAAGAAAGTGCTTCCATGCACATCATAAATATGTGCTCCACACGGCTCCGGAGGGTTAATAAAGGCCTTCTGAAGTGAAACGATGCGTTTGTGTAAAAAAATAAAATAAAAATGCATATTTAACAAGTTATAAAGTAAAATATCTAGCTTCTGCACGAGCCGTCTTCCGTATTGAAGTTATGAAGAAAGTGTAAACTGGCGCCAGTTACACTTTTTCCGAAAGTTGAATAGGGAAGGAGTAGGACGTAGCGTAAGCTTTGCGAACTGCAAGAGATTTACACTTTCTGCGGACGTTGAATACGGAAGGCGGCTCACACGGAAGCAAGATATTTTACTTCATAACTTGTTATATATGGATATTTTTTTTTACACAAACACATCGTTTCACTTCAGAAGGCCTTTATTAACCCTCTGGAGCCGTGTGGAGCACATATTTATGATGGGTGGATGTGGATGGAAGCACTGTCTTCAGCTCATACTCATTGAACCCTATCACTGCCACTATAAAGCTCGGATGCGTCAGGATATTTATTAATATAAACTCCGATTGTGTTCATCAGAAAGAAGTCATATACACATAGGATGGCTTGAGGGTGAGTAAAGCTTGGGCTAATTTTCATTTCAAAATGACCTAATCCTTAAAGCCTGATTTTGGGGCCGATTTGCAATGATCAGGGGGGGTGGGGGTGTTGCGTGGTTGAAGTAGAAGAATACAAAATATAAGCATTTTCACTAGCGGTCTCAGACTTTTGGACACCACTGCTTATATGAAAGAAAGAGAAGAAAATAAATGATCAGCCAAAACCTTTCCAGCATACAGCTCTATTGGTCAAGGGCTGATTATAAAACTTTGTTTTAAACCAAGAATTGTATATCAATGGATTTATATGAACATTAGGTTGCATATTATATTGTGATTTCACTGCAGCAAAGAGCACACAATAGACACCAATATCAGGACACCATATTGAATTTTACACAAGCTTGTGAGGGACAGACTATAAAGGTCCTACATCACTTGTGATTTTCACAACTTTCAGAACTGTTTCATGACATTTCTTTGGACAACTGGCATGCTGTTAAAAAAAACGCACTGTACTTCTGTCCCTCACAGCCTGGAGAAATAGTTTTGGATAGTTCTGGCCCAGTTTACCCTGAGTGATGTGTGCTGTACATTACCTGATGATATTCCACTAGTTCACTAAGTGATGTGAATTTGATCTGGTCTCCCAGCAGCATGTAGCAGTTCTCTGAAGCATCGATCAGTAGGTGCTTGATTCCCTCTTTAGAGCGATAGGAAAGCACATATCCAAATATCCTCTCACTAACACGCACCAAGAAGAGCCCAGGCTCGCCATCGTTCAGTAGCGCCTCTGCCTGTTCTCGAGATATTATACCTGCAGGTAATATGAGATTATGTATATTATAGAAAACCCAGCAGCATTCTGTATAAATGCAGGTGGGAGCAGTTCACACCACAGTACTATTTATAATGTTTACATTTACCATTCACTGATTTAACCAATAAAAAAGCAGTAATTCATTTCTTTTTCTTTTTTGGGTGGGGTGGGGTGAAATGTTGTAACTATCTAACAGATATTAGTAAAAAAAGGTGTTGGGAGAAATCACATCCATCTCTGTGTCCACCCTAGTCAGTCACCGAGAGTCAGGGTAATGGCCCACACATGTTGGCCAATCCAGAATGCCCTGTGCTCTGAACTATTTTAAGTCAAGACACCCTTATTTCTATAGCACTTAATACAATACAGATTGTTTCAAAGCAGCTTCACCGCAACAAATATAGCTGCAAGCAGCAATTAAGTGGCCAAAAAAATCAAAATGAGGAGTTGCACAAGCATGGCTGGAAGCATCAGACCAACTGCAACATTGAGTAATTAAAGGTGCCCTAGAATTAAATACTGAATTTATATTGGCATAGTTGAATAACAAGAGTTCAGTACATGGGAAAAGACATACACTGAGTTTAAAATTCCATTGTTTTCTCCTTCTTATATAAATCTCATTTGTTTAAAAGACCTCCGAAGAACAGGCGAATCTCAACATAACGCCGACTGTTACGTAACAGTCGGGGTGTACGCCCCAATATTTGCATATGCCAGCTCATGTTCAAGGCATTAGACAAGGGCAGGACGTCTGGATGTGCACAGCTGAATCATCAGACTAGGTAAGCAAGCAAGAACAATAGCGAAAAATGGCAGATGGAGCAATAATAACTGACATGATCCATGATATCATGATATTTTTAGTGATATTTGTGATTGTCTTTCTAAATGTTTTGTTAGCATGTTGCTAATGTACTGTTAAATGTGGTTAGTTACCATCGTTTCTTACTGTATTCACGGAGACAAGAGCCGTCGCTATTTTCATTTTTAAACACTTGCAGTCTGTATAATTCATAAACACAACTTTTATGATTTTTGGGAAAACCATTCAGAAGTTGTACAAATATACACAAAATACAAAATTAACAAAAATCTCCTGACCATTATGCCGAAATACAGCAAGTAGCCTCAGGTCTTGTGATGACATATACCAAGTTTGGTCTGAATACGCTAAAGTATTGGGGAGATACAGCCACACGTTAATTTCGGAGTGCTGAATTCATTTGCACATTATTTGAGAACTGTTTGGTCTATTAAAAAGCTTTTTCATAACTTTTAGCCAGCAAGGTCTAAATAGGACCTAAACCAGTTTTGGTGAAAATCATCGGACAAACCACCTAGGATGAATTTGAAAAAGTAGGCATTTATGAAAATGCGAAATGGCAGAAAAAAATTTCATGATGGAAAATAATGTCATACTGTGCAATCGAATCATCTTGAGCCAAGAAATTAGAGGAAAAAGCTCTTATGGTTCAAAATTTATTAGCTAAATACAAGTGCAACTTTGAACAGTTGGTGTTGCTATAGGAATTAATTTAGAGACTCCAAATTTGCTGTGGTTAATGTTCAGACTGTACTCTATCTGTGTGCCAAACTTCATAAATTTCTTACAAGCGGCTCTAAGGGCTGCCGTAGACTTCACGAGCAGAAGAAGAAGAAGATGATGAAGAAGAAGAAGAAAACTGAAGGTGTGTATCAGACAGAAAGCAGTGTCTATGCAGGTGCTTTGCCCCTAATTATAATGATCAATGATGCAAACTTGATAAAACTGATAAAATATGAGACAAATTCAAATTCTGATGTAAAGCAGCTCTAGAAAGACTAGTGTCATTGTTCAGCTGAAGTCAGTTCCGTGTTGATTCAGTTCAGTTCAATAACTTGAGTAAAGTTCATCAATAATTAAATGAGTTCAATTCATCTATAAAAGACAGTGTCGTTATTCACTTTGAGTCAGTTCAGTGTTGATTTATTTCAGTTTAATAACCGTATTCAATATTCATCAATATGAAACAAAGCTATAAATAAGCTCTGCTGGAAACAGTGGTGGCATTATCCAGCTCAATTCAGTTCAGGTTTTTTTCTCACCCAATAGTGTCACTGCTGTCAGATTGATAATATTACTGAATATTAAGTGTCTTTTAAACCCCAGCTAAGCGAGCCAGAGACGACAGTGGCAAGAACCCAAACTCCACCAGAAAAGAACCTTGTTAGTTTCTTTGAAGAGTGTGATTTTGTAGAGAGGACAATGGGGATGGTCTAGATGTAGAAGTGAAATGAACAGCTATAGTCTGTGTTCTTTCTCACCGTGAAACCAGGGGGCGATTCGGGTCTGGTCGCGCTGGAATCCTGCTCTGAGGGGCAACTGCTCCTCCTGGAACCAACGAATAATATGATCTCGACTAGACGTCGACAGTGACCGTCGCATACCATCCTTCCTGCTATTCAGAACAGAAGAGACATCACATCTTTGTCAAAATCCTGGATCATCAACCACAATGCATCACAACTCGAGCAACTGAAGCTATGTGGAAGATATTTAAGTTAAGACACTGAGATGCATATAGTTCATACAATAGACATTGAGCTCCACAAATAGCTTATATTTGATCTGTTAAACATCTTCTACTGTATAACAGAGGAACTTAAATCTTAAGAATTGGCAGTGATGTGTTGAGGGGAAATCCTTGTCATGATATGTAACTACACAGTCTGCATTACAACATTCCTGAGATGAATATGACTAATGAATGAAAAGACATGACGTACAACATATCATTATTAAAAGCATGAGACAGGTGGCATTCCAGTATCTCAAAATGAAAGCATGTACTTAGATAACTGATTATTAAATAGATTGTTATATTTAAATGTAAGGGTGGGTGAAAACATGATTGCAATATTTTTTCACAATACTGTTATTGAGTTACATGCATATTTTTGTGACAAGGTAGACAAAGCAAAGCAAACCTGAATACTGATTCAATTTACACTCCATCATTTCTTTTCTATTAAAATCCAAACTCAGAACAAGCAAAAGAATGCAAATTACCACAGTTTTACCACAGATTTAAGAGGTAAGATTTTTAAGAGGTAAGGAAACAAATACCTTTATTAAGCAAGGATGCATTAAACTGATCAAAAGTGACAGTAAAGACATTTATACAAAAGATTTCTATTTCCAATAATTATTGTTCCTTTTAAACTTTCTATTCATCAAATAATCCTGAAAAATACATTTTACTATATATTCACATAGAAAACAGCTATTTCAAAATAGTTTTTATTATTTTTTATCATCGCATTATAGCCCAGATATTGATATAATATATGTCTGGGTCTCTTCTGATTCCCACCCCTATTCATATATCCTCAGTATTTTTATTTTTTTTTTTTTTTTTTTTTTTTTAGAAATCTGAATAATACAACATAATCAAAATTATGTCATGTAAACACCATATTATATGTACAGTTCTTTTACATTCGCATCTCCAAACGAAAGTAGTCGTTCATACAAAAATTGTTTTTCATGAAAGATTCCATGCAAACATTAAACAAAATAAACATAATCAATATAGAGATGGGTGACAACACCATAAAAGTGTCTCATGATATCTGTGTGCTGCTGTCAGGGACATGAATGAGCATGAATACTGTTAAATTACAGTGCAATTACTACAGTTAAACTCAATGTCAAGAGCAAGCATTTCCAGTATTTCCCCAAGAGAATAGCAGATAAAGAACAAGCAGTTCTTCACAGTTCATGTGGAATATGCTGATTACTGGAATACAGAAATATTCTAGTGGCAGGGGAGTATGTAAACTTAACCTTTATTATGTAAACATGGCCGTTATGACTGATGATTATGATCTTTCAAACCACTAGCTCTTCTGGTTCATTATTTCATTATTGTTAAAATTATTGACACACAAATCATATGACAGGACTCACCGGCTAATGGCACCGCTGGTGTTTCTGGGTTTGGGTTTAGGTGGAGGGGTTGGGTTTGTGCTGCCGAAGGCCTTTGTCATGGCCGCTACACGTCCTCTTTCTAGAGCCTTCACTGAGCGCCTGCGGTGGTCCTCGATCGTCTGCTTGGCAATAGATCGTCTGCGCATGTCTGCGGCTTTTGACTTCTGCACTGGAACCACATATGCAAAATCACACCAGTTTTTCCTATTGTACGGCATATGCATCACTGAGAAAACAACACAAACAGAACTGCAGAGAACAAAACTTCCCTATTCAGACTAGAACTGTAGTGTGTCACTGTCACGAATCTCACAAAAGCAGTCAGTTTCTCGTCCAAATAACAAGTTATTGCTTTTTTGTAATTCTCATTATTCTCCATGATGATTTTTTTAAATTATATTCTTTTTACCATATTGCAGAAAAAAGCAAAACATGTTTCAATGTTTATATGAGTATCTGTATACATCATTGTAATATTGTTTGTACTGCCTTTATGCTGATTTACATAAAAGAAAAAAAAACTTTGCTTAAATATTGTTACTAAATTAAAACATTTTACTGTATTACAGTGCTGAGAATGTGTACAGTGACAATAATGAGAATCACAAACACTCTCAAAAATATATTGGACAGATTACAAAGAATATGAATCAATTTTTGACAAGAATTTTGATGGATTTTCAAAATACTTTATAAGGTTTATCATTTTTTCCTTGTGGTTTTTGGGGTGATATATGACTGTGTCATGTTTTTGTGTGTGGTGTAGATTATATGGTCAGGGTTTTCTTTACATGTCTGCTGCCAGTCCTTGTCCTGCTCATCATGCGTCTGTTTGCCGCTCTGCACCTCCTTCAGGTTCATGTAAATCTGCTGCTTCCTCTCCTGCTCCAACCTTCTCAGCTCCTCCTCAGCCTTACGTCGCTCCTCCAACTCCAGCTTCTGAGAGAGAACAAGCCTCCAGGGTCAGCACAAACCCAAACATTTGCTTCTTAATTTGTTTAAAACAAAAGACTGAGATGATGAGGGTAGCTGGACTGAATGTTTGTGTTTGTGTGGCGGCAGTACCTTGAGTTCCTCATCTGCTCTTTTCTGCTCCAGAGCTGCAGCCTCTGTGGCCTTCAGCTGGACTTCCTGTTCCGACAACACAACCTGCTCCGGTTCGAGATACAGTCCAGAGAAACGCTTCTCCAGCTCAGCCTCTTTCTTAGCCCTGTACAATTATAAGGGAAAAAACATCAAATTATGCAGGCAACTTGCATAGGTTATTAGAGAACGTTAATTATTCACAGAGTTGAACAGGAAATGTTGACTGTGAATGTCAGTGAGAACGTTCATGACAGGTAAATTCCTTCAAGTGCTCAATTTCTCATGCAGCAAACAAAGAAATTCCTTTTGCTCACTGTCATACTCTTGATGTCAACGTGAAAAGAAGTAAAACATGTTTTTCCATGTATTTTCCATGATATGAAAATCAGGCAGCTATCAGTTTGTTTTGGATTTAAAGCATTAGTTCACCCAAAAAAGAAAATTCTGTCATTAATTACTCAACCTCATGTCATTCCACACGCAAAGACCTTCGTTCATCTTCAGAACACAAATTAAGATATTTTTGATGAAATCCAAGAGGTATGGCTCATCAATATAACCACCATATTCAAGGTCCAGAAAGGTACTAAAGACATCGTTAAAACAGTCGGCGTGACTGCAGTGGTTCAACCTTCATTTTTTTGCGCAAAACAAAAATAATGAGTTTATTAAAAAATATCTTCTTTTCTGTGTCATTCTCATACATTGTTTACATCCAGCGCTTCCAGGTTCTACGTCCGAATGGAGACTCATTATTTGCCGGCTCCTGTGTCAGCATCACATGCACGCGTCGTGCTACTCACATGTGCAGCTTTGGCCAATACTGAGCCGGCATTCGGACGTAAACATGGTAGCTTACTGCGACACCTATGTAAGGATAATGACGGAAAAGAAGAGATTGTTGAATAAAGTCGTTATTTTTGTCTTGTTTTTGCAAACAAAAAGTATTCTCGTCACTTCATTACATTAAGGTTGAACCACTGCAGTCACGTTGACTGTTTTAACGACGTCTTTAGTAGCTTTCTGGACCTTGAAAGTGTTGATTATATTGCTGTCTATGGACATTTCATATACTTAAAAATATCTTAATTTGTGTTCCGAAGATGAACGAAGGTCTTTGGGTGTGGAACGACATGAGGGTGTGTAATTAAAGGTGATAGAGAGGATTTTTTCATCGACTGAGAATCCAAAGATTGTTACTGAGTTTTTGAAATGAGCGCATGCGTAAGAACAACCCCCCTCCTTCACAGCTCATTTCAAAGGAACGCCTTCCAAAACTCGTGCACGAGTATTGGAACACGAGTGTTTACCACCGGCATTCGCTGTGTAGTGTTTTTTGGATTCATTATGTCGGACTCACTGCAGGTAACTCATAATCTGCAGTTGTTACTCCTGTCTCCTGACAAAAACATTGCATGCGGCCAGGGCTGGACTGGGACAAAAAAATGGCCCTGGCATTTTTGCTCAGACCGGCCCACCACAATCGGTCGGACACCACCCACCAGAGTATTACAATTAATTGGTAGAGTTATTAAAAGTACACTTAGTAAGAGTAGGATTTCTAGATAGACAATGTGCTCCATGATATAAAAGCTAGTTAACCCTTAGAACGTGGATGTAGAATACTGATAACTCTATAAAGAATTTTTTTTTTTTAAATTTCCAATGAAACAGACAGCAGAAAAACTATAATTTACAATTACAAATATACTTTGTTTTAAAGAGCACAAACCCCTGTTTAAGTGTCAAACATTTACCTCTCATTGTTTAGATACTCCCCATTAAAAACAATGAAAAAGAAAACTATACTACCAAATTACTCACAAAAAACGTCCTAATAAAATGATATTCATGTTATTCACTTGCCATAAACAACCAAGTGTTCATACCAGAGTAATAGGGTACAAGAGCTACAAAACATAACTTTTTATAGCTGAAAAGTGAGATCTAGTAGACCATTATCACGACTAACAGCTATAAATAGACACCTATAGTCTCGTTGTGAAATAAACACATCGTCAGTAATATTACATTATAATAATAACCTGAATTTTTTTTTTTTTGAAAAATCAAATTGCATCATTTCAGGTTTTTCTATGAGAAAGGCCGTTACTGCATAAGTGAACTCTGATAGCTACAAGGGCACTGCTAACTACAAAAAATAACTTATTATTATATTATAATAGTTATATTATAACTTTTGCTGTGCTATTTGACATTAGCTGACTGAGTGACCAGTGCAGTAGGTGACAGTCTGACTTTATAATAACGACGACGATTATGTTGTCTTATAATATTCATTCATTTAAGCATCATCGTCGTCGTCGTCGCATCATGAGTCCCTCGCTGTTAATCATGTAACTACCCTGCTTACCGCTTCTATTATACTCTCCTGCTTACTCTGTCCCTCATTGGCTTCACTGTCAGACACCTGCTGCTCCTCTGCCTTACAGGTGTCTCCTCCATGTTCTTCTATGTTCACCTGTTTTTGCACGTCAGGTACTGTAGGTTTGGAAACTGAAGCTACAGTAACCGCACTAAACATGCCAGTAATTTTTGCACGTTGAGGCATCAACCTCTAAATTTTTTGATTTTTTTGCCCGCAACTTCTCCGCACCCCCCTTGCACTTGCGCTTTTGTTTCTCCATCCTCCTAATCCAAAGATGTTCTGGCGAAACAGAGGGGACGGACTGGAGTCTGTTAAGAGATGTGATTGGGCCAGCCCAGTGTCAGTATGGAAAATGAACCAATGGGCCGCTGTCCCTGCTTTATGGGCCGGTCGTTGGCCAATTTTTATGTTTATTAAAAAAAATCATATCATATAGCGGCCCCGCCCTCAAGTGCGTCGGCCCACCGGGCATTTGCCAGATTACCAGTCCAGGCCTGCATGCGGCGCCTGTGGAGTGAGGAAAGTTACTGGAGAGCGCAGCCGCGCTCGTCTCTCACAAGGAACATCATGGCAGTAATTGACAAGCCAGAGGGCCAATCGTTTACGCGATGATCGCGTAAACGATTGGCTGATGTTTTTAAGGCCCTACCTCGTGCACAGATGATGTATATTAATATTATTACTTTCAGTGCACCTAATAAATAGTCTTTTATCAGTTAGTAAAGACAGTTTCAAGTAATATTGCAAAAATGTATAAAACAAAACATCCTCTTTAGCACCTTTAATGACAGAAATTTAATTTTTGGGTAAACTAACCCTTTAAGCCCCTATTTCATACATGCAATTGTTTGATTTTGCATTAACAGTTATGTGGCTTTGTCATTACTTATGTGGCTTTGACTGGATAACAGAATGCATTTGCCTCACACCTCATGTTAAATAGAAGCCTTTTCAGGTTTGCTTTGCACATGGAGGTTTTGCCCTTTTACTCAGTGCAGTTTATCTATAACACACATTGCATCATGGAAATACAGACCATATATGTTGTGTGAGCACTGATATACATCAAAACTAGTTAGGCTTTGATTATCATAATCTCACATTAAAAAGTGCCTCTAAAAACAAACAAATCATTTTAATGTCAGTCTGAAAGTCCTACTAAAAAAAGAACAAGAACACGAGGAGGAAGTGAAAACAGTATTAGCGCACAAGCCCTGTGCTGACAACATTCCATTAAACTAGTCAAATATTTAACTAGTGTTGACCGAGTGGATTACTTTGTAGTTTATGCCAAACAATACATTTTCAGAGTCAAAGAACAATTATAGTTCAGCTATAAAAGCAGCTCCACAGAAGACGAGACATTATTCAGGCAGAAAAAATATTTTTTCTTCTTTCTTCTTTTTATATACTCTTACAACTTTTATTGATTCTTTTATTATTCTTTATTTTGTAATATATATAGATTATTGCAATAAATGTATCTTTAACTTATTAAACTTTATTATTCCTTACACTTTTTATCTGCTTGGATCACACTGCATCAGATACGTCTGCCCAAAATTTTCTTTACTATATTAATGGACACTTTACATACATTATTATCAACAAGGTTATTATTGCTAGCTAAAAAGAATAGTTAAAAATATATATTTAAAAAAAAACACCATTTTTGCTAATTGAAATAAATCTGAAAGAAAATAAAATATGAAAAACTTAAACTAAACAAAATGTTTAAGTTGAAGCACTAAAATTACTAATTGGAAATAGATAAAAATTTGACTAAACTGAAACAAAACTAAAACTGAAATAAAAATAAATTAAAACTTAAATAATAATAAAATTGATAAAAGCATATAACAAATGTAAAAATAAAAGCTACAATCAAAATATGAATAAAAACTACTAAAATAACACTAATTGTCAAAGATGATTCTCATTATACTCTCATGATACAGTATTTTTCCAGTATTACATTAAACACTTTTTTTTTTAATTTAAATCTGCATAAATTAAAGACATTGCAATAAATAATAGCATAATGTATAGCGACTTTATAAGTGTAATCATGTATAGTTGTGTTTGCGCTATATGAATTAGCAGTGTACGTGTGATGGCTGTAGTTTCACCTGAGCTGCTCAGCCTCTCTCTGCGCCTGCAGCGCTGCTCTCTCGTTCATGATCTCGTCACAGATTTCATCATATGGTTTGTCGTCATGATGTTCTCCCATCACCCAAACCCACACATCATCATCCAGACCCTTCATCCATGACACACACTTTCCTGAAACTGCATTCAGCACAAACACATTTCACAACATGTGCCATTTAATAAACAGAATTTGACCATGCCTAATAAATATCTACATGTCTACACCAGATGCAACAGCGACCTTTACAAATCCATTTGTTCTGGTCAGAAGTAGCACAAGCTCTAGAAACAGAACGAAACATCAATTTACTGTTGTGTCAACTGTTGTGTGATTTCTGTTGGCATTCTGATTTCATGTTGACATTAATATCTCAATTGTTTCTCCTGAACAGGTTTATTACCATTATAAAACTCTTGTTTAACAACTTCCAGGCTGGAATACACTACACGGTTTTAAAACCGGAACAGATTTTAAAACACTAGGCATCACTTGCTGACTTTTTAAATAGTTAGTGTGGAAAAACTGGGCATCGTACACTAACGACCGAGGATCACACACTACCAGACATCAAGTCATTACAAACACAACAAATTCACGCAGAAACACACGCCTTGTTGCTATGAGACATGAGACAAATTAAAACAATGTGTTCTAAAATCCTCCAACAGGATGGAATGAAACTTTGAAGCTAAAAAAAATCGGAGTCTGTGACCATCATACTCTACACCAGTGATGGCGAACTCCGGTCCTGATAAAAACTCACCTGCCTTTAGCTTTCTAGTAATGCTGAAGACCTTGATTAGTTTGTTCAGGTGTGTTTGATTAGGGTTGAAGCAAAACTCTGCAGGATTTTGGCTCTCCAGAACCGACGTTCGCCACCCCTGGTCTACACGATTTTCTGTGAGATCTATCAACTCAAATTTGCAGATTGGCTCTGACTTTCGCCAACTATCTAGATCAGGGCAAAAATCTGGGGAAAAGTTGTGTAGTGTATTTCATCCTTTAGACCAAGGGTGTCCAACCTTGCTCCTGGAGAGCTACCATCCTGCAGATTTCAGCTCCAACCCCAATCAAACTCAATGAACCAGCTAATCTAGGTGTACAAGGTTGTTTGATAATTACAGGTGTGTTGGAGCAAGGTTGAAACTAAAGTCTGCAGGGCGGTAGCTCTCCAGGAGCAGAGATGGACACCCCTGCTTTAGACAAATCCAGAAATCCATCAATTTCTGGTAATACATATGACAAATCCTCTGCCCCGTATATTCACATCTTAATGACAGTTAGAATGTGGAAATAGAAACCTTTTTTGACTTTCACATATGCAGCTTCCTCCTTCTCCAGCTGTGTCTCTCTTTCTCTCCATTTCCTGATCTGTTCTTCTCTCATCTTAAAGAACAGCACCTGTTTCTGTTCCTCATTCAGCTCGGCCAGCAGCTCCGGCTCAATGTACATGTCAGCCAGTATCTGCTGCAGCATCTTCACATCTGGTAACACACAGCTCAGAGAACTTCAGCAGAAGGGAATGTCCGTCTCTTGGTCTCCGTGGGTTTGGACTGTGTAAAACACAACCCTTTCATGATACAAAAGAAACAACACCACAGGAGGTCATGCAGAGTAAATTATGATTGAAGGGTAAACTATCCCAGAGAAAGCTGATAGAGTATTTAAAGACAGAAACATCACCAAACATACTATATAAATGTGACATTTCAATGGTTTTGGTAATTTAGCTTTAAATTCACTTAAATTGTTATATTTTTTTAAGGTATGTAATTGTTAAATATAAATTTGATAATTTGCAGTTTAGACCTGGGTTTCAATTATGTTGTAATGTTGAATGGCTATTAAAGAACTTAATTATCCTCTCAATAAATAAATAAATAAATAAATAAATGAATGAATGAAAAAGAGGCATGAGTAGGCCTATCAGTGATACTGGTCTTCATAGTTCTTTGTAAAAAAAAAATGTCAAAAAACACAACAATAACAAAAAACCCAAAAACATAGTATTACCATAATACTTTTAGATGGAAATTAAATATAATGTGACATTAATACATAAAATTAAAATAATATATATATTTTTTTTTTTTATAAATATACAGTACAAGTGGAAATCAATTCTGCTAATAAAATGAAAAGGGTGATATCGGTCAATCTCGACACACATATTTGAACAACTAACAAAAATCTGATACAGTCAAAATTCGAATGTAAACAAGGAACAGGAAGCTGGACAAAAAGCCGTCAATCAATTAATGCTACATCGACACCAATCTGACACACTTACCGCTGGAAGGAAGGATTCACACACTCTTCACTCGCGTGACGATCAGTGCAGCACATCAGTGGTGTGTCTATAAAGAATCCAGACCAATCTATGCTGACTATAAAACTTCATGTCGGTTAGAACACCTGACTTTTGAAGAAACCTGTAGAGAAAGGTAATGTCGAGTGAAGTGTGTGGTAATGTACACACCCTTAACTCAACCCTTACAGCTCAAACTGAGTTCCCTCCTACACTCCGGCTACGAACCGGTTGTGAAAGACTCATTCAGTTTGATGAAAGGTGCTTTATATGCGGCGTTATTATACGTTATTCGTATTATCAGCGTTAGCCTACTAGACCTGCGCGGAATCTCTCTAATACACAAAACGCCGTCAAACTCACATTTCTACATGCTGCTTTAAAATATTTAGTCCAATCTGATCGTGTTTTCAGCTGCCGTAGTAGGCTAGGGTCTACACTTCAGCTTTCTTTTCCACGTTTGACCATATTTAAATGCATTCGGTAGATTCGTGCCCCTAATAGTGCAGATCATGACAAAAATGTGCAGATTCATAGTGACGTCTGACACGGATTGAAGAAATTCTGACCCTGAAATTGTGACTTTCAACTAAGAAAAAACAGGATAGAGAGGGAAAAAAACCCCATAAATATAGCTTGACCATGATCCAGGCTATATTTTACATTTTGTTCATTACAGCATCTATTAACAGGCTTTGAAGTTTCTTGATTTGCACAATGATTTCTTCAAGAGTTGTGAAGAACAATGTGCACTAGGTGGCGCACTTGTCACAAACCGCCAGTGAAACTGGCTTGATACTTCTTGCTTTATGCCATAAGAGGTGCCTTTAGGCCTGTGCATGAAGTGCTTGCATATACACAAGAAACGCACACTTCACATAAAACATCTCATAATGACACACACACACAAAAAAAAAAAAAATATTACATCGATGACTCCATTGCATCAGAATAAAACTAATTGATTAAAAAATAAAAGTAAGATAAATAAATAACGTGAAAATTAGACTCGACAGATACGATTAAAATAGTTCCTGGCAGTGCCAATGTGCCATTGACAGGTCATGGTTTAGCGTGGTCTCTGTCCATTTGTCAAACAAAAATGTGAATTAAAAACAAAAAAGATGATAAAACACACACAAGATGTTTTCTTTTTACTCTGTCTTAAAGGGATAGTTCACCCAAAAATGAAAATTCTGTCATCATTTACTCCAAACCTGTATACATTTCTTTGCTCTGTTGAACACAAAGGAAGATATTTTGAAGAATGTGGGAAACTGAACAGTTCTGGGGCGCCATTGACTTTTTTTTTCCTACTATGGAAGTCAATGGTGCCCCAAAGCTGCATGGTTACAAACTTTCTTCAAAATATCTTCCTTTGTGTTCAGCAGAACAAATAAATTTGTACAGATTTGGAACAACTTGAGGGTGAGTAAATGATGACAGAATTTTCATTTTTGGGTGAACTATCCCTTTAAACTTGTTCAAGTCATTTACATAAATGAGCAATCAGAAATTGATTCAAAATGATATATTAAAGATATGGGAAGTGGTTTTCGTTTGAAGGTCTATTTGGTTTATATTAATTACTTTTGATAATGACAGTGTTCCTGATCATTACTTCAAAAAGCAGTTTCCTGAAGGTTATTAAAATTTTTTAAAATGTGGATAAAATCTGATCTTCAAAATGGAATCATTCATTTAAAATAACTTCATATCATCATATTTGTTGAGAAACACATCTGCTTGCCAGGGCCAGGCCATGGGTTTGCGGGGCCTTAGGCAAGACTATGTATAGAACCACTGCAAGTGTGATGAGTGGTTATTTTTAAAAGAAAGCACAATAAATAATCATTCTGTATATAGGTGTGTCACAGTGTGTTGACAAATAACATCCATTTTTTCAGTTATATGTAGTCTGTACGTATTAGTGTATATCTTAGGTCCCGTAGCTGGTTATTATTGAATGTTTTAACATTTTTTTAAGGATCTTTTAGCTTTTTTTTTTTTTTGGCAATTCATTAGTCCTGCGGAGTGACAAAGGATTTTTTTTTTCAGAATCAAATATTTCATGTAGTCTTCAAATTAAAATGAGTTCATAATAACAGCATATATAATATTAATAAAATATAACCCCGATTTCACAGACAAGGCTTAAGCTAGTCCTAGACTAAAATGCATGTCCTAGACTAAACTGCTTCAACTGAGAGCAACTTGCACTGAAATATCTTAAAATATGTCAGTGCAATTGTTTTGTCTCAAGATGCACACCAGTAATATTTTTTTCTAAGACACATTTATAAAAGTTACTTAAAATTGAACTAAGGCCTAATCCTGGCTTAGGCTAAGAACCGTGAAACCGGGCCGTAAAATAGTTGATGAATTACAGCTTGTCATCTTGCAGGACACTGCTGTCACTTCAACTATACTGACATAAATAACTTATTGGTTCAGCAATAAGTTATTAATATATATGTGTGTATTTTCTTAATTAAATGTATTTGCAAAAAATTACAATTATCTGCAAATTAAATATAGCTACAATGCAGCTGGTCCAAAACAGCAAGTGTCAGTTCTGTCACACTGACCCGGGGTCAGCGGACTGTTCTTATATAGTTGCAATCTATCAAAAGTGAATTTTGCTTAAAACAGATTTTGAGCAAAAAACAACAACAAAAATAAACTGGAATAGGTCTTTTACATAGAAACCCAGAAACCTTTAAAAAGCTTCTTTTTTTTTTCCTTCTGCATGGTAGATAAGTTTCCACCAATGCCACATAGCATAAATCAGTTATGCAAATTATTACCATTTGCTGTTGCTTTTATTTATGCTGTTGTTGCTGTTGCTTTTTACAATTAGGCTATTTCCATGTGGTGATAAATCACTTAATTAAAACATTTTTCTAAGTTATCTATCACCTTGAATCTGAAGCTATGATCTGCTCGTTTATTATGGACTATCTTGTGGTTCATTAAGTGTAGGTACAAAGTCTGGGATTGTCATTAATTTAGTTTAAAAAATGCATTTGAGTTGTTGCTCAAAAACCTAAACACAGTTCTACACTATCAGCATGACTGTTGATTTTTACATCAACCACTATTTGTTCAGTTATTTTCAAAAACACTCTAAAAACATTTGCAATAGTTTAAGTTTAAGGAAGAAGGCATTTCCTGCTTCATGCTGGAATGGATCTCTGTAATTTATCCATGTTTATATGTCGCTGTGATTTTATCTTGCTGGGGCTTCATGTGGCCTTGGATGTTGGATATATCAAGGGTGTAATTAGTAGTGATCCATGATGGTTTACATATTTGGCCTGTTTGATGTCAGCAGTGTTGGGAGGTGCAGTGTTTCAGCATGAGCCGATTGCTGATTTGTGCTGCAGATGCATTTGGCTGGAGGGACAGTGAGGGGAAGTTATCACAGACTAACAACTTTGATCAGGGGTAATTCACAGTACTGGACAGCACAGAGTCATTCTGAAAGCTGAACACCCAGGTGAAAAAAAAGTACATTTCTATAATGTATGTAAAGTGTTCTATTTTCATGCACTAATTTTGTACTTAATATATTACATTTTAATATAGTACACTTGAACCCATAGTGGTAACTAAGTACTTTTTTTTAATACAGAGATAGTATATTAAAAGCACATTTTAGTTCATATTTCATGGTGTCTCAAAATAGCACAGTTTGAGTACACTTTGATGTTCTTAAGATTATCTTAAGAAGTACTAAAGAAGAATTTTTAGTATATTAAGTACAAAATTAGTGCACAAAATTAGAGCACTTTAAGTACATTATAAAAGTGTATTTTTTTTCACTAGTGGTATAGGGCTTATTGTGCTTAGGCGTTATTAATGCACCAATGTAATTTGGTAAATTATGGAACTAGATAACTGAGAATATATTTGGCTGCTGTCCTATATGGCTGCATGTAAACCCTTTATATTAAAAGCTAGATTGGAAAGTCATTGAGATAGACAGGCCCATGATGTTACCTGTCCTAGTGATGTCTATATATATAATAACTGAGTGTTTTGAGCAGAACAAATGGTGGAAACTGCTAGTGCAAGCAATTATTGGAAAGGCTCTCATTTTCATGAAATTTAAAGCTGTTGTTGTGTGTAATTTTATAGATGTATCCCAGTCAGCTTTCAGATGTTGATAGTTTTACTTCCTGAAGAGTGTAACACTGTGATTCTGTGATGTCTCAGCATGTCAACTTCTGCCATCAATGGATGTGAGTTGGGGGGGACTACCTGTTTGTCTGTCCAATAGAAGACTGGGGGTGGAGCAGAATAGAGGTTCATGTGTAAAATCCATGTTGACAAACAGAAAGCTGCTTGGTTTGAAAGTGACTTCTGCGTGAGCTGTGCTTCATACATTGCTACACTATTGACAGTAGACAATTTTGCCTGCAAAATGTAGCTAATGTGACTGTACCTTTAAGTGGTGCTAAGTGTTTTGGGAAACCTGTTTGGAAACAATGCATTTAAGGGTGCTTTCACTCTAGCACTTTTGATGCTAATCTGTCACTCATTGTCCTGACAAGCGCGACTGAAGCACTGCAAGCCGAGAGAATGTATATCACATTTCTTAAGCAGAAATATACGCCCGCATTCTTTAGAACATTTGCAGTACGCTTGCGATAGTTGCAAGTGCCGTTATGTGTTGAGTCTTTGAAAACAAAACCAAAGGTACAAAAACTAAAATATAAAGGTGAGGTGAGTATCGCTATGCCTTATGTCACCCTCTCCTGCGTCGTCGTTACCGAGCAACAAGGGGTAAACAGCTGCTGCTTTGATGCAAATGGACCGTGTTTTGGACACAAATATTATAATGTAAACACAGTTCAGTGTTGGCAGGGGGTGCAACCAAACTCTGTTTGGACCAGGCAATCATACCAAGTGTGAAAGCACCCAAATACAGTATTTACGAAGTCCACTCATTTTATAGTTAAGCCATAGACATGTCACAGTACACAAATTGTTATCCAATGCAACCCCAAGCCATAGTAACCCTTGGTGTGCTTACTTGAGGATTAAAGATATAACCCTAACCCATATCCCAATAATCTTGTTTCCTCCAGTAGAAGTTTACACACAGTAACTGCTCCATGTAACGACCCCGCAATAGAGCACTGGGTCACATTATTGAGTTCAACCAGAAGGGAAAGAAGGTCAAAGCTGTTGACATAACTAACTGCTTTAGATCTCAGGGAGCGACTAGAAGAGAAGGCAGTGTTTCAGTGACTGAATGGATCCTCTGTTCGTGATCTGAGAGACCTCAATGTCAGATTCAGCTGTCCCTTAAACCATTAAAGAATGAGTGCTTGTATCTGAGTCCAAATAGAAAATGTTTGAAATAGTGTTTTGTCTTTATCAGAACATGTTAATTGGAACAAAGGTTGTCTTATTCTTCACAGGTCAAAATAATGTTGTGTAGTTACAAAAGACATTCCCTCAGTTGATCAGCAAGCACTGTGAGTGTCTATGGCAGCTTTGTCTAAGGCCCTGACACACCAAGCCAATGACCAGTGTTGGGCTGTCATTGAGCATCAGGCAACTTTGTTTACAGTTGCAATCAAAATTGTTCAACCCCCTTAACCTGCAAGACATTTTGCTGCTGAGAACAAAATTTTATGAAAACAATTCATTAAATGCATCAGTATAAACTATTATACAAAATGTATTAATACACATTTGAGTGATTCCGAGAATGTAAATTTCTTTAAAAAAGAAAAACTGGCTCTAAACATATATATGTACAAAATTGTTTAACCCTCAAAAGTCAAATTTTGTGCAGAATGTTTTATTATTTATAACCTCTAATAAACGCTGCCTATAAGTGCTTAGAAGCTTCTGTCACCTCTTTACTGCAATCTTGGCCCATTCCTCGCTTGAAAAAGTTTCCAGATAACTGATAGTCTATGGTTTCCATGTTACTACTGCTTTCTACAAATTCCACCAAATATTTTCAATGAGATTTCAATCTGAAGACTGTACAGGCCACTCAAGTACATTTACGACTGATCCCTGAACCAACCTTAAGTAGATTTAGATGTATACTTTGGGACGGCTGTCCTGTACGAAAGTCCATTGATCATCAAGCTTCAGTCTCTGCACTGAAGGCATCACCATCTTTGCCAAAATGGCTTGTTTCTTCAAAGAATTCATGATGTCCTTCATATAGTCAAGATTTCTACTTCCTGCAACAGCAAAGAACCCCCATAACAAGACTGGACCACCTCCATATTTGACCATGGAGATGGTGTTCTTCTGCTCATATGCTTTGCAGCTTTGCCGAATACCTCTCTCTACCAAGAAGAACATAAAAGGCTGACTTGAATATGCTTAAATTCATTTGGATATACCTATGGAGTTGAGGAAGAAT
Organism: Megalobrama amblycephala; assembly: GCF_018812025.1. Lineage (NCBI taxonomy): Eukaryota > Metazoa > Chordata > Actinopteri > Cypriniformes > Xenocyprididae > Megalobrama > Megalobrama amblycephala. Next base: position 33,617,166 of record NC_063045.1, read on the forward strand.
GTTTAATGGAGGGATGTGACCAAACTGGAACTTTTTGGACCCATGGATCAGCGGTACGTCTGGTGCAAAAAAGGCAAAGCTTATGAGCAGAAGAACACCATCTCCATGGTCAAACAGGAGGTGGTCCAGTCTTGTTATGGGGGTTCTTTGCTGTTGCAGGAAGTAGAAATCTTGACTGTATGAAGGACATCATTCATTCTTTTTTGTTTTTGGGCCCTGGCACAAAATGACTAGATGACCAGATCATTTCACTAGTCATATCATGAGCATATGGGAAAGTGTGAACCAGTACTAGTCAGGTGAAATCATCATCTTTCTGATAATAAAAGCAGAATGATTGCTATTAAAGGATGGAAAAACTGCTTCCAGTCATTTTTGTTTTTGTGCAATGGTTACCTCCAAAGAAATAAGTGCAGCCATCATCACTTTTCATCAAAATGACCTCACATGCAAGAAGATTGCTGTAAAGAATGGTACACCTGAAAGAACCATTTACTAGATAATAAAATACTTCAAGGGGAGGTTTTACTGCAGTGAAGAAGGCTTTAGGATATCCCAGAGAGTCCAGCAAGCACAAGGACTGAGGAGTCGCTACAGAATCGTGTCACTACCAGTGCAGAGCTGCTCAATATTGGCAGCAGGTGGGTGTAATGCATCTGTACTCACAGTGAGGCCAAGACTTTTGGACAATGGCCTGGTGTCAAGAAGGGAGGCAAAGATGCCACTTCTCTCCAAGAAAAAACATCAAGGACAGACTGAACTTCTGCAGGAAGTGTAAGGACTGGACAGCAGAAGGTGATGAAGACTGATGAAGTCCCCTTCTGATTGTTTGGGACATCTGGAAAATCAATTGTTTGAAGAAGAAAAGGTGAACACTACCATGAGTGTCCAAAGCATCCTGAGACCATCCATGTGTGGGATTGCTTTTCATCCAAGGGAATGAGTTCTCTCACACTTCTGCCAAAAAACCCTGTCATGAATAAAGAATTGTATCAAAACTTTCTGCAGAAGCAACTTCTCCCAATGACCCAGGAGCAATTTGGTGATGATCCATGTATTTTCCAGCATGATGGAGCAGCATGTCATAAGTCAAGAGTGATAATTAAGTGGCTCGGATATCATTACATTGAAATTTTGAATTCCTGGTCTGGATCTTAAACCCATAAACCTGTGGTCAATCCTCAAAAGGTTAGTGAACAAGCAGAAGTCAACAAATTGAGACAAACTCTGAGCGCTAATAAGGCAAGAATGGATCGCCATCAGTCAGGATTTGGCCCAGAAGCTGATATCCATCATGCCAGAGCAAATTACAGAAGTTTTGAAGAAGAAGGGTCAGCATTGTAAATATTGACTCTTTGTATATATTGAAAGTTTTTGCCAATAAAAGCCTTATGAAATGCTCATTATTTTCCAGTATACCATAGAAATGTGAAAAAATTATCTACAAATACTGAAGCAGCAGACTTTGCAAAGCACAAAATTGATGTCACTGCTACAGCTGTATTTAATAGATAACCAAAGGGGTGGTGACAAGCGTATTGTGCCACACAATTAAATCTATCCATACACTCTCAAAAATAAAGGTTTTTATTGGCATCTATGTTTCCATGAAGAACCTGTAACATCCATGGAATCTATTCACTGCACAAAAGGTTCTTTATAGAGGAAAATGGTTCTTCTGATCATTAAATGTTCTACAAACTATAAAAAATGGTTCTGTTAAGAATTGGTCACTGAAAGGTTCTTTGGGGAACCGAAAATGGTTCTTCTGTTGTATCACTGTGAAAACCCTACTTTTGACACTTCTATTTTCAGAGTATATCTGCAATATTATAATGCCAAACTTTTACATGAGCACCACTCACTGATAGTGATGTAAAGAACTAGAATAAGACATCTGCAGATTTTGTCAGCAACTTTGTCAGGAAACAGTATGAAACTGGCACTGGAACTGTGACATTCTGTGAACAGGAACTTTCAGACTGAGAAGCTCATTGTATCATCAGAGAAACTGAGCATTTGCTAAAGTCAGCAGTGTCCTATCTGGAATGGAGCATACTGTATGTGAGATGGCAGGTGCATTATGCAAATCTTATAGAACTAGTTCAAGTAATGGGTCCTGATGCTCTTTTCACATCTCAAACACAGTTTGACCCATTTCTTTATTTTAAGACAGTCTGTTTCTCAAATAATCTTTGGCCTCATATCAGCAGCAGGTTAATTTCAAAAGTAGAATGTCCTCATTTTCTGAACTGAAAGGTTCTGATGTAACCCAGTTCACAATTTCAGGCTAATTTTGGTCACATTATCACTCTTGTCTCCATTCTATTTGACAGGGGGACTGCATGAAAGAAGGGTCATGACAACACTGTCAGCATTTTCAGGTGACATTCTAAACGCAGGTTAAATTTCAGTGTGCTGCCTTCTATTGCAGATATAAAGCAAATACTTGTCCTAGGCATTTATCTTGATTCTCCCAGAGCAGTGCCTGAAACACATAGCTCATGAACACTTTTAAATGATCTGACAGACATCATCATTAGTACTGTGAGGAAAACAAAGCAAATAGTCACATAGATGCAGGTATGATTACTTTAATCAAATTTTTGTCTGTTTTGGTTGACTATTAGTTTTGTCCTTTCAGTCATATTCCATTACTAAATATTGATGTACAGTACTGTAGGTTTAGAGGTGTGTTTAACTGTAAGATTTAAGATGTCCAGCACTCAGCGCCTTGCATTTCTATTGTGTTTGTATTTATCCTTCATATATTGCAAATGGCCATTTTAGAGGGCTGATTGTACAGTTGGCTGTTTTGAATATGTTTTAAGGCTGCAGTCAATGTTCTCTTTGAGTTCAGTAGTCATTTCCTTGCCGTTCAAGCTCAATAACTGTGATGTGACTTTGACAGGCACATGCGCTGTGGGAAGCATTTCGACTTCTCTTCTATAAAATCTAAGCTTTTTAAAGTTGTCATGAAATGAAAATTCACTTTCTAGTTTCTAAATGCATGTTATTTATTATTGTGAATGATTTTTTTTTTCTTGTCCTGGTAATTTTTTCTATCAAAATATCATTACTTGATCTTCTGATGAAACAACAGACTTCTCTTTGGTGATTCATGCAGAATTTTTCCAGTCATGGTTTACTTAAAGCCATCCATCCAGTGTCATGAAACCCCAGAACACATTTTTTTTTAGATGTGAACAGATATGTACAGGTTGCATATCACTGAAAACTCTAATAGCACTCATAAAGTTTAACAAGTGGAAAATGGTTATTTTTGCTTTTTTTTTTAATTGCAGTATTATGCATGAGGAAGTATCACTTCTTTTGCTTCTCTCTTATTGCCTAATATTGTTGTTATTAGACATGATTCGGTGCTTGTTTTCTCAGTGCTACAATACAAAAATGCGTTTCCCTGCAACGCGACCAGAAGTTTTGGTGCAGGCGGTTTGTTTTGCTGTTGTCCACCAGCACAAATGGAAAATATGTTCGCATTAGATCGCATTACAGCGGAGAATTCAAATGTCACAAAAGTGCTGTTCATTCATCTCTTGCCTGCTCTGCGTTCGGACACGTGAGCCGTGTCGTGTGTATGTTTCCCTCAGCTCAGTACCACATGAGTGTTGTTTGTATTTTGCCCGCGATGTGGTCAGAATTGTAATTTGAATACGAACACGTTAAAAATACGATTGTTATGATATACACGATCGGTTTCAGCTCCACGAGTTTAACAACTCTCGCCACGTGGATTTTAGATTTGGGTTACTAGTCTGACTCTCTAATTATTAGGCCATGACTGCCCCCTAAATAAGAAAAAATAACTTTAAGCAAAAATGACTTTAGATAAACCGTTTGCGTTTCATTATTTTGTTTTTCCTATTTTTCTACAATTTAGAATGGCAGCACAGTTGATCGGTTTGTTTGAGCTGCGCCCTCTACTGTACAGCCGTGAATTTGCATTTCCTTCAGCCTGAAGCTTATTCATTTCACTTTTGGTGTGAAAGGACCTTTACATTTGCCAAAATTAAAGCTTTTTATTAAAAACAAAAAAGCAAGTAAAAGTAGCGCAATTCTAAGACATCACATTACTTTCCATAAAAAGTAACAAAGTTACACAATTAGTTAATTTTTTAGGGAGTAACGCACTATTGTATCGCATTACTTTTAAAAGTAAATTCCTCCAATACTGCATATAATCACGCTCTTCCAAAATATTCTATAATATTCTATTATATATATATAATTGTTTATTGAGTTTTCGTCATAATACAAATAAAATAAGACATCACCCAAAAAAAAAAAAAAAAAAACCCTCAAAAAGAAAAAAGAACACAAATAGCTCAGATTTATATATAAAACAGGACTACACCATAATATATCAGGTTAGAAATAAAACATACTTCAAAAGGATAAAGAAAAGGACAAAAAAGTCCAATGTCCAGAGAGTTATATTACAGTATTCCTTGTAATATAATGGGGTGAACATGAGGTTCCAAATAGTCCAGATATGGGGTCCACATTTTATAAAACCAATCAACTCAATAATCTTATGCCAACCTTTTACTGATGGAGATTTATTACTGATCCAATTAAGTAAAATATTTTTTTTTCTGGCAGCAAAGGATAGAATATAATACAATTTCTTAGCAGAAGAAACAATGCATCCATTAGGTATACCCAACACCAGTGAGACTGGGTCACAATCCAACTGAGTATTAAAGATTTTTTCCATTTCCCCTAGCACTAAAACCAATACCTTTGCAGTCTGTTACATGACGCACAGACAATGTGTTAAAGTACACATAGGCGATAGAGAGGGGTTAAAAAATGCCTGCGATTATGGGAAATATGGAGTCTATATATGATTTTAAATTGTATTTCTCTTGTGTGTGTACAAACAGATATTTTCTTAGCATAAGATCAAATGTCATCCCATGTTTGATCATCAATATCAGTAGCTAAGTCTTCTTCACATTTAGTTTTAATTCCCCCATGTATCAGCAGAAGAGATTGAACATAGAACCATAAAACCTACCCAGAAACATTTTTCCAGATGATAAAAATAATAATCTCTCAATAGGAGACATTTTACAATTCCTAAGTGTTGTGCTATTAGTACAAACCCGATTCCAAAAAAGGTGGGACACTGTACAAATTGTGAATAAAAAAGGAATGCAATAATTTACAAATCTCATAAACTTATATTTTATTCACAATAGAATATTGATAACATATCAATTGTTGAAAGTGAGACATTTTGAAATGTCATGCCAAATATTGGCTCATTTTGGATTTCATGAGAGCTACACATTCCAAAAAAGTTGGGACAGGTAGCAATAAGAGGCCGGAAAAGTTAAATGTACATATAAGGAACAGTTGGAGCAATTTGCAACTTATTAGGTCAATTGGGAACATGATTGGGTATAAAAAGAGCCTCTCAGAGTGGCAGTGTCTCTCAGAAGTCAAGATGGGCAGAGGATCACAAATTCCCCCAATGCTGCAGCGAAAAATAGTGGAGCAATATCAGAAAGGAGTTTCTCAGAGAAAAATTGCAAAGAGTTTGAAGTTATCATCATCTACAGTGCATAATATCGTCCAAAGATTCAGAGAATCTGGAACAATCTCTGTGCGTAAGGGTCAAGGGCGGAAAACCATACTGGATGCCCGTGATCTTCAGGCCCTTAGACGGCACTGCATCACATACAGGTATGCTACTGTAAAGGAAATCACAACATGGGCTCAGGAATACTTCCAGAAAACATTGTCGGTGAACACAATCCACCGTGCCATTCGCCATTGCTGGCTAAAACTCTATAGGTCAAAAAAGAAGCCCTATCTAAACATGATCCAGAAGTGCAGGCGTTTTCTCTGGGCCAAGGCTCATTTAAAATGGACTGTGGCAAAGTGGAAAACTGTTCTGTGGTCAGACGAATCAAAATTTGAATTTCTTTTTGGAAAACTGGGACGCCATGTCATCCGGACTAAAGAGGACAAGGACAACCCAAGTTGTTATCAGCGCTCAGTTCAGAAGCCTGCATCTCTGATGGTATGGGGTTGCATGAGTGCGTGTGGCATGGGCAGCTTACACATCTGGAAAGGCAACATCAATGCTGAAAGGTATATCCAAGTTCTAGAACAACATATGCTCCCATCCAGACGTCATCTCTTTCAGGGAAGACCTTGCATTTTCCAACAGGACAATGCCAGACCACATATTGCATCAATTACAACATCATGGCTGCGTAGAAGAAGGATCCGGGTACTGAAATGGCCAGCCTGCAGTCCAGATCTTTCACCCATAGAAAACATTTGGCGCATCATAAAGAGGAAGATGTGACAAAGAAGACCTAAGACAGTTGAGCAACTAGAAGCCTGTATTAGACAAGAATGGGACAACATTCCTATTCCTAAACTTGAGCAACTTGTCTCCTCAGTCCACAGACGTTTGCAGACTGTTATAAAAAGAAGAGGGGATGCCACACAGTGGTAAACATGGCCTTGTCCCAACTTTTTTGAGATGTGTTGATGCCATTAAATTTAAAATCAACTTATTTTCCCCTTAAAATGATACATTTTCTCAGTTTAAACATTTGATATGTCATCTATGTTGTATTCTGAATAAAATATTGAAATTTGAAACTTCTACATCATTGCATTCTGTTTTATTTACAATTTGTACAGTGTCCCAACTTTTTTGGAATCGGGTTTGTAATATAATGTCTCAATTGGAGGAAATCCTGTTTAAAAAATCCTGTTTAAACAACTGATACTTCTGAGTTAACTATTCAAATGACATTAACCTATTGTATGAAAACATATCCCCAAACCTAATAAGTCCCAAACTACACCAGTGTTTAAAACCACAATCCAAAATTCCTGGGGTAAAATCAGGATTGTTTAATATAAAGAAAGAAGTCAATTTAGATCAAGCCTACAGACTGATCTCCAGACTGATCTCCTTTTTAGAGCATTAACTATAATTGGATTATCATATATCTCTTTTATTTTTTGAAAGCTCTTAACAAAAAGTAGAGCTCTTAAAGGAAATTGGGAAAATGAGGATTCAATATCTAACCAAGTTGAGGAAGAATCATTACTAACCCACTCTGCAATGTATCTCAGGTGAGAACTTAACTGATACATCTTAATATTCGGAAATTCCAATCCCCCCATAGAACTTGGCAGATAGAGTACTGACATTTTTAATCTAGGCTTGCGTTTACTCCATATAAAGGAAGTCAATATATATATATATATATATATATATATATATATATATATATTTACTGAAAGAGTTGAAAGCTCAGTGATGGTGACGTTGAAGTCATGCAACTGTGGTGTCTGTTTATAGCCTACGTTTAGCTTTTTACTGCTGCTGATTGTATTTAGGCTTCAAGTTGTGTTAATTTGTGAAGATTATTATGATGAACAAAACATGCAAGAATTATAATCTTTTTTATTTGGTCACAGAGCTTATTTTCTGCAATAAGTCAAAAGTCAAAGGAAAAATCTTACTGAATTTTTGTCGAGGGAATCAGAGTGAGGCGAACGTATGCTTTGACCTACAAAAATACCGTATGCTGTCACTATCACTCTATTCATCATAGTCTAATACGTCATGTTAAAATTTTCAGTAACACTTTTATTTTACAGTGTCATTGTTACACATATTACATGTAGTTGCTGTAGTAATAATGGACCAACTACTAAAATCTGGGTGGACCAGTGCCACCCTGGCCCTTAAGACTCTGGGACTTCTCATTTGTGACATCTGAGCTTTTCAGAGCCCTCGCACCCAACTCAAAAAGATTAGCCTCTTTTACAGGAAACTGGAGATCATCATCATGGTAAGACTTCCTTCCTCTGCGTCCAGTTGCAGTCACTCTCCAGGGTCCATCAGCGCCAGTCTCTTACCAGCCCACGGAAAGAGGACCCTCTGTTTTACCATCTGGAGAACCAGAGAGCCTCTGCCAGGGGTCACCAAGACCCGTCTGTTCAAGGAGGTGTTTCAAAATATTAAAATATTAAGAGTAATTGTATTGACACTTGTAGCACCATAGTATTGGATTACTGTGCTTCTCAAGAAGAAACTACAGATTGGAGATCTTCACTGAGAATTAAAAATAGGACAGCTGTCACAGTCAACACTAGATGGGACACAGAATTCCCTAATTGGATTTTACGCTAAGGGAATTCTGAAATCATGAGCCAGATGAGTCTTTCTGCTTCAGAAGGAAATTCTTCACTCTCACCGGTGTACCCCCAGCTCACTTCAGCTGCCAGAGTGAGCTTCCTCCATCCAGGAGCAGGATTGGACACCGTCAGGACTCCAGGGATCAAACCTAAACTGAGCCCCAAGCCTCTTGTTCTTCCACCAGCTCCTGCGATTCCAGTCATAAACCCAAGCAAACCACGGCAGCCACACACCAGCTGGGTGCACAGTGCCAAACAGAAAGAGGAAGCTGGTGCTCAGAACAGAGCAAAAGGGAGCAGTAGACCCGAAAGGACGTCCTTTCTGTCCGCTGTCATTGAGCGCACCTCAAAGCTGTATGGAGACAGATACACACCTGTACTGCAACAGAGCTCCTCCAGGGAGACACCTGCCATGGAGTCTGCTGATATGACATCACATCCTGATAAGACTTCACCAGTGACGGCAGAAACACAGTCTATTGCAAGACAGATCACCATGATGCCTTCGGCCAGATTTCCTGCAAAGGTATATGTGCTTTTCACTAATGCTGCTTCTCTGTCTGTAGTTTAGTGCACTGTATATTTATGTATATCTGAGGTATAAGCTGTATTATAGTTTATTTACTAACTGATTTTGAGTGATTGATTTGCATGTCTTCAGACTGACATCACAGATTGGTCTAGTCTGCTCAGTACTGTTTTAGACTGATTTGAAGAGCGCCTCTTTGGGACTTGAGCATTTTTGAGTATTGTTTGTCTCTCCACCCAGATGGGCTGATTACAGCTGATATCTGAATCCCATCTTTGCCATACCTCACATTAAATGGACTAGAACCAATTTTCAACTTCCTCTTTTACTTTTTTAGTTGGAGAATTGTACAATGGCCCTAAAACGTATTTGGACATTTAGTCCATACTTAAAATGAGTGATTGTAACTGTATGGAGAAAATATCAAAGCAAGTGTCATTTATTGTAAAGCTGCATTTTAAACAAAATGTCTGATTGTGCATTTTGAACTCGTGTGATCACTTTGATAGGACACGTGTAAACTTGCCTTCATTTTCTAATGTTATGACATCAAGTGTGATATAGGTTCCACATACTTTTGGGCCACTGTATTCTCCCTTTAGAGTTTTACTTCCTTAAAATACGGCTGATAAAATAATATTCACAATAATGAAATCTCCCCAAAATCTTCAGTTTCAGTCAAGTTGCTCAATCAAAAATAGAAAACTGGATTTCTACTTCCCATCATGCTTCACATGGGGCTGAATAGTGAGAGTAAGTGTTGAAGTAAAGTTATTTATTTTATGCATAGTTAATCTATTATTTTGGAATTTAAACGAGTTTCTGTTATTTTAGTGTTTCTGGGACTTTACCGTGGTGAAGTGTTGAGTATGTGTTTAGGTTGAGGACCTGCTAACAAGTGTTCAAGTTGGATACTTGATTCAATCGTGTTCATCCTACATGATGTACTTGAGTTGGGATAACATGTTTTCATCTTGTGGAGATGATTGAATCTCTTTCAGCCAAAGAGTTTTTGTGTGTGTGTGTGTGTGTGTGTGTGTGTGTGTGTGTGTGTGTATGATTTAATGTGTTTGTGCTTGGAAGCGTTCTTATAAATCAACGCAAACATCACAATAAAACGAAGCAATACACATACATCAAAATAGAAATAAATGACCATAGTGGAAAAATCTAGAGGTAAACAAAGACCTGGTGGTCAATCAGATACTGATCATTAAGTATGCACTTTTATCTTAAGCGGCAGACCCCTGCCTGGTTTCTATAATCCTGAAGGTCATGATTAACTGGTTCACGTGTGTTTGACTGAGTTTGGAGGCAAACTTTACAGGTTGATTTAAAGTATTCATGTAATTGCATGTGTGCCTCTGGGAATCAAAAGTGGATCATTGCAAGCAATTTATTAATAGGAACGAACAGTGTATTTGCAGGACAGGCTGATGTGTAGCTATATTAGGATACAAGCTAGAACAGAAGTGAAAAGTAGAGAAAGAGAGATAAATGAAATGTGTAAATAAAATGCATCAGCACAGCCTTAACTTTGAGTAGGCCTGTATGTATTTCATTATTTGTCATAGTTTTACATTTTTTAAATTGTTTAAAATGTATATAGGCTAACAGCCATATCAAACATATAGCCTAATATTATATTATCATATTGGCCACACCACAAAACAGTTGCTATCAAAGAAAAGGCCCGGATGTCCTCGCAGATTTAACATCTGGATTTAAAGGCAGGGTAGGCAAAAAAATGTATAAAAAACTTTTTTTCAAAATTTGTTTAAACTTTATTTATATATCAATACATAATTAAAATGTAAGTACTCTGAAAAAGAAAGTATAAAAATCGAGTGTCTGTAGACCTCTCACGACTGTTTTAAAGACAGCTCATTATTTCCATTCACTCCACCCCCTCCCTTCTGGGCTCCTTCCAAAGCCACGCCCCCAAAACGCATGAACGTGTGACTCCGACCACTGAGCTGGAAGACGCATTATTTACCTGAGACGAGCGGAGAGGAAGGAGCACAGTGCATGTAGTGACATCATGTCAGAATCACATGTAATAAAAATAACTTTAAAATTATGAAGATAAACAAACAAGATGTATTTTAGTACTCACTATCAAGCTAGCATATTGATATTGGTAAAGTTTAAAATATATATTTTTTGATTCGCTAACGAGCTAGTTATCTATAAGGCAAAGCTAAAAACAGGTTGCATGATACACGTTTTTCCATTACCATCATTTACACTGTGATGAAGATGAATTTCGTGTAAGATTCATAACATATACGTTGTTCTACAGATCAACAGAGTAACATACACTCAAATATCAACTCACAACTGCATTGCAGACACAAAATAATAACACACACATACAACAAAGTGTGTACGACACACACAGATACAAGATAAAGACATCAGTAAACATAGGTAGAGAATATAAAAACAAAACAAAGGCGAAAAAAACGTGCAGGTAAACTTGCAGGTGAACATGGTAAAAGACTTAGACAGAGGGTAAAATTATGCACAATTCAACACTATAGCTATCATTATTTATCGTCTCTACTACGGCTCGCTAAGTAATGTTATGTTAGCTATATTACGCAGCTACGTGTGCTAATGACACATGCTTCATGAAAAATAAACAAAAAAATATGTATGATCAAAATACAAAAAGAAAGATTTACCTGTCCAGCAGAAATAAAGCCATCAAGGAGTCACTTTTCAGCCCCTTGAGTTCCCTCAGTTCTCGCCATCGCTGGAAAGCCACGCCGATATTAACTCGCGTTTTATTTCTTTGTTTATCCAAAGACTTTTTGTTCATTGCCTTTTCTTGTACTGTTACTGTCTTCCTTTTTTTGCCTGGTTTGCCTTCACTAACTGCATAGGCCGATACTGTGAATTTAGCTTGCTGTTTCTCTGCCATTGTTTTGGTATTCCTAGGATCCGTGCCTCTTGGATTCCCCAAATCAAACGTGCGCGCGCAAGTGGGCAGGTCATGTGTGGCAAAAGGGTGGTTGCCATGGTTGCGAGAGAGTGACAGCCGCCTAAGCCAATCCTATGTTTCGTCCCGGATGGAAATAATGAGCTGTGTTTAATACAGATTAAACGGTCTAGAGTCACTCGATTTTTATACTCTTTTTACCAGAGTTCTTACATTTTAATTATGCATGTATATATATAGAAAGTTTAAACAAATTTGGAACAAAATTTCTTACCTACCCTGCCTTTAAAACAGTGTCATGCACGATGACGTCTGAGTGCGCGCACACTCACTCACACAGGACTGTACCAACTGACGCCAGACTGAGGGGACGCGAAACAACAAGACACACACTCATACACACACCGCTGCGCTTATATTGAGCTGAAGTAAATCACAGAGATGCTCAACATCCAGCTTTAAATGACTGTTGGTGAATGTAAATCATTCTGTCGGTGAGTTTCGTTCTTTGTTTTGCTGTTTCATTCAGTGTTTTGCACGATTTCCCGATAACTCGATTCACGCGCTTTCACTTCTGCAATATTTTCTGTTTGTGTCACACATTCAGTTTCAATCTGTACGCGATTGTTATGTGTTTGACAGAAAACACACTTTAAACATGTTTACTGTTTATATGTGTAGCTGCAGCTGCTCGTTCACATCTAATAGTGAAGCTAACAGACTTTAGCAAAGGACATGAATGAGTGAAAAATAAATGTGAATCAAATAGTGATTATGAGGAGGAGGAAGAAGAGAAGGACCACGGTGAGATTCTGCACTATATTCTGTTTTATCGTCTTCATTAAGGACGGAGCTTTGTTGTTGTTTGCTGGCTGGCGAGATGAACGATGATTTGATATCCATGTGATGATGCTCTGCATTTGACCTTAATGCATGTTATTACAGTGTAAATACTAGTGTAATAATAATAATAGTGTTAATGAAACCAGCAGAGTTGAATTATCAGTGCTGGGTGAGAGTTACCATAGACCCTCAATACAAACATCACTGTTCAGCCTTTGTGTTCATTGTCTGCTGATGTTTGATCAGACCAGCCAATCAGCAGTGTGATTCATTGATATTTGGTCATGTAGGTTTTGCTTCCAAAGCTACAGTACTGTCATGTGTTGTTACAGCTTCAGTGCTGAGGTTTAGTGTTTTGGCACAGTGGTTATAGTTTGTGGATGGAATCTTTTGAGATTTGAAGCAGCAACCTTTTATTTACCATCCCATCATTAACCATTAAGCTACACCACGCCACCGAGATCATGAAAGGGAAGAAACACTTATTTTTGTCTTGGAAAATGTGGATTTTGTTTTTGCATTTTGATCTTACAAAACATGTCATTGTATTGCAGTTGTTATTTGCACATGCTGTTTTTTAACTGAAAGGTGCCCAATTGGGTTAGTGATGCACTGTCACTTTGTCATGTTCATTGATCATTTACAAACATGTTACATGTTTTTGATAGTAATCAGCATATTGTGTATGTAAATGTACTTAATGTTGCAAACTGTGTTGATTTTGTCTTCCATCAATAGTGTTTAAAAAATCATGTTTAAATATGTTATTAATGAAGTTCTGCCACAGTACTGTTACTAAGATATTAGGCAAGCATTTGCTGTTTCAGAGAAATCGAGGGTTTGTACAGAAATTTTCTTTTGCGTGTATTGCATCATGGTCTTTGGTTACATGCCAGTTTGCATTGGTCATTTTGCAGATGTTTTCTCAAGCAACTGGCAGTATCCTAATAAGAGGACAGACTCTATGGAGTAACCTGACGTTTAATGTCTTGTTCAGGACACAGTGGTGATAGACAAACTCAATAACTCTTTGGTGCGAGTGCATGATTATGACAAAAATCATAATTGCTGTTTTTTCCCCCTTGATATTGTAATTGCATTTAGTAATTTGGATGACTTGAAAATACTGTTGAGGTAAGCAACTGCGTGTTATATTCTTTATGCGGCTACACTTTCAAAACAAACAGAACTATTCCTGAATTATTTATGTGCCGTTTTAAACGTCAATCAAAAAATCAGTTAAAGGGTTAGTTCACCCAAAAATGAAAATTATGTCATTAATGACTCACCCTCATGTTGTTCCAAACCCGTAAGACCTCCATTCATCTTTGGAACACAGTTTAAGATATTTTAGATTTAGTCCGAGAGCTTTCTGTCCCTCCATTGAAAGTGCATGTACGGTAGACTGTCCATGTCCAGAAAGGTAATAAAAACATCATCAAAGTAGTCCATGTGACATCAGTGGGTTAGTTAGAAGTTTTTGAAGCATCGAAAATACATTTTGGTCCAAAAATAACAAAAACTACGACTATATTCAGCCATTGTTAGTTTATGGTCACTGAATGCTTTTCTGTGGTAAATGTGTCCTTAAGTCACTGTTCTAAAGCTGTTTTACTGATATCTTTCTGTGGTTGAAACTCTTTGAGCGATTGCATGAGACATTATACTGTAGATTTCAGTAAGTTGTACTGTTTCTTTCAGCATACCTTCTGATGTTTATTGATGTTTATTTTGTGCTATAAGTAGTAGTAAAGATCAAGAAATGATCGGTTCACATGCTGCTTGAACTGATACGTCTGTCACGCTAAATTAAAGAGCGGCAAAACAATATTTATTGTTTGTGTTTCGTGATGAAATTGACATAATTTGAAAGCTGGGACTTTGTTTAAAAGTAAACAAATATATTAAAAGTGATATTAAAAGTAACAAAGCACAAACAGATGAAACTTTAGATTTTTTCAGTACAACTTTGGTGCACATTCTCATTTTATTAAGTCAACACAGTAAAAGATGTGATAGGCTACTCATCAAAAAACACTTAAAACAGCATGCAAATTTTAAAATCATAACATTTAGAGGTGAGAATCGTAAGGCACCATCCGATTAAAATGATTCTTGATCTACTTTGTTTTCCCTTTTTAATTAATTAGTTAACCAACTTGAAGATCTTAAAATATTATTTTTAATTACATATGTAATTATAAGTACTTCTTAAATAATAATTACAAATTAAAAAATGAAATTAAAACAATTGTAAACTATAGAGGTGTCAAAATTACCGACTTTGGTACCAAGTCTATACTGAAATTTAAACGCTTTAAATGCTGTTGAGCGGATTCGTAAACACCTCTGATTGGCCATTGTGTTGACGTGCTCATCTGATATGTCTGTGATTAGCTTCAATGTTCAATGCTTCAAAAACATGTTGTAAATAGTCATCAATGACGTCAGTTGCACAGATACAATTGCACAGATACACATTGGAGCGTTTGAAAGCAGGTGTCTATCTACGCCTGCTTTCAAACTCTCCCGCTTTCAAAATGCTTTCAAATTCAAACACTTCCGTGTGATTTCAAATGCTCCCGTGCGTTGATCATTGTAGCCAATCACAGACATATCCGGTGAGCATGTTAACACAATGGCCAATCAGAGGTGTTTACGTTTTTAAAATTTCAGTACCGACTTGGTACCGAAGTTGGTACTTTTGACAACTCTAGTATGCTAAAAAATGTAAATATATAAACTAATATAGCTTCAAAACACAAAACAAGTAAATAATAAAGATATAAAAAAAAACATATTATAAAGAAAATTACAAACATTAAACAGAGTGCTTTCAGTAGCCTGTTTAAGAGTATCTGAACGTTATCCATTCAAGAGCTTTGAGTGATTTTTCTCTTTCTCAGCTCTACTGTTGATTGATTATTACTGATGACATCATAGACAGCGGGAGATAAGCTGCATTCACACTAATGCACAGATCTCTTTTGAAATATAAGATGTGGTTTGTCCTGTCTGTTTAATCTTTTAAGACATAACTGACTGTGTTTACATTAATTTTGCATCATGAAACCATTTTGAGATGCAAGTACATTTAGCCACTTAAACAGAGTCGCACACAGATGCATACACGAGCACTTTTCACAAAGCGCACATGACCATTTGAAATTGAAAGCAGTCTTCTTTCAGCGAGTTTCATATTTTCAATATTTAAGCCAACTGAATTCCAAACGACATAAATGATGCCTTCTTAGAGCATTTGTAAGGAAAATACAGGCGGGCGAAATTGCACACTGTAAGCGTAACATCAAGCAAAGCGCGGGTTTCTCACAGCGCATATCCTTTGCAAAGAAGCCCGCGTATGTCCTTGTAATTCGCTTCAACCATTCCAAAATTAATGAAAGATTATTTTATGGAAGGTTCAAGTGGTGTGTGTGAGGAATTGTAAGCAATCAGAATATGAGTGTTTCTAAAACACACGCAGCGTTATCGCCCATCTGCGGTTAAAAACTAAATTCTGCATCAATTCTGAAATTCTCAGAATCAATCCAGAATCGTTTGAGAGATGCATCGATTTATTTATTTTTTTCCTTCCCACCCCTAATAACAAGTAAATGTATCACTAGTGGTGATCTCAGCAAAAATATCACTCGCAAATTAATATTTTTGGTCGCAGATGCAACTCATTTAGGTGCAGTCTAGAGCCTTGACACTCATTCAAGACAATAGAAAAACGATTAACAAAACAGCCTTTGAGCGGTGTAAAAGTAAAAAAAAATATATATATATATTTAAATTTCAAATAAATGAAATGCTCAATTATTTTATTATTAATTTCAATATATTGTGCAGCCCTAGAGTGGAATGCAGAAAACAATACCCTGGCCTTAATTGTGCAGTCCTGTTCTCAAGTTTATGAATCAGCCTGAATCAGGATTCAAACATTTGACCTTTGGGTTACTGACCCTTCAACCGCTAAGAAAATACCATCACCCTACAGCCAAATAATGATCCATGTCGTTGTTAACAGCTGACTGGCTTTGATATCAGTCTCAGCTCTTTGGTTGTTTTTATATATGGCTTTTTATTTTTCATGCAGTTATATGAGCATATAAATTCATCAGTGCTGCGGTTGTCCTGGGCTGAATCTTTGGCAGTGGCTTGATTTACTCAGCAGATGTTTCCACCTTTTTCTTAGTAAATGTTTCCAGTATTTTTCCTTACTGTGGAGCATTTTTACTTTAAGCATTTTCGTTGACTGATTGCTTTTTAAAGGAGTACTTTTTGTCTGTCATCTGCAATATTAAGGCCAGGCATTAGAATCCCATTTAATGGGGCTGACTTTGCTGTCACAACATTCATTCATAAAAAACCCTGAAACTGAAGGATCATTATCTCCTAAACATTCATCTAAATACAGCTCTAGTCATTTTGAAGAATCTCACATGGTGTCAAGTGTTTTTAAATGGAGATATGTAACTGATCAATTCATACACCGATCAGGCATAACATTATGACCACTGACAGGTGAAGTGAATAACACTGATTAGCTCTTCATCACGGCACCTGTTAGTGGGTGGGATATATTAGGTAGCAAGTGAACATTTTGTCCTCAAAGTTGATGTGTTAGAAGAGGGAAAATGGGCAAACGTAAGGATTTGAGTGAGTTTGACAAGAGCCAGATTGTGATGGTTAGACGACTGGGTCAGAGCATATCCAAAACTGCAGCTCTTGTGGGGTGTTCCCGGTCTGCTGTGGTCAGTATCTATCAAAAGTGGTCCAAGGAAGGAACAGTGGTGAACCGCCGACAGGGTCATGGGCGGCCAAGGCTCATTGAACGTGGGGAGCGAAGGCTGGCCCGTGTGGTCCTATCCAACAGACGAGCTGCTGTAGCTCAAATTGCTCACGAAGTTAATGCTGGTTCTGATAGAAAGGTGTCAGAATACACAGTGCATCGCAGTTTGTTGCGTATGGGGCTGCATAGCCGCAGACCAGTCAGGGTGCCCATGCTGACCAATGTCCACCGCCGAAAGCGCCAACAGTGGGCATCAGCACAGCACAGCATCAGAACTGGACCACTTAGCAATGGAAGAAGGAGGCCTGGTCTGATGAATCAAGTTTTATTTTACATCACGTGGATGGTCGGTAGGGGTTGACCGATTATCGGCCTGGCTGATTATCGGCACCGATATAAAGCGTTTTTATTGTTATCGGTATCGGTCATTTTCAAAACCGATTTGCCGATAAAATAATTAAATTTTGAAAGGAGATATTTGGCTCTGATGCAGTCACCTCTGTCGAACGCACCACTCTGTGGCCTAGAGCAAGCTCCGCCCACCGCCCATCTGATTTGTTGGAAGTCGCGAGTCCGGCCAATCAGCGCGGAAAGCTGAATGCACAGAAAGTTTTGCCCTCTCACACTGAAGACACTCGCTAACTGGAGCTGCTTCAGTGATCACGCATCAGTTGTCTTTCAAATGTAAGGCAGCAGCAGCAGACGTTGCTGAAGTTAAATCACAATCCACTACACTGAAGTTGTAAAACATCTCAGTATAATCAGGACCTGAATACGCTGCAGGATTGTGGGTATTGCGCATAATTCTACACATTCCCACAGGTTTTGCGATTATTAAGCGGGAAATTCCCGTGAATTCCCGTGAATACATTTATGCACTATAGCATATTGAATCCAAACAGATTATCAGAGCAGATCAATTATTAACTTTCTGTAAGATGTAGTTTCACAAGCAGTTTGAGTGATTCAGCAGTACCGAGTCACCCTCTCTCTCACAATGCGCAAATGGTTTCACATCCATAGTTTCCACATTGAGTTTGCTCTGCAAGCGAGCTGTACGCTGCAATACAAGACTTTAGCACGTGTTTCAGACAGTTGACGGAATCGGCACTTGCACACCATTGTAACTCATGCCAATTCAAAAATACAAGCCATTTTAAAGCATAAACTACTCACACGCTCTCAAGAGACAGTCTTCAGTCAGTGTGCTCTCAGCCAATGCACGCACACACAGGACACAGCCACCTCTCAAACAAATGCTCGCAACAAATATCAGATTGAGTTATTTTTCACGACTTATTACACATAAATGTTCAGATACATACACAATAAAAAATGTTAAAATGCCCGTCTTGGCAAGTATACACGTAAGCACAGTAGGTTGTCTTCAGTGAATGTGAACAGCATGTGTAACAATATTACTGCTTTATCATCTGATAGTTTTAAAAAATGGATACTGAATGAAAACAAACGGATACAGATACAACTTTAAAATGTCAAAATGTATTAGTAAATGTTGAATTGAAATAAACAATACTTTTATTAACCTTTAGTTAATGTTACAAATGAACGATGATATTATGATATTATTGATTATTGTCTTATTGTATTGGCTATCTTTGAAAATCTACCCAAAAGGCCATAACATTGAAATTAGATACATTTGTATATTGTATGTATACTGTTGTTTAATGTTTTATTTGCCTCTATTTTAGAACACATGATGATTATCTAATCAAAATAACAGTATTACAGTGACGATAAAAAAAAAGAACTGAAATTGGCTGCGTTTCTGATTTGTTAATGTTTATCTCGGTTGCCAGAACATATCAATTTGCCTTTTCACGTCACTGTATGCAACTTCGCTGCATAACAAATGCATAAAAGCGATCAGCTGGATATAAACTTAATGCAAATAGATTGTAACAGTCGTGACATTAAAGATTTTGGTCGGGTTTGCGTGTGTTTTTGTCACATTGTTTTAACTGCTTGAAGAACTACTAATGTTAGCATCTTCTCAGCCTTGATGGCAAACATACTGCTGTTCTCCACTAATGCAGCATCTAGTCAACAAATGAATGACTTTATAATAATATGGACGCATGTAGCATTTCGTTGTCTGTTTAAGAGCTGTATCTAAAAGTTTCCCGCTCCGTGCAGTGCAAAGTCCCACGTGTCAAAACAAACTCCACGAGGCATCAGTGATAGTTTTTTTTTGCCTATAGAGGCTGCTCGTGTACTGTATGATGACAGCGGACCCTTCTCAGGCGTTCCAGCAATGGACGCAACCCAGAAAAACTATCGGTATGGATGTGTATGGATACGATCAATTGGTCAACCTCTAGTTTTTGTTGGTATGAGCCACAACAGTCATCAAAAATATAGAGAATAACACAAAGCGGAAATAAAGTGGTATTGGGTTAAAATTTGGTTATAGTTTCCATGGTAAATACAAATACTAACATGAACTGTTAATGAAACATGGAAACTGCTCCTGATGAATAGAATGAACATCGTACCTGCATGCAAATCCTTCCCAGCTACAGTAACACACAACGTACCAGTTGCGTAATTCATTGATAGGCCTACTTTTTGGTAATTGCTTGACTTACTAATTGACAATGCATGCTTATAATTTCATTTGCTCTTTGTATAGTGAAGTGATAGACAGCTTAACTCTGCATAAGCATGTCAGACAGGAAAGAGGAAAGGACTTTCCAAAGATTTTATTTCGTAACAAATTAGGAAAATAATGTTCGAATAATGACACTGACATATAGCCTGAAAACATCTCATCTGACAGCAGATACTGAATCAGCATTTTCTCTGGAACTCTTGACTTAAACTGCACTCAAAGTAAATGTCTTGCATCAGAAAAACACTGGTTGAGAAACACTGTTCTAACCGAAGGGCCAGTTTAACTGGCTACTTTAGTCCTGGTTTGGTAGGACTGTGAGATTTAACCATACTTGCAGACTATTTGCTGGACACCGCTCTTGTAGCCCACTGTGCTTGAGGTGACTCAAGAGGTTTGTTGTATTTTCCCTTTGAGAAACCACCCACAACCTACATGATTGAGTGCACTCTGTTTAAAACCAAAATTCCCTCACAAGGTGCTTCCTCATTTTGACAGCAGGTTTGGCAATGTTTGGCGGTAATGACACGCTTTAGTACACTTTAGGGGCCTTTCCCACAGTAGCAACTGAACATTTCTGCACTTCTGATATTAAAAGTGCCCTCAGTTGTTTAGTTATTTTCTCTGGCTGTTATGACAGTGGTCTAGGATTTAGATAACTCTGTGGATCCAGTGTCATGCAGATACAAAAGATGCCCTTGCAGAAATACTCTTTTCACAGGCACATTGTTACCCATAAATGATTTATTCCACCTAAAAATAGGATAAAGTGAAAAGTATTGGGCCATTCATGAGATCTCAACATGGCAGTCACAATGATATAAACAAACACAAGTACAGCTCATTTCTATTAGGGAATCTTTGTTACTTACTGCATCTTTAAGTATTGCTAATAATAAAACTGTGGCTAGTTTTACATTAAATTCATTTGTTATTTAAAGGTGTGCGGAATGCTATATTCCATCTATAGAACGTTTTTGTCATTCTTTTTCAATTTTTAACCATGCAGTTTTCATGAGCTCATATTAATTTAGACACTACATAGAATATTTGTATTTGAAAAAAAAATCATTTGTCACTCCACAATGGGGTTAGATTCCCGCCAATAGTATTGCGGTCACGGATCAAAAAATAATAAGTGTGAATCAAACATTTAAAAACATGTAAAAATATATAACACACACAAAAAAAAAAAAAATGCAAAATTATCAGAATGGCAAAGAAAGTGGTCACGGATCAAAATGTAATAAGCGTGAATCGAAAAATTAAAAGCGCATTTAAAAAAACAAGCATGAATCAAAACCTTAAACACATTAAAAATTATATTGCACAAATCTCTAAACTGTGACAGTTATCTTCCCCGGTATGAGTGTGAGCATCAGTAGCCATGGGTCGCCATGAAGTGATGTCATCGCCCTCTCTTCGATTGATTGGTTAGAGGAGGAGCTGTCAATCTAGAACTAGTGGACCAATGGTTGACACTTAAGCCCGGCCTAATTTACATAAAACTCGAATTGCAACATTTGGAAATGCAAGAGCAGAACATGGAAAGAAGAGCAAAGAGAAAAAGAGCACAATCATACAAAAGAGTAAAATATGAGCAGAAAATGTAAGAGAGCACAAAGTACAGAGTAATAAAAGCAAGGAAAACAACTTTTAAGAACACATAAACACAACACAAACACTAAGCCTGGTTTCTCCCAAGGTTTTTTTTCCTCCATTTTAACACCTATTTGCCACTTGTTTGCCACCTGATGTCACCTGTTGGAGTTTGGGTTCCTTGCCGCTGTCGCCTTTGGCTTGCTTAGTTGGGGACACTTGACATTTGACTTGACATTTGATATTCAACAGTATTCTTGACATTTATTCAACAGTGCTTTGATCTGCCTGCATTGACACTATTCTTGAAGAGCTGCTGTGCAGCCAAAATTATATACCAGTTATCAATGTAAAGCTGCTTTGATACAATCTGCATTGTAAAAAGCGCTATATAAATAAAGGTGACTTGACTTGACTTGACAAGTTTAAGATTTGTGCAATATAATTTTTAATGTGTTTAAAGTTTTGATCCATGCTTGTTATTTTTTTAAATGCGCTTTTAATTTTTCGATTCACGCTTATTATATTTTGATCCATGACCACGTTCTTTGCCATCATTTTGTATTATTTTTTTAAGTTTGTGTTATATATTTTTACATGTGTTTTTAAATTTTTGATTCACGCTTATTATTTTTTGATCTGTGACTGCAATACTTTAGGTGAGAATCTAACCCAGGGGTCGGCAACCCAAAATGTTCAAAGAGCCATTTTGGACCAAAAAAACAAAAAACAAATCTGTCTGGAGCCGCAAATAAATTAAAAGCCTTATATAGGCTAACCCTTATATGAAGGCAACACAGGCTGTAAGTGTATATTAACTATATTAGCCTACTATCAAAATGACTAAGTAGGCTACAAATACATAATGAGGTATTCCCGAGGTATATATTTAAAAACTGCTGAAAGCTACAGAAAAAAAGCAAATGGATCAGTGCAATTCACAGAAACAGCTGGACTCTAGGCAGAGAAACATGGATTTGCATTTATCATTTTGTGTCAAATTGTTGGATTTTGAGGTAAAATCATTCCATATATATTGTATTGTTATATATTATGTTGACAAATCATCAATTAAATTTTTTCCATCTTATATTCTGCATAATTGTGTGTTTTAAAATAAACACTGACAAAAACTATACTATAAAACTATATATATTTTAGGGCTGGACAATATGACAATATGATATATATAACATTGATATAAGTGATTACGCGGATTTAAACCTACCTATATTGTAGTTATATAAAATATTATACATATAAATGTCAGGAAACACGACTCCTGGCTGTATGTCAATATCCATGGATTAGGTTTATTTGACAAGTTGTAAGAAACACTTTCGACTCCAACCTTTAGTGTAATCGTTTGTTTTACTCGCGTTTTCTCAGTTTCCCCTATTAAATCCAGTCACGCAGCAGGTTCTTTTGCCACTCAGTCCAGCTGAGGGAGCGTGCTTTCGGTGGGAAAGTGACGTCGATGCATACCCTCGCGCCACGCTGAAACGTGTGTCGCAGGCTATGACGCAAATCTTCGTTGACAGAAATGTTGAAATTTAATATTATACACATTTTTACAGCATTGGAAAGCATTAAGAATGTGTCATGTTTGTCCTCCTACAGAAACCATATGAAAACAAAAAATATTTTTCCATTTTCATACATTTTTGAAAAAGCTCCAGGGAGCCACTAGAGGAGCGCTAAAGAGCCGCACGCGGCTTTAGAGCCGCGGGTTGCCGACCACCGATCTAACCCCATACTCCAGTCCACATAATCATTTGTAATGAACTAGTTTATTAATAGATTATTAAAAAACGTTAAAGAAATTGTGAGCAGTTTCTGGACCTAAAATGTACATTTGACCATATAATAAAGTAATAGTCAACTCATATGTGTCACAGAACCCTTGTTTCCCTGGACTTCAATTCCCAAGATCCTCCTGTTCTCCACACCTGCACTCACTTCCCTCGTCAGCTCCTCATCAGCACTCATCACCTGCACCTGGACTCTATTGTCTGCACTCCCATATATTGCACTCACTCCCTTCACTCCTCGTCCGTTCTCTGTTGTGTTAAGGTTATGTTTGGTGTTTCCTTGCCTTTGTTTGATTAAAGCTCTATGTTATTGTGGAAATCCGTATCTGCCTCATCTCTACACCACCATACCGTAACAGAAGAACGGACCAAAGACGACCGGATTTTCCACAAAAAAAAAAAAGATGGAGACTTTCCCTGGCTTCCTGGCTCGTGCTCCTCCTATGCCTCTCATCCATCTGTCGGCCGGCGATCGCCTCATCGGGCTCCTGCAGGTTGGTCGTTCGCTGGAGAGGTATGTGGAGGAGTTCGTTGAGCTCGCTTATGTGTCTGACTGGCCTGAAGCAGTTTTGATCTCCCTGTTTCTGGATGGACTAGATGATGACACCATCCGTTTTAGTGAACCCGATTATCGTTTCTCCTTAAGCGAAACCATAAATTCCATTTTGTGGTTAAATGATTCCAAATTTATCGTTGATTGGGTTCAGGATGGGTGTCTGTCTCTAGTCCATCCAGAGACACGGTTGGCCGGGCCAGTCAGTCAACCTCCGGCTTCCTCCGCATACCCCTCCAGCGAACTCCCTGCCTGCCCCACACGGAACCCACAATCCTCAACTGGGTCCCGTAAGCGGAGGAGGAGGAAGCAAGCCGCTCCAGTATCTCCAGAGCCCGCTCCAGTCTCTCCAGAGCCCGCTCCAGTCTCTCCAGAGCCCGCTCCAGTCTCTCCAGAGCCCGCTCCAGTCTCTCCAGAGCCCGCTCCAGTCTCTCCAGAGCCCGCTCCAGTCTCTCCAGAGCCCGCTCCAGTCTCTCCAGAGCCCGCTCCAGTCCCCACAGAGCCAGCTCCAGTGCCTGTGGGGATTTTAATTGTATTTGAGGGGATGAACGAGCCCGCTCCAGCCCTTTCCGAGCCTGCAGCTCCAACCCTGTGCGAGCCACCAAGTGAGGTGGCCTGGCTTATAGACTTTTGGACAGAGCCAAGTTCTCCAGTCTCCGCCGAGCCAAGTTCTCCAGTCTCCGCCGAGCCAAGTTCTCCAGTCTCCGCCGAGCCAAGTTCTCCAGTCTCCGCCGAGCCAAGTTCTCCAGTCTCCGCCGAGCCAAGCTCTCCAGTCTCCGCCGAGCCAAGCTCTCCAGTCTCCGCCGAGCCAAGCGCTCCAGTCTCCGCCGAGCAAGCCGCTCCAGTCTCCGCCGAGCAAGCCGCTCCAGTCTCCGCCGAGCAAGCCGCTCCAGTCTCCGCCGAGCAAGCCGTTCCAGTCTCCGCCGAGCAAGCCGCTCCAGTCTCCGCCGAGCAAGCCGCTCCAGTCTCCGCCGAGCAAGCCGCTCCAGTCTCCGCCGAGCAAGCCGCTCCAGTCTCCGCCGAGCAAGCCGCTCCAGTCTCCGCCGAGCTAGCCGCTCCAGTCTCCGCCGAGCAAGCCGCTCCAGTCTCCGCCGAGCAAGCCGCTCCAGTCTCCGCCGAGCAAGCCGCTCCAGTCTCCGCCGAGCAAGCCGCTCCAGCCGCCGCCGAGCAAGCCGCGCCAGTCTCCGCCGCCGAGCAAGCAGCGCCAGTCTCCGCCGCCGAGCAAGCAGCGCCAGTCTTCGCCGCCGAGCAAGCAGCGCCAGTCTCCGCCACCGAGCCCTTCATTATGAACTTTGTAAAGACTGTTTTCCCTCCCTGCCTCCCTCTCCCGCCTCCTCCCATTTATGTATACACTGAACCTTCACCTCTAGCCCCCTCGCCCAGATCTCCACCTCGGACCTCTGGGCGATTACCGTCACCCCGGCTCCAACCTCCCTCTGCTCCACCGTTGTCCATCAGGCCACTAGTCTCACCAGTCTCCATCCTGCCTCCGCTCACACCTTGGTCCCTCGTCTGCCTGCCTTCCCCTCTGGACTGCACTCCTCCGTCTCCGCTCCGTCCCTCCGTCCCTCAGTTCCAGTTGGCCTCCTCACTCCCCCCGGTGTTCACTTTGTTGTCTGTCATCCTTGTTCTACTGCGGCCTTCTGGAGCCCCGGCTGCGCTTCGGTCGGCGGAGCCTTCGGTTCCGCCATCACCCGCCAGTCCTTCAGCGACGCCTGGGCTCAACGCCTCGAAGGCTTCGGCTCCTGACCCACCATGGCTGCCCGCTGCACCTGACCCGCCATGGCTGCCCGCTGCACCTGACCCGCCATGGCTGCCCGCTGCACCTGACCCGCCATGGCTGCCCGCTGCACCTGACCCGCCATGTATGCCCGCTG
Organism: Megalobrama amblycephala; assembly: GCF_018812025.1. Classification (NCBI taxonomy): domain Eukaryota; kingdom Metazoa; phylum Chordata; class Actinopteri; order Cypriniformes; family Xenocyprididae; genus Megalobrama; species Megalobrama amblycephala. The sequence continues at coordinate 33,642,951 of NC_063045.1, forward strand.
CATGGCTGCCCGCTGCACCTGACCCGCCATGGCTGCCCGCTGCACCTGACCCGCCATGGCTGCCTTCAGCCCCTGACCCGCCATGGCTGCCTTCAGCCCCTGACCCGCCATGGCTGCCTTCAGCCCCTGACCCGCCATGGCTGCCTTCAGCCCCTGACCCGCCATGGCTGCCTTCAGCCCCTGACCTGCCATGGCTTTTGAACCTGCCCTGGAGACCTCCACTCCAGTTTGCTCCTCCCCCTGCACCAGCTTGAGGTCTCCAGGGCGCCCGCCCCCCTCCCGGTTGTTTCATCTACGGCGCGAGGACGCGCCTACCGGGAGGGGGGGGTAATGTCACAGAACCCTTGTTTCCCTGGACTTCAATTCCCAAGATCCTCCTGTTCTCCACACCTGCACTCACTTCCCTCGTCAGCTCCTCATCAGCACTCATCACCTGCACCTGGACTCTATTGTCTGCACTCCCATATATTGCACTCACTCCCTTCACTCCTCGTCCGTTCTCTGTTGTGTTAAGGTTATGTTTGGTGTTTCCTTGCCTTTGTTTGATTAAAGCTCTATGTTATTGTGGAAATCCGTATCTGCCTCATCTCTACACCACCATACCGTAACAATATGCTTTATTTTATATTTTGTTTGATAATGTCAGATAAAACTCTTACTTTGATAAAGGCTGAAGTTTTGCCTGAGATATTATACTGTAGGTGATCACAACACTTATATAAATTGTAAATTCCTGTAAAATACTATGTTAAATGAAGTGTAAACATGAACCATGTTCTGCTGTACCTCTTAAACGTGCCCAGAAAGCGTGTTGTTCCTTTATTCTCTGAGAATAATTATTGTGTTAGAAGACTGAAGATCACAGGCTGTCATGATGTCTATGTGTCTTAAATACCATGTTTTACCCTGAGGGCAAAACCCCAGACTGCTCACTGTTGTGAAAAACCTGAATTGTCAGAATTGGTTTATCTTCATGGTTTTTCTCAGTTTGTCCCTATCTTGTCTTAAAGTAATCTCATTTTATATTTTGGTGCCTAACTTAAGCATTCCTCAAGTCCTTTATTTTTGAAATACATTTGTTTAATGTTTTTGTTGTCTTGATAAGTACTATAAGTCGAGTAGCATAATGCGCTTAAACTGTCAAATACATACAAAAGTATGTCAAAACCAGTGGCACAGGCAATCTTGGCGAGTAACGTTATACAGATAAACACAGTTAAATAGCTAAGAAAGTGAACCCATGTTGTGTGTAACAGCATTGGGTCCGTTGAACACCATTCATAAACTCTTAAAGGGACAGCAGTCCAATATTCCTGCTGCTGTCTGTCATGTTAATCAAAGAACAAAAGACTGAATACGTTTTATAACTTTAATGGTAAGAATTGATCTGTATTAATATTTACAATAAAGACTACAGAAATTAATGTAACCAATGTAAAATAACACTGAATGTGTCATTTTACATTTGATTACTTTAATTTCTGTAGTATTTCTTACCTGAATAGAAACCCAGTTAACCCCAAAAAACTTAGTTTCATAGCTCTCTTTATTCTGTTGCATTTATTTGAGCTGTTTATATTTTATTACTGACTTTTACTTGTTTGTTTTTTTTTAATGAAAATAAAACTTTGCATTAAAGAAAAGTAGATTTTTGTTTGTATATTTTGTCAATTATAGTTCTTAGAAAGAAAATCGGAATCGGCAAAAATCGGAATCGGCAAAAATCGGTATCGGCCGATCTCACTAACAAAAAATCGGAAATCGGAATCGGCCAAGAAAATTGCAATCGGTGCATCTCTACTGAATAAATAAGCTTTACATTGATGTATGGTTTGTTAGGATAGGATAATATTTGGCCAAGATACAATTATTTGAAAATCTGGAATCTGACGGTGCAAAAAAATCTAAATATTGAGAAAATCGCCTTTAAAGTTGTTCAAATGAAGTCCTTAGCAATGCATATCCACTCACAAAAATATATTTTTTGATATATTTACAGTAGGAAATTTACAAAAATCTTCATGGAACATAATCTTTACTTAATATCCTAATCATTTTTGGCATAAAAGAAAAATCAATAATTTTGACCATTACAATGTATTGTTGGCTATTGCTACAAATATACCCGTGCGATCTATGACTGGTTTTGTGGTCCAGGGTCACATATGTTCAATGAATCCATATAAGCAGCTTTACAGAAGGCAATAGTATCATTCACTTTGAGTCAGTTTAATGTTGATTCAATTCAGTTCAATAACAGTGTTGATATTGCAAAATTCTGTCCCACTTAATATTAGGTGGCCTTAACTACTACTTCAAAAAATAAGTAATGTACATCAAAAAATAAGTAATTTACTTATTGTGTTCATATTGTATAGCAAAACACTTTTGCTGCTATTGAGGTGAGATACGGGTAAAGTTAGGACAGGTTTGGTGGTATGGGTAGGTTTAAGGGTGGGTTAAGGTGTAAGGGATGGGTCAACAGTGTAATTATAAATGTAACTACAGAAATTAATTACATGTATGTATGTACACAATAAGTGCATTGTATCAAATGATTAATTTAAATGTAAGTAGTTATAGCCACGTAATATAAAGTGGGACACAATTATGAAACAAAGTCAAATCGGCTATAAAACAGCTTTGCTGAAAACCATGTCGTCATTCAGTTCAATACAGTTCAGGTTTTGTTTTCATCTATTTGTGTCAGTTCAGCAAATGAATAATATTAGTGAATATTAAGTGTCTTTTAAACCTAAACTAAGCAAGTCAAAGGCTGACCCAAATCCCATTAGGAGTTCTCCTCCTCAGTTCTTCTTTGATACCCTCTCTATGAGTAGGCCTCTTTCATAAATATAATGAACACTGTGGTTTAAGGGGGAGTACACTGGATGTAGCAGGTGAAAGACTTAAAGTGCCCTAAAATTGAACACCATTGTTTTCTATGAAAGTATGCATAGTGCCACTGCTATTTGGCATCCAACAGTGGTGCCAAGACTTCTGTAGCTACTCAAACTTCTTCCACTTCACTTAGTTCTAATTAGAGGTCTACAAAGAAGACCCGAGACCCGAGGACCCGGGACCCGACCCGGGACCCGTACGGGTTCGGGACTATATTTTAGATGGTCAGCCGGGTCCGGGTCGGGTCCTAATCTATTACTTCGGTTCCCGGGTCTGATTAACATTGTGTCTATACCCGAGCCGATCTGATTCGGAGATCACCCGGACGTGTTGGGAGTCAGTCAGCGCTGTGCGTGTTTTGTAACTTGCAAAGTATGAGCCGGGAAATAAGGTGAAGAAAAACACGCCATGTCACATGCGAGCGCACTTTCTTTCTCCTGTTGTTATAATAACATTATGCCGTCTTGTTATATCTAAAGTTTTGGTCAGACTCGGCTCAGAAATCACAGAAACTGAACTGTCACTGAACAAGCAATCGTTATTATTCAAAAGGGCAAACAGTCAAAGTTATTTTATTAGGCCTATGTGAGTCGAGTCTCGAGATACAACGAAATAATGCAAAACTGCAAAGTCGCATTTGTCATCGTGACAGCAAGTGAACTTTTAAAGCTGGAAAAATGAGTGGATTAAGCATTTCAATCGGCAAGAGTAATAAAGAGGAATAACGGATGAACTTTCTTGGCAAGTGCATCACAGTCAGGTACAAGGGAGAAAGCTATCCTACTAATATTAGGTAAGACAACACGTTTTATTTTCGCAACTTGTTTATTGACTTATTAATAGCAATTTGCTGTGGAATAGACCTATGTGTCGATCGGGTCCAGACGGGTCGGGTCGGGTTCGGGTCCAGCTTAGACGGGTCCGGGTAGTACATTTATTGCATTTCTCGGTTCTGCACGGGTTCGGGTCCAACTTTCAAAATAATAGTCGGGCTGGGTCGGTTCCGTGTAGCACATTTACGGGTCTCTTCGGGTTCGGGTATGAATTTTTGGACCCGTGAAGACCTCTAGTTCTAATCACATATTTCACAAAATTCATGTTTTCTCAAAACAAAGCCTTCAGAAATAGTTACAGTACCAAGGGACACACATAACGTAGAAAAGAAGATGCATTGTGTATAAAAGTCAAAATTTGCTAAGGGGCGATTGAATGTAACAAATCATGTAATAAACTGTCATCTTTTAAACAACATTTTATCAATTGTTGAAAATTGCTTTAATTTTTTAAGCAACTGAGAAGATAGTATTCAAACTACATTTTATAAAATTAAAGTTCATAATGTAATATACAGGAAAGGAACAAAAGGAATTTGTTTTACCAGGAAAGGAGTGGTTTTATCGCCTCTTATAACAAAAATCTTTTATTTACACCCATGAAAATCCAGATCCTATTGTAAATAATAGTGAAAAATTACTTTTTAAAACTGTTGTGTCATTATTAATCCTTAGCAGATTTAGACTCATTGGGAATTTGTCAAGTTTGTGGTTTGACAGCGCGAGCAAAGACTTGGCTATGTGTAAGTTTCGTAATAAATGTCACCATTTATAATCTTTCAGTTTTCACAGTTTTTATTTTTACCATTTTATATCAATCAAGTTCATCATTGTCACATTGTTCTATTTTTGAAGAAGTGCAAATACCTTTAAAATACCTAACATTTGTCTGTAATAATGAAGTGTTCTGTGTTTGATACATGTGCCTTTAATTCACATTATCATTTGAACAATCAGTCAATGATACTGATACCATGAACCTTGTGACATAAAACAGTTTATGCTTTATCTGAAGTGACTAAAAAATAAAGACTTGTAGTCCACAAAGTGACTTGGATATTAATTCACTAACCATTAATTCAGCTCATCCATTGAAGGAATGGTCAGAAAAATCATTTGTTAATAATTCGTTGATATGAATGCCCAAATAAGAATGTTCTTAGAAATGTACTGTTTATGTTTGTTATGTTCAAATATTTAAAAATGTCATGCAGTGTAAGGATAGCATCATGCAATAAGTAAAAACCTATTTAAAAAAAAAATTATATAGTATTAATAATAAATAGAATAAATTTCATGTTTTTGTGGCGTTGTACCACATGACATTTTACAACCTCATTAACCGTATTGACTGGGAGTGCATGGCAGGGGTGCACTCTGATATCATTTCCTGTCTTCTGTTTTGTTTCTTTTTTTGCATGCTTAGTTTGCAACTAAGAACATTTTGAGCAAGTCAAAGCTGACATCATTCCATTCTTGTGTCTATGCTTAAAAATGCTGTCTAAGTAACATGTCACAAGGTTTTGAGGTGCAGCCATAACACAATAATCAAAGCTCAATGAGTTTTCTTCATAACTGCTGCTAGAACATTGCATTCATTACTCTCAAAACTGTTTAAATGGAATAACATCCATTTCACAATGTTTTTTCCATGGCCATAAGTAGATAACATTACTAACTAAACAGAGATATCTCTTAGTGTTTCTATCGCCAATCACAACTGACTGGAAAAGGTGACCTTTACACAGATCAACTCTAGTCTTCAATGAAGATCTCGGACTAGTCAATAACAGAGTTTATCACACTAGATTCTATTTCCTGACTTCTTGGTTCAAGGAAGCTGCTGTTATTGACAGTAATGGGTTCACTCAGTCAGATCTGACTAAAACATGCTCAACTCCAAAGCTGACGTTAGACTTTGAGCTTGTTTTATAGACGGTGTCTGATAAAGATGTCTGATTCAGAAGTCTTTGAACTCTAATCTTAACAAACAAGGGAAAACAGGCAAACCTAAACTCTAAGGTCAGATTTTCACTAAGGTTGACTTCTCTTGTGAAATTGAAAGCGGACACCGTTTCATTCCATCTGGAGTTCAGTTCCAGTAATTCTGCATGCTCCATCATGTGGCTAGAGTGTGGTCAATTACTTGCCAGCTACAAAAGACACTGGTATTAAAAAATCAGCCCGTTTCTGGAAACAGAAACATTCCTGAGCCGCCTGGAGCAAGTCATAGCAACTGGCCTCCTGTAGGAGCGTCAGTGTGATGCACAGCAACGCTAGATTCACACAGACAGCCTTATACTCATGCCGCTTGCTGGATTTAAAGGAATATTTAATTTACTCACCATTGCCCCAATTCTGTATGACTGACTTTCTTCTGTGGAACTCAAAAGGAGATCTTGTCCTCTGAAGCCATATGTTCTCTGTGTGAAAAGCACATCAAAATAAAACTTTTCACAGAAATCTTCATTTGCATTTCTAAATTTGGTGTGTTGCGATTTGGCATCGTTGTGAAACCTGCCACAACACGTTTTGACTTACCATATTTGAATATATGCAACTGCGAAATGGATGAGAGAGCTGTGGAGGAGGGGAATAAATTTCAATGAAAATTACTTCATTTTAGATGTGTTCTTTTAAAAAGCTATTATATAGCTTGAGAGGATGAATATAGCGCACAAGTCATATTTTGTTTTGACAGCGTCCATCTTGTAAAACTCGTTTGCATTTGAGAGGAATTCCTCTCTTTGGTCATCTTTTGGTCAATTGAAGGACTTTGGCTCTGTTCTGAGACTGACATCATGTCCTCCTGCAACTGATGATTGCACTGATGATAAGCCTATATTGGAAACAGCCTTGTCATCCTAGATGCCAGTCAAGTTAATAGGTCAGATGTCAGTATAATGCATGTAAGTTTAACTGTGGTTTGTTCTTGCAGGGAGAAGCGTTTGATCGTGTCGGCAGCTCCTCTGCACATGCACAGAGTGTTGCCAAAGCCAAGTACGAGTTTCTCTTTGGAAAGACCGAAGACACAAGCTCATCAGATAGCGGTACTTTTATGTTCTTGCATACTTTTACTTATATGATTATTGTGTGTGTTGTATTACTAGTAAATTTAAACTGTATGAAACACTTCATTTTCTTCATTTCTTTATCACTTCTGTTTGTGATGCTATATTTTCCTCTGCTTACATCCTTTTCTTCTAAATGTGTGACATCTGTGTTGTTCTTCATAACATAGTCATTAAAAACACTGAAAAATGGTAACATCTAAACTAACTTATTTTTATTAAAAAATATTATTTAACATTACTGAATAAACCCAAATACATCCATCTATACCAACAAAACAATTTTTTATGTGTTAAATCAGATAGAAATAGCTCTTCAAGGGGTAGTTCACCAAAAAATGAAAATTATCCCATAATTTACTCACCCTCAAGCCATCCTAGGTGTATAAGACTATCTTCTTTCAGATGAACACAAATGGAGTTATATTAAAAAAAAAGAATCCTGACTCTTCCCAGCTTTATAGTGGTAGGAAATGGCGCTCATGATTTTGAATCCCAAAAAAGTGCATCCATCCATTAGGGGTGTTGAAATGAAATGTCACGGAATTGAATCGAATCGAATCGAATCGAATCATTGACATGATAATCATAATCGAATTTAATCCTGAGACCAGCGATGATTCACACCCCTACCATCCATCATAAAAGTAATCCATATGGCTCCAGGGGGTTAATAAAGGCCATCCGAAGCAAAGTGATGGGATTTGTAAGAAAAATAACCATATTTAAAACTTTATAAATGAAAATAACTAGCTTATTTAAGGTAACAATTGCAAGTTGCCACTCTGTAGCAAACATAATATTTTTTTAAATAATAACAATACATAGTCCTCATACACAATGCACTTTTGAGAGAGGCAACCAATTTCAGAGTAAATCCCTTAATTGTCATCAACATGAGTCACTCCCAAAATTGCGATTACTGATGCAGTGATAATTATAGCAACAGGTTCAGTTGAACCTGTTTAATTTCCACTATTTTTAACCTATACCTAAGGCATATTATCCAGCCAACGCATTGTGTCTGTCATTTTTTAGTAAACCACTGTTGACTCAATAAGCTGCTGCTGGTAAACAGCATTTTTTTTTTTTTCAGTGGTGCTATTATAACGCTTCTTTGGGCTTGTTTTTTCATGTAAGTTGCTTATGAAAATTACGAGTTATTGTGAGGCTTATTTCCAGAATACAGTCATGTATTTGAGTTTATTTTGGTGAGAAAAGTGGCTTGTTTTGTCAGACCCAGCTTTTCTGGCAACACTGGTCTTTCAAGATAGTAATGAATGGGATTCCCCTAAGCCCACAGGGCTCATGGGAGAAACTTTGGTGAGAGAGACTGTCTCAAAAAAAGATTCAGTGATGAGACATACCTTTGTTTTCTAGCATCTAATGGCATCCATTTTTGAGCTGCCTTTGTCAAAAAGAGAGTGACATCACTGCATTATTATCTAGTTGTTCAGATTTTATATAAATTTATATAAATTGTCAGTGATGTAATTGGGTTGTGTAATGTGGATATAAAGACATAATTGATTGAACTGTGCATACAGAACGGGATTAAACTCTCAGTAAAGGAGTGACAAATGTGTTGACCTGCTGTGTGTTTTAAGCACCACACACAAGACACGCTTCTCCACGATATTAGTCTTTCTGTATCACTGGTGTGTCACACTTCAGTGGCAACAGCAGTCATGATGAAACCTGTTTCAGAAGTAAATGTGAGTCACAAAGCTCATAGATTACTGGCTCACAGTTTCCTTGTACTTCTACAAATAACACAGTAACAGAGCACAGCAGTGACCTTACATCCCAATTCATATTATCTACTATGCACTTGAAGCAAAGCTTTTTAAACTGGACTCTAAGGACCGCCAGTGAATCTCGTCTGTCTGCCTTTCTGTCTGTCTGTCTGTCTGCCTGCCTGTCTCTCTTTGCCTGTGTGTCTGCCTGTCCACTGTAAGAAGGGCCATTGCACAAATAAACCTTGTGCAGAGCTGTTTAAGTAAAAAAAAAAAATCTATTTTTTCATGAGTCTGAATAAATACAGACTCAGACTAATAATAGTGATTATTATTATTATTTACATATTTCTGGTACATTTTTCTGGTAATGTTATGGAGAGAAAAAATGGATATAGATATAAATGCACTGAGTGATAGATGATATCAAAACAAATTAAGGTAATAATAATAATATCTGGGCACTACAGGATTTTAGGCCAGTCATTACAACGATCGCACACAGCTCTCTAGGTTAGGCAGTCACTCCACCACCGCCAATGAACATAACCAACAGACCACACAGATTTATCATTTTAAACCTAACAAACTTTTTTGTGACTGTGCTGTTTTTCTTTACAATAAATGCCACCGACTTTAATATTTTATATCTTTTGACATTCAGACATTTTTAAGTGTGCCTAATCTTAATCTCACACACTGAACTGTAAGAGCTGTATTGTAAGCTTGATTAGAGTACATTTTCATTCAGTCTGTTAAATCAAGTCAAATGCTGCCACCTGGTGAAAAGAGTTTTAGCAGTTCTGAACAAATATGACTCATCTGCATGTTGACCAAAAATGAAAATTCTGTCATTAAGTACACACCCCTCATTCCGTTCCACACCCGTAAGACCTCGTTCATCTTCGGAACACAAATTAAGATATTTTTCATAAAATCCAATGGCTCAGTGAGGCCTGCATTGCCAGCAAGACAATTAACACTTTCAGTGCACAGAAAGCTACTAAAGACGTATTTAAAACAGTTCATGTGACTGCAGTGGTTCAGCCTTAATGTTATGAAGCGACGAGAGAACTTTTTGTGTGCCAAAAAACAAAATAATGACTTTATTCAACTATATCTAGTGATGGGGGATTTTAAAACACTGCTTCATGAAGCTTTGAAGCTTTACAAATCTTTTGTTTCGAATCAGTGGTTCGGAGCGTGAATCAAACTGCCAAAGTCACGTGATTTCAGTAAAGCCGGGGACACACCTAACGATGAGCTGAAACATTCTAAGACTGAACTGAACACACATACCGATTGTTTCCTTCGACTGGAGCCGATTTATATACTCACACATGGAATTTGAACACCGACTGTAATCGCAGACTGAATGCAACTGGCTCTGACTGGACGCGTTTGAGCGCGATCAGTCATAAGTATCAATTTACATTCATAATCGGCCTTACAATCGTTAAGTGTGTGCGCGGTGTTTTGAAATTTCAATGGTTCACCACTGGGGGCGTGGCTTTGGCAGGTTTTTTTTTTTTTTTTTTTTTACTTTTTCTGTAATGAGCAAGTTTTTAATTTCTGAATTAAAATTAATTTTTATCATTTTGAAATAGCATAAAGTAAAATATGTCAGGATAATACAGTTGTCCTGATATCATAGAAAAGTTCTCAATTTATTATGAAAAGAAAATCTTAAGTTTGGCATAATCTTTCATTGTTATTTCTTTGAGGTGAAAAATACTAATTAATAAAATAAAACGTTTGTCTGTCAAATTAGAATCATTTGGTGAAACCAAAATGCAGATTGTCAGCCAACAAGTCTTAAAATATCTAATAATTTGACCTTTTTGACCTTTTTATGACAAGGAAAGGTTTGTTCAGGTCTTAAAACTATCATGTGGTACAACCCTTAAAAACATTTATAAATTTAATAATGCATGATATTTTAAAAAAAACCAGAACAGTATATTTATTTTTATGAGGATCTGCTTCAGAAACATATCAGACTTGTCTATGAAATAATTGAACATAAAAATAGGAAACACCTAACACACGACTGTTCTAAACACACATGCAGAATAAAACAGACATTTTCTTTGAATTCCTTTATAGAATCAGCGTTATAGACACGTTTTTCTTTATTTTAGGTGGAAAACTGTACTTTAATGTCAAACCACTGTATTTTCAGTGCTGCATTTTCAATTGGTTGTGCAAGTAAACTTTTTTGTTGTTGTTGTTGCATAATTCAGAATTGACTGTTATTATTGACCGTACCAGCAAGTTCTTAACACTCAACCAAACTTCATGAATGGTAACTCTGAAAATTACATGATTAAAATAAAAAGATGCGCACAGTGTTTAACAGGAAAAATGAATTGTAACACTTGTCTGCTTGATGCCACGCTATGATCTACCAAAAATGTTTGCTTTTCTTTTGTATACATGAAATGCCACTACCAGCTGTGCTTTTTCTCTTTCTTTTGTTGTCCATCCTCCCTTCTGCTGGTTTTGAGTCAGACAGTCTCACTCCACTTAACTTGATTTTATAGCACTCTTATTGATCTCTGTTCTTCATTTTTTGGTTTCTCAGTCACCTCTCCGACCCAAGCGAAACCAGAAACCGGCTCAGGTCTTGAGGACGATGACATTGATGAGACGTCACTCTTCCAGGAGATTGACAAGGAGCTGTCGAACCTATTGAGTGGCCTGACCGCTCGGAGCCAGCATGCTGCGGCCGAACAGGGCTCGACGTCAGGAGATGCCAGCGCCTCACCCATGATCCCCTGCAACGGACAAAGCGCAACCTCGCCGTTACAAGTGGATATGGCCAAGCAGGGCCTAGACCTTCAGAACGGCCAGTCTGAGTTAGCAGGAGACTCTCTCCTGACGTCTGGTCTGCTGTTCGACTCGTGGTGCGAGGCGCTCATAAAGGATCCTAGCTCAGTTATGGCGGCTGCAAACGAGCTGAGCTGCTTCAGCGCTGGGCCCGTGCGGGACCCTAGGAATGCATCGGCCAGCCAAAATAAACCTGACGCCAGCCCCACTCCAGTTGCAGTGCACACAGAGCCATCCGTAGAGGTGCCCTCCCAAGAAAATGCTGGAAAAGAGACGGAGGGCAAGAGGGCAGGGTCACCCTCTCCTAGTATGTCGGACGACCCCTCAGAAGAACTCATAGACGAGTCTCTAGAGGAATCCAATAAAATCCTGGCTGAGATCCCGGGCATCTTCAGCGGCTTTCTGGAAGGGGGCAAACTGCGGGACAAGCCACCAAAAAAGCTGCGGTTTGTGGAAAGCAAGGCAGAGAGTCTAGTGAATGGAGAGATGCAAAACGGAACACGCCAGAGCTGCAGCGTGGAAGAGGAAGTGACTCAGGACTGTCAGCATACAGAAGCCACAGGAGCGCCACAGGGGCGTGCGACTAGACCCGATCACAGACCAACAGAAAACGACTCAGACAGGTACGGTACCTCTTCATTGCGATCCTTCACTTGCCAAAAGGTCAGTAGATAGTAGAGTGACATCGATAATCAGCATGACTGTTACTTTTCGCAGATATTCACACTTTTCTTTTTTTAAATTCTAAAAAATAGTAGCCACTTGTGGCATTAAACCGGTGTGCGTTCAACAGGAAACAACCGTGTTCACGGGTAAATTAACTCCTTATATTTTTATTATTATCAAGGTAACTACATAATTATTTTTATAACTGTTTTATGACAGCATTTTGAGCTATTCATATTTTATTAATACTTTTTAAATAGTTTTTACTCTATGTGAGAAATCTGAAATAAATGATGAATAAAAAAGGGAGTCTGTGGTTTTCCTGTGGAATTCTTTTAACTGTTGCCCCATGTTGATTTATTTTAAGCGGGTTAAAGGTTTGACATATTTCATAAATTTTATTTTCATTTTTATTTCATTTTTGACTGAAAAGTTTGTATTGAAGTATTTCAACCATTTTATATTTTACCCATTTTTGATTAGCCATTGGACTAGTTTTTTTTTCTGCAGACCTGGCAACCCTAATTATCAGACACTTTATCATTAAAATAATCAGTATTGAATTTCTTTCTCTATTTAATAGCAATTAAGCTTATTATTATACATTTAGTGAAGGTTTTGGGCATTTTTAAATTAACACAATAACATTTTCTCAATAGACAGCATCTAAAACACTCGGAGCATTAGGCAGCAACTCATATTTGATGTTTGTAGTATTAAACTGAAAAATTAGTGTATTTATAATCTGCATTTTTCTTGACTTGTTTGCCATTTTGAAATGGTTATTTCTCTGATGTCACATTGCATTTTGGTATTGCCACAATCTAGAAGGCAGTATAATTTTGCTGTCTACCTTTTAATGAATAGCCGTCATGTCAGGAGCACAGCCATGATGCCCATGTAGGCAGCTCACTGAGGATACTACAAGCTGTCTAGAATGAGAGTCACACAGCTGCACCTTACATAGTGTTCAAGCATGTTGTTCATCAGTTAATCTAGTTACTTTATATATATTCAGTTCTGTAATGTTTGCGATTATGGCTTTCACTTCCTTTATCCTTTCTGCTTGGTCTTCGTAAGAAATGATCAAGCACAATAGAGGAAGCATTGTGTTCACTTTCAGCTGCTAAGAGGAATAAGGTTTGTGGCTTTATAATGGAATCATGCATTTTTACTTCCTGTGGGTGATGCTCATTTGTCAAGAACAAATATAGATCATAATTAATCATTGCATATTGAAAACAAAGCTTATTTTGTTTTTTGTTTTTGCATTGTCATGGCAATTAACATTTGCTGTACAACATGTAATTATGTGGATCTTAATAAAAATCATTAAAAAATACTGTATTACAGTAATAAGAATCTAAAGGGGAAAACTAAATGCTTAATGGAAATGATAGTTTGAGAGGAAATGTGCATAATTCATGAATTATTGATCATGGATTCTCTGACAAGGGCTTAAAATGTACTCCTCAAGTAGGAAATGAAACGTATGTCATAATGCCAACTTCCGTTTATATCTTCCTGTTCAGTCTCACACTGTGTGCTGTGCTGTTATTGAGATACGTTTGTCTGTTTCAGGACTTCTGAAGGTAAATCTGCTGCAGGTGAGAGTGACGCCACAGATGTCTTCAGCTGCCAGTTTGAGAACATCCTGGAGTCGGAGCGTCTGCGGGCGACTCTTTACAGTAGCATGGACTCGCTGGACACCCTCTCCACCCCTGCACCTGAACCCACTTCTCAAACCGCTCCAGAGCCCTCCTTTGCCTTCGACATTCCCCTCACTCCCATGATTCAGCAGCGACTCAAAGACAGAAGTCTGTTCCTGGATCCTGGCGCGCCGGGCCTGTGCTCTGACACTGAGGTGCTGAGCGTCACCACCATAAAGGAGAGCGGAAGGGCAGCTCTGGAGGTGACCTCATCGTTTCTCTCAGCGGGAGCAGCTCTAGCTAACGGCGTAAACCAGAGAGACTGGCTGCAGGGCTGTTTAAGGTAAGACCATACAGTTCACTTTATAAAAAGGCTGCAAGAATGGACGACAACTCTTTTTGACTTTGTCATGGTTGCAAAAATTGTTGCTATGTAGCATTTTTAGCACTGGGCATAGTTTCATTAATGTTGTTTTGCTGAAGAGCTTGTGTGAGAGAGAAAACATGGAGGCTTGAGTTGATTATATGGCGCCCTCTGCTGATAAGTCTCATCAGTTGCACTTACGTGCTCAGACCAGGGTTATTAGAACCATCAAAAAACTTTAAATTGTCACTTTAAATAAAATTTTATATATATATATATATATATATATATATATATACATATATATCAGGCATAACATCATGATCACTGACAGGTTAAGTGAATAACACTGATTATCTCTTCATCACGGCACCTGTTAGTGGGTGGAATCTATTAGGCAGCAAGTGAACATTTTGTCCTCAAAGTTGATGCAAGCAGGAAAAATGAGCAAGCGTAAGGATTTGAGTGAGATTGACAAGGGCCAAATTGTGATGGCTAGACGACTTGGTCAGAGCATCTCCAAAACTGCAGCTCTTGTGGGGTGTTCCTGGTCTGCAGTGGTCAGTATCTACCAAAAGTGGTCCAAGGAAGGAACAATGGTGAACTGGCGACAGGATCATGGGTGGCCAGGGCTCACTGATGCATGTGGGGAGTGAAGGCTGGCCCGTGTTGTCCGATCCAACAGACGAGCTGCTGTAGCTCAAATTGCTCAAGAAGTTAATGCTGGTTCTGATAGAAAGGTGTCAGAATACACAGTGCATCACAGTTTGCTGCGTATGGGATCAGAACTGGACCACGGAGCAATGGAATAAGGTGGCCTGGTCTGATGGATCACGTTTTCTTTTACATCACGTGGATGGCTGGGTGTGTGTGCATCGCTTACCTGGGGAACACATTGCACCAGGATGCACTATGGGAAGAAGGCAACCGGCTTCAGGCAGTGTGATGCTTTGGGCAATGTTCTGCTGGGAAACCTTGGGTCCTGCCATCCATGTGGATGTTACTTTGACACGTACCACCTACCTAAGCATTGTTGCAGACCATGTACACCCTTTCATGGAAACGGTATTCCCTGGTGGCTGTGGCCTCTTTCAGCAGGATAATGCGCCCTGCCACAGAGGAAAAATGGTTCAGGAATGGTTTGAGGAGCACAACAACAAGTTTAAGGTATTGACTTTTCCTCCAAATACCCCAGATCTCAATCTAATCGAGCATCTGTGGGATGTGCTGAACAAACAAGTCAGATCCATGGAGGCTCCACCTCGCAACTTACAGGACTTAAAGGATCTGCTACTAACATCTTGGTGCCGGATACCACAGCACACCTTCAGGGGTCTAGTGGAGTCCATGCCTCAATGGGTCAGGGCTGTTTTGGCAACAAAATGGGACCAACGAAATATTAGGAAGGTGGTCATAATGTTATGCCTGATCGTGTGTGTAAATACATATATATATATATATTTTATTTCATGACTCAGGAGGGACCCCTTCGTGAAATGTAGGGAGAGATTTGAAGAAAGAATGCTGAAAGAGAGAAGGTCAGAGGAATATTACTGGAAAAAGAAGGGTTATGATCAGGCAAGAGCTTTTGGATCCACGTTATTCTAGAAAAGTCCTGAAAACGGACACCAAGGTTGCTTTGATTCTGCTCCATATGTGAGTAACATTGGTTTTGCTATGTTTCACAGAACCAAGATATGCTGTTGTAATGTTAGCTATAGTAACGGGACAGTTTGAGTGTCATTGTCTGGAGCTGGTGAGCTGCTGGCAACTAACAACAAACTCTTGTTTGTATATACTCTTGTGTACTGTGTATTCATTTTTTGTTATTTCTTGTCATTCCTTTCATCAACTATGTTCGGTTTGGTTCTGTTCACAATATGCAAATCTGAAGTGAATATAGTTTTTGTGGATTTGGGGTAGTTATTTTTTTTGTACAATGTGGTTGTGATTCCTGTACATAACCAAAATGTGTGTGTAAAGAACAACAATATTAAACACTCGAACAATGGGATAGCGATCAGCTGCACAGAATTGAAGGAGCTCATGTGTTTTATGGCTGAGTAAATGCAGCTTATACACTTAATTAAACCTGCTGTTCACTGCATTAATTCAACCTCTCATGTGTATAATTTGATGAATCAGTGCTTATACATGGATATTTGTAGAGCACATTTGAGACCAACATGCAGCAAGACAAACACACTGTAGTAATCAGTAAACATGCATCCTCACCCGCACACTCGTCAGAAATCACGCTACATTTCCTCATCATCAGACCCATCAACCCTGCTGTTATTTATAGCTCCAGTGCAGCATCAAACTGCAGGATGCAGCCTTGTGCCCTAGAGCATGATGGATGTAAATAAAGCACATCGCTCTGTCGCTCCATTCACACACACTCGCGTGTGTTTGGCCCAGCCCCCCTCCATCCGTCCGTCCGCCCGGCCGGCCCGCAGATGGGGTAAGACGCCAGAGTTGAGCGTAGCGGCTGTAGTGATGAGACTCGCTACAGTAATGAATAAGCACAAACAGACCGCTGTGTCCTAGCAGCCCGCAGGAAACCGCACGCACCGTCTCCATGTAGGTCAGAGCCAAGCATCTGGCCGGACGGTAGGACACATCAGGAGTTCATCCACACGCACCGCCAGACGACTGTCATGGGCTCCGTAGTGTCAGGCTGCTTTTCCCAGCCGGGCCTGTCCGACGCAGAGAGTGTGTCCGTCCAGTAAGTCTTGACCTTCGGCTTGCATGACACGCTTCTTAAATGCCGTGGCGATGCACGCGGGCAGCTGCTCCTTGCGTGTGTGTGTGTGCGTGTGTGTGACTGCAGTGACGTCTCAGCAGCAGCTCTTGCGCCTGTCTTCTGTCAATGTCCTCTACAGCTGAAAGGTTGAAGCTTTCCTGTCTTTGTGTGATTCTCCCCTCCCTCTTGACTCCAGTGGGCTGATCCTGAAGCACATCATAAATGATAATAACTGTAAACACTGCTGATATTATTATGTATATAAAGTTGTTTGTATTGTAATATCATTACTCATCTACTGCTGAGTCAAGATCATAGAACTGCACTTACCTATATCCACTGTTAATTTATAACTGTATAATTTTAAGAACTAATGAACAACTCTGTCTTGAGTGTAAATTTTATTAGGAATAAAAACAGACAGGAAATTGCTTGTATCTGGGTAAAGGTGTTGTAATATTAGTGAAATTCCAGTCAAAACAAACCCTTTAAAGTGTGGTCACATTTAATGAAGTCAACAACAATAAATGTGACCATACCTTAAAGGGTTAGTTCACCCAAAAATTAAAGTTATGTCATTAATGACTCACCCTCATGTCGTTCCAAACCCGTGAGACCTCCATTCATCTTTCATTCATTTTAGATTTAGTTCGAGAGTTTTCTGTCCCTCCATTGAAAATGTATGTACGGTAGACTGTCCATGTCCAGAAAGGTAATAAAAACATCATCAAAGTAGTCCATGTGACATCAGTGGGTTAGTTAGAAGTTTTTGAAGCATCGAAAATACATTTTGGTCCAAAAATAACAAAAACTACGACTTTATTCAGCATTGTCTTCTCTTCCGGGTCTGTTGTATATATCCGCTTTCACTCCACAGTGATGCTGCTTCTTCTTCTTCTTTCCTGTTTTATGGCGGTTGGCTTATAGGTGCATTACCTCCCCCTTCTGCTCCGGACAGTGACGCGATTAAGACATCCGCGACATGCACACCTACGCACCATTTTAAAAAATATAGCAATACCAAAATACAAACAATGTAGAATAGCTTGAATATAGCGTGCGTCTCCCTCAGACTGTAAACGAAGCTCGGGCGCACTAGATACCACGTCATCAGCATCACTGTCCGGAGCAGAAGGGGGTGGTAATGCACCAATAAGCTGGAAGCCAACCGCTGATGATGTTTTTATTACCTTTCTGGACATGGACAGTATACCGTACATACATTTTCAATAGAGGGACAGAATTAATGACAGAATTTTCATTTTTGGGTGAACTAACCCTTTAAAGGTACAATATGTACAATTTTTGCAGTAAAATATCCAAAAAACAGTGTTATATATTTTGTTCAGTTGAGTACTTACAATATCCCAAATGTTTCCAACTATTTGTAAATCGTGAGAAAATCGTGATTTTAACCAAGGATACGGAACGTGTCCAGGAGTCGCCTGTCAATGGCGTCATATCCGCGTTACCCTTGGTTTCCGGTTTAATTTTATAGAAACCATGGAAACACCAAAGACACTTTAATATATTACATGTTTTATTAGACAAGGGAACAACTGTTTGGTTACATTTATAGACCTAACCCATAAATAACAAGTTTTTTTATTATTATTTCAATTAATTGAATGTTCTATAATTTAGTTCGATATGGTTCAAAATTATATTATTGGAATAGGTATGATTAATTTCATTCATTCATCAGTTTTTGAGCATATACCTGAAAATGAAATTTCTAACTTAAACTGTCATAAATCTTGAATGGTTTGCAATTTGATAACTTTTTAAAGAAGACACTTGGTAGATTATTGCAGAAGTGAAAAAAGTAAAAAAAAAAGTGAAGTTAAAAAAGTGAGTTATTATGAACAAAATTTTAAAATTTTATATGAAATATATATTTTCCAAAACATGTTTTATTCTAAAACTGTGAGAAAATCAAAGCCATAAATCTAAAAAGTTTTGCTCCAAATTTGAGGTTGATATCTTAAGATTTTGTTTGGGGTGCAGTACCAAACATTTCCACTAGATGAAATTCAATTCCCCTTCATTTCCAATGCGGGCATTTTCAGGACAATTTAACCTTTTCGAATCATGTCCAGGATGCTATGTGTTCACATAGCAAGTGTCAAAACCTTTACCAGGTTTTGTACCATTCTGATGAAGTAAAAATTATAAAAAAATTCTAAAGAAAAAAATTCTAAAAATAAACGTTTTATTGGTCAAAAATGACTGAACAGCACTGGAGGGTTAAAGGGTTTTTTCTAAATTACACCAGGCTTAAATATCCTTCAAGCCTTTTTGAGCCATTTTAAACTTCCAGGTAAAAGGAAGTTTTTATTTATTTATTTTTTATTATTATTATTATGAAAACAGACAACTACAGGTGAGAAATCAAATACAAAATAACCAAGACCAACAAAACATACATAACAGCAAATATAATTTGTGTGTGTGTAAGCATAACTGGGTGTGGGAGTGGAAGCATATAAATAAAGGAATATGTAGAGCAGACATAACAATAGTAAAAAAAAAAAAAAAAAAAAAAAAAACTGGAGAATGGAGGATAAGGAGGGTGACAATAGTAAAGGTCATTGCACACTGAGTCCGAAATTCGCATGCGAAATTTTCGCATGTTAAAAAATAAATTCGACCTCGTGTTATGTCAATCACGTTTGCACACTGCCTCCAAAACTTTCGTCCGTCAAAAAAATATTTGGATCAGGTTTGATTTTCTGCGTTTTTTGCATCCGTGGCACGCATTTTGAGAGACGTTTTGACAATTTAGGGCCAACGTACGCGAACGCAAAAATCCCAAATGCCATCTGACAAGTTGATCCACGTTGCCTACAGCACAAAACAGCAGCATTGAATGACAAACAACGTGCAGAATACAAAAATAGATTGTGCCAGTAGCAAAGCATCAAACTGAGGCACTGACATCCTGAAGTAAACTTTGAAACGCTCGGGATAATCACGCAGCTCCTTGATGAGGTGAACTCTCCTTTCTCTCTATGCAATCTCGAAATTGGATGGACCCAATATTTCCTCTTTTTAAGAAGAGAAAGGACAACTAAATCGTGCTCACTGCTTGAAGACTTAATTTTGTATTGTTTTGTGATTTTTTTTTTTTTTTTTACTTTTTTTTTCTGTAACATTCATTAATACACATCGGACTCAGTGTGCAAGGTCTCTGTGCGTGACGAATATTTAGGATTACAAATACGAAAAAACGCATGTGAAAATTTCGGACTCAGTGTGCAAAGGCCTCAATAGTAGTAATAGTAGTAGCAATAATAAGAATAATAATAATGATGAAGAACTCAATTAATCGGAAATGAAGGGAAAGGGTGAGGAAGACGACAAATCGTAATAATTAGTACTATTAGTAATAGTAGTAATAATAACAATATTAACAATAAACTCATTGCTGCGGGGCCTAGGGCCCAAAGACCCACCCCCGGCCACCACACACATGCCATGCTTACCCTGTTTGTTTTTTTTTGTTTTTTTGTTTTTTTTTCTGCATTCATTGTTAAACTCATGATAGACGTATGTGTATGTCAACTAGTGTGTGATGCATTAAAAAAGCATGGCGTGCAGCATGGAACCAGCCCAGTGCAAAGCCAGGCCACCACGCCTACGCCACACTTGACACTTGATTTTTTTTTTTTTTTCCAGGTAAAAAGTTTTGTTAAACCAACATTCAAAGCTTGTCTCTATAAACATTAATTCTCTAGTTTTCTAATGTTGTCGTTGGTACAAGCAACTTCGTTCATCACTAATTTAATGTAGTCTGCGACAGACTGTCTAGATTTCCATCAGGACTTTATAGTCTGCAGTATAGTCTTTCAGTCAGATATTTAAAAGCACAAACATGCAGTCAGTGCCAGTGAGTATCTACTCTGAATAAGTAATGGTACATTTGTGGAATGGTGCTGTTTGGCAGGAAATTAACTGCTTTTCTAAATCTTCATGCTATTTATATTCATCAGCTCTTGTCCTCAGAACACAAGTGTTGTTCTCCATAAGGCTGATAAAAGCAGTGATCAGCACTTGTGCTCCGTTAGGTGCCACCCTTTACTTCCACATGGTCTCACACTCCGAGGTAAACAGTGTGTGTGGCAGGTGCTGATGTCATGTGGCGGGGCGTCGTGGGCTCTCAACTGCTATATAGAGGAAGTGGCTCTCAGCAGTGCTCTGGGTTTGTGCCAATGCTGGAGATGTGAGTCAGCACCGGCGGATGGGTGCCAGGCGTCTGTCTGCCCACTGTCCCGCACACAGACCCGTTTCGTTTAACGACCCTTCATGTCTCCACTCACAGGCTTCGCCTGTGGCTTGCTTTTCTCCATTTTCATATGCCTGTGAGTTGTTTAGCATCACATGTATAGGCTGGAACTGAGTGAAATGGGGTAATGTATCTCCATGGGCCTATTTACACTTGGCCACTTCATGCGTTTGTCTGATCGGATAGCTATGTAAATGGCATCTGAAATGTATTTGAGTAAATTTTAAATTTTCTCACCAGTGCTGATGCCGCTTTCTCTTATTGTAGTCTTTGACTATAAAATTAGCTGATGGCAAATAATTGCTACACATATTTGTTACTCTCTGTGACACGAACTTTGTCACATGAATTTGCATATAGTGCAGGAATTGAAGATCACATTCATTTATGAGACACATTTATGTGGCCAAGTGTAAATGGAATAGTTGCAATAAAACTGGATAGATCTGACCAGAGAAAACGTATGAAGTGGTCAAGTGTAAATAGGCCCTGATAGGTGTCATTATCAGCCTGTTACTGCATGTTGATAAGGTGCAAACTACAAAACCTACCAAAACTCCCCCAAATTAAATCAATTATATTCAAATATACTTTGATTTTGGATGGAACAAGTTAAACATATATGGCCACAAATTTGTGGAACTAATTCTTAATTTGTGGACACAATGTCTAGTTTTTTTTTTTCTGCCTGTCATGTGTCAAGTTAGCAACCACTTAGAACCATAAAGTCTCCGATATTCTTCAAACGAAATCGAAGAGTGAACTGAACAAAATCAGGCCAAAACGAAGTTAGTTTTGTGTTTGTTTTGGGAGTTTGAAATGCCTTGCCAAAGCGAACTCTTAGGAAAAGTTCGCTCTAGCTGCAAAACACCTTCATAGTAACACTGGTCCATGACGATAACTTAAAGCAGAACTAAGTAACTTTTTTTACCTTCATAAATAGTTTTCTAAATCCTTACGATGGTTAATTGACTTGTAGTGGTGTGTTTGAGGCGAGCACTAACCCCCTCTGGCACGTTTACGCCAGAATACAGCACTTGCAAGTTGAGCTGCATCGACCCGATACAATCTCGCCTCATGTTCACGTTCACGCGAGAGTGACAAAATGCTTTACGGTAATTCAAAAACAATGTATATATTATGACTTTATAAGACAATTTCGAAAATTACCCACCTCCATCGAGTGTACTGTATTTGCAAATTACCCACCTCCTCTTTCTTGTACTGTATTTGCAAAACTACTGCGCTGGTGAGCGTTGTAGTCGTTGTAGTCCAGAGCTGCGCTTGGAGTATTTACGACAGTGTGATTCACTGAAGGAAACTGTAGGGGGAGCTTCGCAAATCTTACTGAGTTCCGCTTTAAAAGGAGGTGTGCGCTGAGGCTCCGCCTTCTTTCACACTGAACTCTTCTCTGACTCATTTTGTCTGCTGAATACGCTGAGGTAAGATCTCCGCGGGTAAAAACAAATATGAACAACTGGATAGATGCTTTATGGTAGAAAATGAAGTTGTGCTTCTGATGAAATAAGGTTTTTCATGTTTGATACTGTAAAGCTGCTTGCTTTTAATCGATCTGTTGAATAAAATGCTATAAAAATAAACGTGACATGACTTTACTGGAGGGTTAATTTGCAGAGCTTGTGCAAACATACCCATGTTGTTATGAGCAGATGCTTTTCTTATGCTTTATAAAAAAAAATGCTTGCTTTTTTCTCATTTTTGTTGTTTATTTTATTACTGAGAGGAAAGCGCGCATCACATATTTACATATTCATCTAAACATCTCAGCAGTGTCAGATGTTCGATAACAGTATATTTCTGCTCACGTATTTCAAACTTCGTTTTACCCCTAAACGAAGAACGAAAAAGAACTTCGCTGTGAGTGTATCGGGGCCTTAACAACTGCATATCAGTGTCCTAAAAACCACTGAGAACACCTTAGTAATCACATACTGTAGCAAAACACTAGCAACCACAAAGAAGCAACCCCCCAAACACCCTAAGAATATGTAAACAGAATAAGTAAAAATCTAGTTAAATGTAATCTTATGAACACATACATATGAATGACACACGAATGAGATCTAGAGACATTCTGTAAAGTGTAAGAAGGGAACCCAAAAAGTGTCAAATGACAAAGTGTGTTTTTTTTCTATTCATCAGACTGATAGCCAATCTGCACTGTTGGGATTTAATTAATCAGCACACACCCTGCTAATCTACTGTCCTGGGTGAGATCTGACCGGAGGAGAGATGCTGTGTGTGTGTGTGTGTTGGCTGACTCTAGCGAGTCTAAATCGTTGCTCATCAGCCTCATATTTCACCGACCTGCCCTTCTGCTCAAGGCTGAGCGTTTTACAGCCACCTCATCTCACAATAAAGCATCACAAACAGCCTCAGATATCTGCACAGATTCTTATGGAGGTCAGCACACACAGAGAAATTCATACTGCCCATGTGCTTTTACAGGGACTTCTGCTGCAAAAACTCTGGGAACTGTTCTTGTGGTTATCTGTTGGAAGAACAGGCCGTATCAGTTAGCGTAACGTCGTCTGCTGTTATTCCGGCATTCCGTAGACGCCTTGAGAGAATCTGAGGTCAATCTAAGTGCTGTTGAAATGTGGGAGCAGGAATAGGGAAGTTGGAGAATGTTTGGAAAGGGTGGGAGGGTGACACGTGCAGGCTTTCACTTCATACTTTCAGTGTGAGGGAATGAAGAAAAACTAACTTTGCTCAGTGCTGTTTGGCTCCGCCATCATTCTGTAGTATAGATGGAGGGAGGCGTTTTAGACCTTTATCTGGAGTCCTGTGGTCTGTTGCTACTGCAGAAGACTTTCTGTAGCTCTGGTCAACAAGTGTACAACCATGTTTCCTTACTATCTTTTGGACTTTAGTCTGTTCTCAGGTCAGTGCCTCTCCTCTCCAACTGTTGTTGTCTCTGGATGGTGATGTGGTAAATGTCTTCATTGGTGTCTCCTTTCCCTTACCCAGGGCTGTTTGTGCAGGTGATCTTCAGTATTTGTTCTACTTTCTTTGCTAGGGTGGCTCTGTCTCTCTTTTGTGCAGTCGTTGTGTCTGAGTCTTCTGTAATTGAATTAACTCTGTGGCCTTTTATTACAGTTGTCTGTTGTGGAAGAATGACTTCCTGCTTGAGTATAATGGGAGAGTAAATCATTTCATATTCCCACGATATAGATCCTGCTGTGATATTTGTAGAGCTCTGAGCAAGAAATGGTCTTCTAAAGATATATTCTGAAACGTGAAAAGAATTAAAGTAATGTTCTTGAAATTCTTAATTCTGATTGGTTGATTGCAGTAATTTTTTTTTTTTTTTTTCTAAACACTCCCCCATCTGCCAATGCCATTCAGTCAGATGCATCAATTTTAGTAAATTATTAAATTGGTTAAGTGTTGTGAATTTAACTGATTCTTCAGTTGATTGTTTTTGATTATTAAAATTGAACCAAGCCATTTAAGTGGAATTTCAGGGTTGGAGCTGAACTTTGCAGGAAGGTAGATATCCAGGAACAGGATTGGACACCCCTGACTTAAACCCTGTCCCTCCACAATTGACTGTAAGCCTTCATTTAGTTTTTAAACTCAGTTTATTTGAAAATTCAATAAACAACCGATGGATAGAACCAAGTCCCTGTCCTACACATTTTGCTTTTTTGATAATCTGTTACACTTGGATGTAGGCCTACATCACAATGTAGAAGTTAAGATCTGTCGCTACTTCTGTTTCATCGCGACTGTAAACGGAGTAATCCCACTTTGCATACTTCTGCACTGTTCTGTGTTATTTTATTATACAACAGTTCATTGAATTTGATTGGAGCACTCCAAGAGTGCAGATATATACAGGGACTTTCACTGTTTCATCTTTTTGTCTGTTCCAGCATCCTTCAATGGACGATAACGTTCTGTTTATTATAAGTGTGCTCTGCAATTATATCAGCTGTCTCTTTAAATGCTCAAACTTTTCAAAGCTGGTTCATTTCTGATTGGCTGTCAATGTTTTTATTGTTACAAGCTAAAAGAAAATCATTCTGAAAGTGATTACAACAATATCGTTCTTCTCTGTCGTTATCGTTATAGCTGTTGTGGACTTATTCTCAGAGTTGAAACATTTATTAAAACTTTATATTTATAGTTATCATAGTTATCAGCGACAAGTCATTGAATCATTCATGGAACCTATTATTAAAAAAAGCTGATTCATTCAGGAATGCCACTACTGTGTGGCTGTAATAACTTTAACAGAGTTATGTTTTTTTTGAGAGAAATCAGCCTACAATGGTTGAAATCAACCTAAAGGCCAAAGTATACTTCACTTTTTATGCATTCACAAGGGTCAGCGTACAGTGCGCGTGATGTGAATTTCATCATCAGAATAGGATGCGCACCTCCGAATTTTGCGCGCAGGTCGCACATGTGCATTTAATTTTTTTTGCAGTAATTACTTTATCCACAAGGTGGCAACTGTGCCCTGGAGGTGTCAATTCACAAGGTAGTTGAAGAAAAACTGCAGAAAAACAAGAGATTCTGCAAAGAGTTAAGAAAGTACCCTCATTTGTAAGAATACAAAGATGTTTATATGGGTTGTAACTCATAGAGGTATTGCAATTTGTCACAATGTGCATGCGTTGAACGGCTGTGTAAGCGTACAAGTCAAGTGAAGTATACTTTGCAAGGCTGTGTGTTTGACTAAAAAAAGTATACTGCTTCAGGCCCTGATATATTCACGGCAAAGTCCTTTTTTATTCTTCGCTTTGGGGTAAAAAGAAGTTGGAAATACCTTTGCAGCAATATACTGTTAACGATCATGCCAACAACATCCATGCTGATGAGAGTGATGTTCAGATGAATATGTAAATATGTTCTCTGCTGTGTGCTTTCCTTTCAATGACAAAAGAAAAACATAACAAAAATGACAGTGCTGAGAAAAGAGCAGTTAGGAAGGCATCTGATCATAGCAATGTGGATATATTTGCACCAGCTCTGCAATTCAGCACTCCAGTGAAGTCATGTCACATTTATTTATATATCACTTTATACAATAGACTGCTTTACAGCAGCAGCTTCCCAGAATTAAACATTGTGAATTAAACATAAAATCAGTGTAGCTTTCAATTAAAATTACAACTTCATTTTCTACTATAAAGCAGCTGTCCAGTGTGTTCATATTTTTACTTGTGTCTGACCTCAATAGACTGAACAGAAAAAATGAACTGGAGAAGCCGCAGAGCCACACCCATCTATTGTGTCATTGCCACGGACCAATGGTAGTTCGAAGTTCAAAGGAACTTCATTTTTGCCTTATTTTGTTCAAAATGACGTCACACCAGTTTGTTCTTCAATTTAGCTTGAAGTATGATCAGGGCATTTAAATGGATAGTTCACCCAAAAATGAAAATTCTGTCATCATTTACTCACCCTCAGGTTGTTCCAAACCTGTATAAATTTCTTCGTTCACAAAGGAAGATATTTTGAAGAATGTGTTAAACTGAACAGTTCTGGGGAACCATTGACTTCCATAGTATTTTTTTTTCTACTATGGAAGTCAGTGGTGCCCTCTACAGGGCCTGGTTACAAACTTTCTTCGAAATATCTTCCTTTGTGTTCAGCAGAACAAATAAATTTATACAAGTTTGGAACAGCTTGAGGGTGAGTAAATGATGACAGAATTTTCATTTTTGGGTGAGAACTATCCCTTTAAGTTTCACCTGTGAACGGCGCGCTGTACCCTGCAATCACTTTATCATTCAAAAAATCATTCTGAAAGTGATTACAACACTATCATTCCTCTGTGTTGTTATCGTTATATCATTCATTTGCCATTTGCTTTTAAACCCTTTTTATTAAAGGTACCCTAGAATTAAAAATTGAATTTATATTGGCATAGTTAAATAACAAGAGTTCAGTACATGGAAGTGAGTCTCAAACTCCATTGTTTCCTCCTTCTTATACAAATCTCATTTGTTTAAAAGACCTCCAAAGAACAGGCAAATCTCAACATAACACCAACTGTTACGTAACAGTCGGGGTGTATGCCCCCAATATTTGCATATGCCAGCCCATGATCGAGGCATTACACAAGGGCAGCCAGTATTAACGTCTGGATGTGCACAGCTGAATCGTCAGACTAGGTAAACAAGCAAGGACAATAGCGAAAAATGGCAGATGGAGTGATAATAACTGACATGATCCATGATATCATGATATTTTTAGTGATATTTGTAAATTGTCTTCTAAATGTTTCGTTAGCATGTTGCTAATGTACTGTTAAATGTGGTTAAAGTTACCATCGTTTATTACTGTATTCACGGAGACAAGAGCCGTCGTTATTTTCATTTTTAAACACTTGCAGTCTGTATAATGCATAAACACAACTTCATTCTTTATAAATCTCTCCAACAGTGTGTAATGTTAGCTTTAGCCACGGAGCACAGATCCATTTTGAGGGTTATATTAGCTGTGTAACTTTGTTTATGCACTGTTTAAGGCAAGCGCATTTAAAGGGGCCGCAGCATGAACCCCAAATAGGCAGTTAAAAAAATTAATAAAAAAAAATCTATGGGGTATTTTGAGCTGAAACTTCACAGACACATTCAGGGGACACCTTAGACTTATATTACATCTTGTAAAAAAACGTTCGATGGCACCTTTAAAGTGTCATATTTGTGAATGTAAAGTTTATTGTAGTGTAATTTTTTCTTAGTCTTAACCAGTTGTTAAAATCAGGCCAAGTTTTGCACAAGCTTCCTGAGGCCAGAGAGAAGGTTTATGCTGTAGAAGCACAGCTGGCCAGACACTCCCTTCAGGGCCTCAGAAAAACCCAACATGGTGTGGTCACTGTCTGTGCAACTGCTGCTGTGTTTAGAGTCCAGCTCCGGCAATGAAAGATATACACTGTTTCCCATCATGCATCACGTGTCACAGCACAGAGCACTTCATGCATCGCCTCTCTGTCTCTTCCTTTTTAGAGCTCATAATAATTCTTTATAGTTTGAAATTATTTAACATAGATCTTTGAGCTAAGCTAAATACTTTAAGAGCAGCTTTCCTTGTGTTTTCCATTTCGAATGAGAGGTGTGGTCACTTTCAGTTTTTATAGTGGTGCTCTAAAATGAATTAATTGTTCTAGTTGCGGTTCTCACATACCAGAATGATTTCACTTCTTTAATCCCTAACAACTAAATTAGCTTTAAAAAGCAACTTTTTAAAAGTAACTTTTTTTTTTTTTACTTATCATTATAGGTTATCTGTGATTTTCATACTGGTTAGCACAGGATCTCTGTAGTAAGATGGGGCACAATGAAGCCCTAACCAAAGGAAGAAGAAAAAATGTGTAAAAGTTAATTTATAGATTAATATCTGAAACAAAAAGAAATCAACTTTGTTAGTATGTAATGCCATATGGTTTTAAATGCATGCATACTGCACACACATTCGCATACTACTTTCCCAGTAGCTGTAGTATGGAAACACATCTTCAGAGTTCCATCTGCTCTTCGTCAATCTTCTTTCAGTTGTTTTGAGAAAGAGTTTGGAAGAGGATGTTCCCGCTCTTCTCCCTCCTCTGTGCACTAAGGTCTGGCTGAGAGCAGCAAGGGTTTGTGGGAAATGCGCGAGGGATGAGCTGACACTAGTATGTGCCGAACTTTAAACAGCGCTTTATTTTCGTACTTTAACCAGAGATGTTTGAACTTTAACGGCGCGTTTGAGCTCGCGTCTCTGTCGGGATGTTAATGAAAGCGCTGTGTGAGAGTTGGAGGTTTGCGCTCTGGACGTGTACGTGAAATCTACAGGTAAACAAAGACACTATTGAAAGTTTGATAACTGCACGCGAGCGACGCGATACATCAGAACGCAACGCGCTCTTTGTAGTCGATAAAGTTGTGAATAGTTGACCCGCTCGAAACGCTTATGCGCTATTCATACAAACAACTTAGGTCATTTATAATGGGAGCGTTTGCGTTCTATTGTGACAGGACGCATCGCGTCGCTTGCAGGGTGAAATGTAATGTTTCTTTCTTTATAAATGACAACGCAGAAATTAACTGCCATTTTCACTGATGAACGTTTGACATCACAGATCATGTACACAAAGCATACTTGGATACTTACAGTATCATCATTGCTATTAGATGCTCTTATTGTGGCTGACCATGGCACAGTGGGGAATATATATATATATATATATATATATACACACACACCATTTGTATATGTTAGTACGTCTTGCATTGGATTATAACATTTCAGACACAATTATATTAATGAACACTAAGTAATCATTTACAGAACTTTGTTCTATTAAGTTAGTAGTTTTGTAATGAAGATGTATACTGTTGCACAAATCAATATTTGTTATAAATTGAGTTTAAGACAACATGCACTCTCTTATGTCTTTGAGAGACGCTGTTGTTGTCCAACAAGACATGAATAGGAACACATTAGTGTACTTTAAACGCATCATGCACTTGTGCACTAATGCTTGTTGCAATGTTTAATCAACTGGTGAGGCGTTGTGTGTGTGATAAGAGGTATTAAAATGATATCAAGAGTGTAATGTGAATAAATGAGACATTCTGCCTGAAGATCTTCATTGTTTTCACACCTGTACTCTTGTGTGCTGTATGTTTGATGTTTTGATGTGAAAACAGATGCTTTGATAATCTGTTATGTTTCTATGACTGCCTCCCTGTGGTGAAACACTAGAACCGCAGACTGTGGATTTACAACACCTCCAATATCTGAAACCCTTTTCTTTTTACTCTTTATGTATCATTTGAGGAGTTTCCACATCTAGGTGTTGATTTGCTATAGTTTTGTGTTTTTTGATGATGTACATATATTAGTTTAGCCTGAAATTGTCTTTCAAATAAGTCACTTTTAACAGATGTTTGATTGGCATCATAAGCCTGCAGTTAATTGCTGATCACAATTTGTTTTGTTCTGTGAATTATTGGCTACCAAGAGCATGAAACAATAGGCATTTAGAAAACAAATAGTCAGTTTTAATAATCAAGTTAATATTTTGCCATGTTGTTGCTCTTATGAATTTCATGGTAATATTAAAAAAATTCAGTGCTTGATTTTAAAGGGTTAGTTCACACAAAAATGAAAATTCTGTCCTTAATTACTCACCCTCATGTCGTTCCACACCTGTAAGACCTTTGTTCATCACAAATTAAGATATTTTTTTGATGAAATCCATGAGCTTTCTGCCCTCTGATAGACTGCAATGTTATTACCACTTTCAAGGCCCAGAAAGGTAATAAAGACATTGTTAAAATAGTCATGTGACTACAGTGCTTCAGCCTTAATATTATGAAGCGATGAAATAACGACTTTATTTAACAATTTCCTTCTTCCCTGTCAGTCTCTTATAGGGTTGGATGATTATGACCTAAAATCAAAACCTCGATTAATTGAACATTTTACGTCGATTATTATGAATAATAAACGGTTAGTTTGTTTCTGTTTTTTTTTTATTATTATTATTGAAAGCGTGATCTGAAATAACAGCTCACTTTCAGCAGTTATTTTATCTATGGTTCGTAACATTTCTTACAGATTTCTGCTCGTTGTAAATCGGATAAATTAGTACAGTACCAGTACGTAATGAGAGCGATTGCATGTGTGAATTAGTCATACCATCTCTCTATTAATTGTGAAGCTGTGGGTTGTAAATAGTTCTTTCAAAAGTAGAAAAATATATGCTATAAAAACTTTTGAGTTTCTCTTTGAGTTTTCTACTTTTATTTAGTGATAAATCACAGGACAGCTCTGACAACTAGTTTCTGCGTTCCTCTCAGTGCGTGCGATCTTCATGTTTTGTGCAGCTGCTGTTTGTATGAGTGTTCGTGCCACATTGCATCTGTGTGAGCATGGTAGCTCGATATAATAATACACATTTGATCGTCTAAATCGCTTGATTGTCCAAACTGGCAAACCTTAAAACATATACAACTGACAAAGTTTAGTGAAGATACAAGGATCTCTGTGTGTTGACTCGGCGTTCACCTGCATGTTGACTGGACGGGGCGGATTCAAGTGGCTACACACGGTAGTATGTTTTTAAGTGGGAAGTATTAAAAACTAAATAACCAACATGGGAAATTATGTCGGTTAGAGGTTCTGAATTTCGGTTTCGATTACTTTTCGATTAATCGTCCAGCCCTAGTCTCTTATGCTGTTGAAATAGTAAACAGTGCAGCGCTTCCAGGTTCTATGTCAGAACACCGGCTCATTATTGGCCGAAGCTGTTCACATGAGCACCATCACATATGCGTATGATGCTGACGCAAGTGCCAGTCAATAATAGGTCAGTGTTCTGATGTAGAACCTGGAAGCGCTGCACTGTGTTTACGTCAACAGCTTAGGAGACTTTATTTTATTTTGGATTTTATTTTAACAATGTCTTTACTACCTTTCTGGGGTTCAAAACGATGCAGTCTATCGGAGGACAGAAAGCTCTCGGATTTCATTATAATATCTTAATTTGTGTTCTGAAGATGAACAAAGGTCTTGCGGGTTTGGAATGACATGAGGGTGAGTAGTTAATGACAGAATTTAAATTTTTTGGGTGAACTAACCCTTTAACTGTCTTGGTGCCTGTTTTAAGTATTGTAGCTTGTGTTACTTACCTGGCAACATTTTTCTTAAATATAATTTATAATAATAATAAGAGAAAGACATTTTAAATGCATAAATAGTAGTCTTAAGTAGTAGTCTTTGCCTTTATCTAGTTTTTCTACCTTTATTGGAAAGCATAGTGTAGACTAGGGCTGCCCACATCTAAAGATTTTTCTAGTTGACGAGTGGTCGTTCATTTAAGCGTTTAGTCAACTAATCGCACATGTATACTAATAAGCCGTATAAATCATAATAATGAGTCTTTAATTGCCGCGCGCCTATATGGACTGTTGGATGCGCCTAATATGCACATCAGAAAAAATGCAAGTGATTGCGCCGTTGCCTCCATGTCTTGCAACAGACAGCAGTAGTTGGTCTGTAACACTTTAAGACTTGGCAAAGGCTCAGTTTTTTGGACAGTATTGACAATTCTGGACACACTGAGTCTAAAATGAGACCTCCGAGGAACAGGCGAATCTCAACATAACACTGACTGTTACGTAACAGTCGGGTGTACGCCCCCAATATTTGCATATGCCAGCCCATGTTCAATGCATTACACAAGGGCAGCCAGTATTAATGTCTGGATGTGCACAGCTGAATCATCAGACTAGGTAAGCAAGCAAGGACAATAGCGAAAAATGGCAGATGGAGCAATAATAACTGACATGATCATTGATATCATGATAATTTTAGTGATGTTTGTAAATTGTCTTTCTAAATGTTTCGTTAGCATGTTGCTAATGTACTGTTAAATGTGGTTAAAGTTACCATCGTTTCTTACTGTATTCACAAAGACAAGACTGTCGTTATTTTCATTTTTAAACACTTGCAGTCTGTATAATGCACAAACACAACTTCATTCTTTATAAATCTCTCCAATAGCGTGTAATGTGTGTAATTACAAATTTAAGAATCTGTTTAAAATCTGCGGATCCTACATCCTGACCATGTGGCATGACCAGTTCAAGATACAGCTGTGCTTTTGTCTCTATGATAATGTAAAGGTATAGGTGATACTGCCAGACTGATTGGATTAGCCCCTAGATTTGATGACAAGTTATGTATTAACATCTGGGAAATGTAGGCAATGATCTGATTCCTGTACTGCATTTGCATCTTTTGTTTAGATTGTCCACACCTCTACTCTATGTATCCCTCCCCCTTGAATGTATATGAACTACCAAGTCACTGCCTTAGTTAGATTTTGGATGACCACAGCGACGCACAGCGTGTTTCTCAATAAAGAGTAACTTCTGCTTCAAGAGATCCCAAAGTCTCCTGGTCTATGCTTCTGAGATTTCCAACAAATGTTAGCTTTAGCCTCGGAGCACTATCAAACTCATTCAGAATCAAATGTAAACATCCAAATAAATACTATACTTACACGATTAGACATTAGACGAACACTTTGTAAAGATCCATTTTGAGGTTATATTAGCTCTGTGAACTTTATGGTGTTTAAGGCAAGCGCGAGCTCTTGGGCGTGGAGCACGAGATTTAAAGGGGCCGCATACCTTGAATCGGCGCATTTATAATGATAGGCAGTTAAAAAAATTTATAAAAAAAAAAAACTATGGGGTACTTTGAGCTGAAACTTCACAGACACATTCAGGGGACACTTAAGACTTATATTACATCTTTTGAAAACATGTTCTTCAGCACCTTTAATCAAACAACAATACTGACGAAAGAGAAAAATGCTTTCAGTTTTAAATGTATTTTTTGACTGTTTACTTGAAAAACACCATTAAAAGCCTGAAGCTCAGTTTACTTCGTTGAGAAACACTTGAAGGCTGAATATATTTAATTTGTTATTGATTGCAGTATTTGGACTGTATTTCACATGTACTTATATGAAATTATGAGTAATTTGTGTAGCTGAAGATGGAGATGAGCATATTTGTTGCGTATTGAAAAAATAATTGCCTTCTGAAAGTGCAATTGAAAAACTAGTTCAGCCACAAACAGATGTGCAGATATAGTCTGATGCAACATCTCTCTTTCATAAGCCGCTTTCACGCATTAAACCTGCTAAATTTCTGTAAAATAGCCATATTATTAAAGCAAATCACATTTGCTTGTTTACACAAGCAACAGCTTAATGACTATAACCTTTAAGATTCCATTCACACATGAGCACCAAAAATACAGATAAACTGAGATGTCAGTAATTGGAAATGACTTTTAAATGCTGCAGCATTTTCTTCGTCTACCCAGAAGAGAAGTGCTTTAGTTTTTCTGCTATCTGTTCAATTTAACACTTTTGGACTTCCATCTCACAAGCGTTACTGTCGTGGAATAATCGTGTAATCTCCATCAGAACGTTTAGTAATTGCACAAAACAGACTTCTTACTTCAGTCCTGACCTCGTTAGCTCTCAAATTGGTAATCTAGCTGCACACAACAACAGAAGCATCCATTGTTGTCATTTTGTGACATATAAACATATGCTGTATTGATCTTCCCAGTATTTTCAATAATTAAAAAATTCTCATTAAACAGTTCTAATGATCTTTTCTTATTCTGTTCTTCTGTAATATGTATGGTACATTTTGTGTGCAGTATTAGTCCTATATTATTTTCAATGGTAAATCTCTAACAGTTAGACTACAAAAAAAAAAAAAAAATGTTTCTTTATTTTTTTCGTAGAAAAAAGTGAGGAACTTTTATTTTCTCTACTTTTCTTCACTTCTCAATTAGCGTTCTTTGCTGTGGCCATGTTTCTAAACTAGGGAAACAGATAGCAGTGTTTTTAAAATTGAGTAAATGAAGGAAAAATTTGTTTTTGTGTCACTGTTTATTCAGTGAAGAAGAAGTGACAGTGCTTTTGTCCAGTCAAAGTAGAGGAGCAGAACGAACTGTTGCATAACTGCTTCTGCTCCCAATGAGCTGACCCAGTTTTTTCTACACTATATCATGAGCTTCTCTTTTTCTTTTTGTTGTCATTTGTTCAGGCACTCAACAGATGGCACTGTTAAACTGTGATGAGGGGTGTGTGATGACTTGAGGATAACTGATACTGTACCAATACAGTAAATACTAGAGTAAATGAATACAAACATGCTCTTCAGAAACTAACCTCAATAAACAATACTATTTAATTAAAGTTTTCATGGTCATTAATCTCCAACTGTGTTCAGACTGTGTAGAGAGAAGAAATTTAAAAAAGCATTTGTCTTATTTAACCAACCTCCTCATTGCATTTCAGTGTCACATCTCTATAAAGTTCTATGTGAATGATCATAACCTTCTCCAGATGCTGTCCTTCATGACACAGCTTACGTTTGTCTGTATTATCCTTCTAGTGGCTAATGGTTGCCAGAACCAGAATAAAACAGATTGGACTCTGAGATCTTGGATGATGTCATTGATGTGGGAGGACAGCGGGTGATGATCGGTACATTTGTCTGAGTTGTTTCTGGTGTAGTTTTGGCTGGCATCTCTATTGACAGAGGCCTGTGGTGGCGTTGGTCTTTTGTATCGCCGGCCTGTGGATTTAAGCTTCGCGTTTGTTTCTCTTTGGTGAAATGCATTTGATGGTGCGGGCAGTGTGCAGTCTGAGATTTCAAATATGTCTGTTACTGTTCAGACAATATCAGACGATTCCTCAAAAGTGGATTGAGATGTTTTTAAGTGTCCAAATACTTTTTGGTGGCCAGCGAATTGTTTAGGCGAATCAGTGAGCGTATTATTCATTATTATTCGCTACTGATGTATGCAAGACTGCTCTACAGTTCAGCCAATCACATTCAGATCTGCCTCCATTCCAGAATGGAATGCTAATTTTTCATGAGCCAAACAACAAGCGATGGATACAAGTCAAGTCCCACATTATTTTTATTGTTTGATAAGCAGTTTCACTCGGAAATACATAACAATATGGGTCAAGGGTGGGTCAAAACTTTTTAGAGAGGGTTTGTCATGTGCACTGAGGGTTTGTAGTGCCACTAAAATTATATATTTAAAAAAAAAAAAAAAATTATATATATATATATATATATATATATATATATATATATATATATATATATATATATATATATATATATATATATATATATATATATATATATATATATATATATATATATATATATATACACATTATATATATTAAACATTAACTAATTGACTACCCAGTTGTTGTGACCCATCCCTTCTGTAATTGTAACTGTCTTATGTGTGGTTGTGTGTTGTGTAGCAGCGATGCAGGGCTGAAGGACGTGCTGTCGGACTGGGACTCAGACATGGATGGTGTGGATTGTCTTAAGGACACAGATGTTCTCCACAATGGCAGTCGGAGCGACCAGGAAGCTGCCCGACGTCTGGCAAAACGACTTTACCACCTGGAGGGCTTCCGACGCTCGGATGTCGCTAAACATCTGGGCAAGAAGTGAGTGCATAAATTCATTTCAGCTGTAAATTCAGTTCTGGGTTTTCTTCCTCTCTATCCTGTTTTTCATTGGAGACCTGTTATAACCAGAAACCAGAGGACTATGAAAACATTAGACTCTACCATAAACCTGAAGAAAGACAACCTGCAAAAATACATGTAGATGCTTTCTTTGAGTCTGATTGGTTGGCAGGTAGTTTGGGGTTTGTTGACCACATTACAGTTCTGTATCGCTTCACCGTGTT
The DNA here is from genome assembly GCF_018812025.1 of Megalobrama amblycephala. Lineage (NCBI taxonomy): Eukaryota > Metazoa > Chordata > Actinopteri > Cypriniformes > Xenocyprididae > Megalobrama > Megalobrama amblycephala. The sequence continues at coordinate 33,679,316 of NC_063045.1, forward strand.
TTTGCTGAATTCTGTCTAAAAAAAAAAAAAAACTACTGCAGAAACCAACAAATTGACCGTTTAATCACTTAAAGGAACACTCCACTTTTATTGAAAATAGGCTCATTTTCCAACTCCCCTAGAGTTAAACAGTTGAGTTTTACCGTTTTCGAATCCATTCAGTCGATCTCGGGGTCTGGTGGTACCACTTTTACCGCTCAAAAAAATGACCGATATTTTTCCTATTTAAAACTTGACTCTTCTGTAGTTACATTGTAACTGAAAATGAAAAGTTGCGATTTTCTAGGCCAATATGGCTAGGAACTATACTCTTATTCCGACGTAATATTCAAGGAACTTTGCTTGGGTGCAGCAGGTGCAATGATATTATGCAGCGGCTGTGACCCCCTGCTTGCACAAGGAGCATGCCTTGCAACCATGGAGACATTTTTGAGAGGCGCTGCGTAATATCATTGCACCTGCTGCACCCAAGGTACGGCAGCAAAGTTCCTTGAATATTCCGCCGGAATAAGAGTATAGTTCCTAGCCATATCGGCCTAGAAAATCGCAACTTTTCATTTTCCGGCGGTCTTAGTACACGGTGTAACTACAGAAGAGTCAAGTTTTAAATAGGAAAAATATTGAAACTTTTTTTCCCTTTTATCAAAACGAATGTTTTTTTTCGGTGAGATGCTATTGGTCTCATCAGATTCAATGAACTATGCTAAGCTTTGCTAAAAGTGGTACCACCAGACTCTGAGATCGGCTGAATGGATTCGAAAATGGTAAAACTCAACTGTTTAAATCTAGGGGAGTTGGAAAATGAGCCTATTTTCAAAAAAAGTGGAGTGTTCCTTTAATGAGTCTGTCATTTATTTTATACTTATGTTGCTTAAGCCAAATTCTTAGTTAAGTCCCTTTAAGACAAGTCATTTCACTCGGCGGCCATCTTTGAAATGCCTCTCGGGCATGCAAGTGCAACGCAACTCCTATCTCTTTGAATGGGGAAACATCAAATTCTCCAAAGCTGTTTGCCATGCTTTTGATTAAATTTCATATTTGTAATCACCAATGAAATCTGACAAAAACTGTTTCATAAATTTTGTTTCTAAACGCTCAAATCATGACAAAAAAAAAAAAAAAATTTCAGGCTGGTTCAAGCTCATGCGCAGTCCTAAATGCGCGTCTCTTGTGTCTCATTTCGGAGGCGCGTGTCTGACTGTTTCTATTGAAACCAGTGCTTCTAACGGCCGCTGCAGTGACGCAATGATTTTACCAGTCGGCGATTGGCCCTTATTTAGAAGGCGGGACTTATTCCACCATATTGCGCGTTGCACTTTATCCCATTGAAAACAATACGTGTGTCATGTCTTGTGTTATTCTATAGTCATTGGTTAAGGGCACATCACATATACATTTTTATTAAAAGTTGAAAATGTTTTATTTGCACTTAGAGCATGATTTTCGCAATTTAGAGCACAATTCAAAATGGAATTACCATGAGCCAAGCAATCCTTGCTGTCAATGCAACATTAAAATGTAACATGTTTAAAATCATTCTGTTTACTTCAGTACTTAGCCCAGTCATCAGTTCGCTCACACTAAAAGAGTGTATGCACAGTCCACATATTTATGCCAGATTTTAAAAAATAAATTCCAAAGTTTGCGTGAATAATGATGCAAGAACATTTCAATTTAATTTTATTTTATGTACATAACATTTACACTTCAGGTGGCGTATTACAGAAAATTTCTATCTTAGGTCTTAACTTAAGATAAGAAAAGTCAATTTAGGATTTTTCACAAATTCGTATTACAGAAGCAAATCTTAACCTGATTTAGGATTCTTATCCTATCTTACAAAATCTCATCTTATCTGTAGTTAGAAAATCTTAAACCGCTCCATTGAGTTCGGTAATCAACTGTGACGTCTGTTACCAAGCAACCAATGACACGCAATGACTGCTTCTGAGGTAAACCTAAAATCAAAATGGAGAAACCACGGCATGCTTTTAATTTCAGTGCGCCAGAGATTGATAAGCTCGGTTAAAAAAAGGTAAAGCCTGTTTTATTCTGCAAGTTTTCACCTTCGCTCACTCACGAACATAAAGAAAGAGAGTGGGCAAAAGTTGCCGAAAATATGTCTGCGGTGTTTGCCTTTTCTTGTAGTGCATCAAATGTTGCGGCTCTTTGTCTTGTATAATTAATAAATGTAACGCCATTTTAAAAAAAAAGGCTTTTGTACTGTGATATTTACTGTTCAAAAAGTTAGGACACCAATGGGGTTGTCCTAAAGTTAAGACAGCTTTTAGGATTTTTTGTCGAGTTAGGATGCTTCTGTAATATCCGTTTCCTATCCATAGTTAAGATAGGATAATGCACTTAAGAAATGTTATTCTGTAATAGCTTTTGTCCTAAATAAGGTAAATAAGCTTTTGTCCTAAATTGTGTCCTAAATAATTTATACATTGCATAGCCTGTATAAAAGCAACAGCAGCTTAATTTAAGTCAGCTTCTAGTTTACTGTGGTGAACTGTGCTCACAGTGTTTTCTCAGATATTTTTCTTTGCCTCTGTCAGATCTGTGTGTGACCTTAGGTTATTGACTGCACTGGTACAGTTAAACACCGTCAGTCCCCTGAGCTGCCCTCAGCCTTCAAGTTCATCCCTCACATTCTCACACACAGAAATAAAGATTTTAACATACAGGCTCTCATCCATATTCATAAGCACTCTCAGTGCCAGACGCAGTACTCCAGAGGAGAGCATCATTACTCCAGTGTGCTCTCTAGCACCGCCTCCACAGCCCTGCACATCCTGTCTCACTCTCCTGCTGTCTGAAGACCATCACTGTCCACAGCCCTGTGCTCATCCTGTCTCACTCTCTGAAGACCATCACTGTCCACAACCATGTGTTCATCCTTTTTCAATCTCCTACTGTCTGAAGACCATCACTGTCCACAACCATGTGCTCATCCTGTCTCACTCTCCTGTTGTCTGAAGACCATCACTGTCTGCAGCTTATCACGCAGATCTTCACAGGCAGATCTTTTCAAGCAGCCACTGACAAATTGGCTTGAGATCATGCCTTCTAATAAAGCAAAAAACAGCTGCTCTCTGCTAAAAGGTCATAAGCTGAAAATAAGATGATTTACAATCAGAAGTCTAGATAAAATAATTTCTAGCAGTCCTGTATTTGTGCAGCTTTTGAAAATTCTGTCAGTATAAGTCACATTAAAGCTGCAGTCCGTAACTTTTTTTTTTTGGTTAAAAATGATCCAAAATCAATTTTTGAGCAAGTACATAACCATCCAGTGTTCAAAACTATCTTGTTACCTTAGCCCGACTCACTACGGTAAGCTTGTAATAATGTTTTATAATTCGGGTGGTACTGGAAGGTTTCCGCGGGAAATTCAAGCATGCAGCAGTTCGTCTTTGCATCATTACGTCACGTCTGTTTACGTAGAGAAGGAGTCCCAGCTAGTACTGTAGGCTAAATAGCATATGAGGATGCTGCAGGCGGCGGATCATTTAAAGCCTTTTTTCACAGCAGCTGAAATAATTAAACTTATCATTTTGATGGTGGATTGTATGGTATGACAAATTGACGTTAGAGATTAGACTGGTAATGCTAATACACACTAAATACACATAGTCACTTAATGCTGATGTTGTTAACATTAACAATTTGAGAACAAAGTATAACAATAATCATTTGCACGGTTTGATGTGATATGAGCTAAGCGATCGTTAGATTTAATCACCATTGGTAGCGCAATTTATTGTAATGCTTTTTTTCTCAGTTGGTCAGAACAAAAGTGGCAGATTTGTTACTTACTTGTAGGGCTGGGCGATGTATCGAATGCTTTTGTCACGCGCATTTCTTCAGTAAAGCAAGTTCCTTGATTACCGCTAAATCGCCATCACCTGCTTTCAAATGGAGCGGCATTTAATAGACAGAGCCGTAGATCACTGATAAGCCACGCAATATCGCGTTCAATATCGACGGCGATGCATATCGATATTGAACGCGATATTGCGTGGCTTATCAGTGATCTATTAAATGGCGCTCCATTTGAAAGCAGGTGATGGCGATTTAGCGGTAATCAAGGAACTTGCTTTACTGAAGAAATGCGCGTGACAAAAGCATTCGATACATCGCCCAGCCCTACTTACTTGTTGAAATTACATTTTCCGGTGAAAATTCTTATTTTGGTCATACTTCCAAGACTACAATCTATGATTCCAAAGTACAGTGTCCACCAGTGTGATGACTGACAGCCACACATTTTCCTCAAAATATTAGATTAATCTGCGCTGAGGATGCACAACCCATGTAAAGATGATAATTCTGCAAATAACTGCAATTTCAGGTTTGAAACAGAGATGGCAACAAAGAGGCAAAACTTACGGACTGCAGCTTTAAATGATAGTTAATCCAAAAAATGTTGTCATTTACTCATTCTCATATTGTTATAAAACTTTATGACCTTCTTTCTTCTGTGTAACATGAGATCTTTCAAGAAATGTCTCTTGTTTTTTGTTAGGGGCCAAGCACCGAAGGTGCTTAGGCACCTATTGTTATTGTTGGCGTTCCGTACGCTTCTTCTTCTTCTTCTTCTTCTTCTTCTTCTTCTATTTCTTCTTCTTCTTCTTCCGCTCTTGAAGTCTATGGCAGCCCATAGAACCGCTTGCGGGAAAGTTGTGAAATTTGGCACACAGTTAGAGGACAGAATGACCTTTGTCCATAGCAAATTTGGAGTCTCTAACTCAATCCCTCTAGCGCCACCAGCTGTCCAAAATTGCACTTATGTTTATGCTAATAACTTTTGAACCATAAGGGCTAGAAACAAAATTTATTTTCCGTCATGAAAATTTTTCCGCCATTTTGAATTTTCTGAAAAACCTACTTTTTCGAACTCCTCCTAGGCCGTTAGTCCGATTTTCATGAAAATTGAACCAGATCATCTTCAGACCATGGTGACAAAAAGTTATGGAATTCAAGTCGATTGCTCAAACCGTTTTCGAAAAACACACGAACGAATTGTACGTAGCGCTTGCGAAAATAGAAGTAAGGCTGTATCTCTGCAACACTTTATCATATTCAGACCAAACTTGGTACATGTCATCACAAGCATTACCTGAGGCACCTTCTGATGGGTTTGTCCAAAAATCATAAATTTGGTCTCGTTGGATTCGGGGCATCATGCTGAGTCGAATGATATCCAATTTTCCCACTTCGGCCATTTTGGCCGTCGGCCATTTTGAATTTTGTGCTAAAATGCTGTATTTTAAGAACACTAACGTATCTTTACAAAACTTGGTATGGGTCATCAGCACAATGCCCTGAAGGAGCCTGAGAAGTTTCGGCACAGCGCCACCTTGTGGTCAAAAGTTATAACAAAATTTACAAAAATGCTAATAACTTTTGACTGTATTCACCAATTGTAATGAAACTGGTCTCAGTAGATTTCGTATACCGGAGCAACGAATTTAAGGCATGATGCAAAACAAACTCTTGAACCTGTATCTCCGCAATGCTTTATCGTATTTAGACCAAACTTGGTACATCTCATCAAAATCATGACATGAGGCATCATGCAGCGTTTCATCGCAGTGCCACCTACTGGTGCGGAGATAAGAAAAATGGCTATTTTTGCTTATAACTTCAGATGGGTTTGTCCAAAAATCAAAACTTTGGTCTCGTGGGATTCAGGGAGTCATGCCGAGTCGAATGATATCCAATTTTCCCATTTCAACCATTTTTGCCGTCGTCCATTTTGAATTTTGTGCTAAAGTGCTGTATTTTATGAACGCATTCAAGTATCGTTGCGAAACTCGGTATGGGTCATCAGAACAATGCCCTGAAGGAGCCTGAGAAGTTTCGGACCAGTGCCACCTTGTGGTCAAAAGTTACATTGAAATTTACAAAAATGTTAATAACGTTTGAATATATTTACCGATTGTAATGAAACTGGTCTCAGTAGATTCCTTGGGTCATGCCGAGAACACGGATATCGAATTTGCTATAGTTGGCTGAACTTCCTGTCCACCATATTGTTTTTCTTTAAAAACATACTTTTTCGAACTCCTCCTAGACCATTGCTCCGATTTTCACCAAAATCGAACCGTATCATTTTCAGACCATGCAGACAAAAAGTTATGGATTTCAAGTCGATATGTCAAACCGTTTTCGTACACCGGAGCAAATCTGAGGCATGATGCAAAAACGACTCTTGAAGCTGTATCTCTGCAATGCTTTGACATATTGACACCAAACTTTGCGATTGTCATTGTCACCTCACTCTGACCATACCACATTAATTTGGTCACAGCGCCACCTATTGGTCGAAAGTGATGAAACAGTAAATCCTCATTTTTTTTATCATTTATCAGCTCTTTTGCCTAAAATTATCTTAATAGGTCTTTAATTGCTCACTGTTGCAGTTGGTCTGATGCTCACAGCCATGTTGGCTGGCTTCTTGTGCCGTTTTTGTGCTTGGCCCCGTAATTGCTGCTTGCAGCTATATTTTTTTCTGTTTTTGTCTATTCAATGGAAGTCAATGGTCACCAACACAACATGTACTTAAATTACAATTAAATGTATGCATTTGGCAGACACTTTTATCCAAAGGAGTTTTTTTCAATTCATGCATTCCCTCGGAATTGAACCCATTATCTCAGCATTGCTAGCCTAACCATATCCATATCCCTCCTAAATGGCAGAAAATCGCTTTGTAATAAAACATGAACACAATAAATACATTGTTCCTAAACATTTTTGACATAAGTATATAATAATTAAAAACATCTAATGTAAAAGTGAGACCATGCCAACATAATTCTCGAGCTTATCCTGATATAGGAGCAAGTCAAATCATGAGCGCTGTAAAAATGCAAAAATGTAGTGCAACAGTTTGCACTGGAAATTAAATTAAAAGTTCAAATGTTTTAGTGGAGGAATGGAGAGTGATTACAATAGTAGGTTACCAACACAGCACAAATACAAACTACACGACAACTGTAGTCCAAGCTTTACTGTTTCCTCAATTGTCAATGTAAATATGTGTATATTTATACATATTTATTGCTGACTGCCCGTGTCCCTCCTCTTGCCCCATTGAAATCATTTGTACACTAAGCATCATGATGGAAATATATTAATACCAAGGCTTGAAAACTGCCTCTATATTGAAATTCATTGGTCAAAAGGTGTGGGAACCCTGAATGTCAAGTCTCAGTCATATAGCAGCACTGCCGCAAATTCATTCACGTGTCCATCTGGGAATGCACGTTTCTTATATAATCTGCTTTATACTGCTGTGGTTTCTCTTGTGCAACCTTCTCTATTATAGAGTCGTGTCAGGGTATCTATTCAGGGTTGTTTATCATAAACTAGTGAAACGCTCTGAACTTCACCATATCTGATTTCTATGTCACTCTGATAATTCACACATACAGTCAGTGAGTATAAAAAGATGATGTGTTATTATAGTGCACATAGGCTCTTATCAAATTTGATTGTCAGATAACAGAAACAAAATGAGGTCATGTCCAGTTGAACTGTTGCTAATGTGAATGTTTTTTTTTTGTTTGTTTGTTTTAATCTCCGTAGTAATGTAATATATTTCTTGTGTTTGCATTCACAGTAATGACTTCAGTAAGATGGTTGCAGAAGAGTACCTCACATTCTTTGAGTTTACAGACCAGACATTGGACCAATCTCTCAGGTACTTCTTATGTCAAGTGTTTATGTCATTATGTGGGTGGAGCCCTCTGATGTGTGATTGACTGCTTACTTCATTGTTAATGAGCTCATTAGAAGCTGTCTATTCAGTGGCTTTTATTTAATACATTTTTCCATCTTAGGACTGCTGGGTGGTATAACATTATATACCATGGATCAGTAAAATGCAAAGTGTGTCACAGGCGAGTGCTTCTAGTGTAGACGGCGTCGTAAGGGTAGTGATTTAGTATTGATGCATTGTGTCCGCTGTAACTGAAGGCTGTTCACAGTTGCCAAGCTGTGTTTTAACTAATGCGCAGTCATACGGTCACAGTGTGCTGCTATTTTGCATTGTCTAGGAATGTTTCCTCATCTGGTTATCAGTTTAATCTTATGTTTTTAACTCAAATGTTAAATAGTTAAATAGTATTTTTTTCTTGCAATGATGCCACTATTACACATAATCATATTACATATATTATAATCTTGCCTTTTGGTTATCTCTTGGTCCCACAAAAAATGAAAAACGGTTTAATTTGTAAATTTATTCAATGGAATATCAAAAAAAGGAGTACTTAATATTAATTTAATTTCCAGCAAAAGTGCAATATTGTGATATATACTGTTAAATAAATTTACTCATACTGCAACGTGAGATCAATAGAATTTAGGTTTAAGTTTTTAATGTTTAAGGTTTCAGGTTTTTAATGTTGGTGTTTTTAAGATGCTTTAATATGCTTTCTGACGTCACAAACTACCTTGTAACCAATCATGTCACATTGTGCTTGCGGGCTTTAGCATACCATTAACCATGAGCGCTCTGAAGCAGGAGAGTATCGAAGAAGCCATCACTGTATATTTTTATGTTGATATAAAAAATCGGTTAGTTTTAGCAATATAGCGGGTGTGTTATGTATGTTATAATGAACTGTATGCCTTTCTCCACTAATGTTCTAAGGTGTTCAAAGCGTTTCTAACGATTCTGATTTTTAAGGATACTGTCTCGCAAGTGGGAACATAGTGTGTGTAACATTAGCAATACATTATTAGCAGCTGTTTGATAATGAAGTCATGCAAAAGGCTAATCATATTAATTAACGCCATGTGTCTGACGATGTAAAAAGTGAAACCATTGCAGCGTTTACCTCAGTAAATTGACCGAGTGGATCTCTGAGCTTGGCTGGGCTAATTAGCATATTCATAGATCAGTGTATAATAAATGAAGCAAGGGTGAAGAGTTACATTCAAGCTATTTTAAAGCATGAAGAATTTTTTTTTTTTTTTTTTTTTACAGGAATAAATGTTTAAATGTGTCATATTGGTAATCAAAGATGTGTTTTAAGGGTTTTAATGTGTTTTCTGCTCTGATTAGGGCACTTTGTTGGCTCTACAAACAAGAGACATCATGTACATGTGTCTTGTGATGGTCATGTTATATTGCTGTTTTTCTGTTGCAGATGTTTTCTGAAAGCATTCTCACTAATGGGCGAGACTCAGGAGAGGGAGCGGGTGTTAATTCATTTCTCTAATCGGTACTATCAGTGTAATCCCACTGTCATCACTGCACAAGGTACTGCATGTCAACCTCACACAACCTTTCTCATTTACTCATTACTTACAAGATTAGTGTTTTCTATCAGTATGAAAATATGTGACCCTAACAGAGTGATACACACTTCCACTCTGTGTTTGGGTCCTGATCACCAAGTCTGAACTGTACATTATCCTACTTATTGCATGGCTACTTACCAAATAATACATGAATGGATAAGATATATTGATATGAATAATTGAAATTAATAGTTGAAATTAATAATGCAAGAATAGGAGAGGGTGATATACCAGTTAAACAGATATTAATAAAAAAAAAAAAAAAACAAAATCAAAATGTAACAAATTTGTGGTAATTTCTACTATATTTCTATTATCACATTTCCATTAAAATGTTTATATTGTAATGCATATTGTTATTGATTGAAATTTTAAGAGTATCGTGATATATATTTTTCTTTATCATTCACTCTAATGAGAGAAGAAAGAGAGTGTGGAGTAATTCAAAAGACATGAAACTAGCACAGCGGTCTCAAATGTAAAAGTTGCCTGAGGACTATTTTAGTGTTTAATGCTTTGACATATAGAACTCCCTCCTTATGAAATATTGAGCTTTTGCAGAACATTTGATATCTGTTCGATAAGTCAGATCATTTTAAATCCTCTCTTCACTAATTCTCCGTAAAGCTTGATTGTCTAATCGCTCATTCAGTATCACAGTGTTGCGTTTCCTCCATAGCAACAGCTATGGCCAGTATATGGGTAAAAAGCTAAACCATCTCCTTGTTGCTAAGACTGTTGCCATGGAAGTGATGTTAGATTTTCTCCTGATGCAGAGATGAATGTGTGTGTGTGTGTGATATCAGAAGTTATGATAAAAATAATGTTCTCTCTGTTTGACCTGTATGTGAGTGCGTTCATAAAATGACGAGCGTTTCATTGATGTTTGCAGATGGAGTTCATTGCCTTACCTGTGCGCTAATGCTGCTCAACACTGACCTTCATGGCCCTGTAAGTGACCTCTGACCCTCTGAGAGTTACTCATATTAGCAGTTAAATGAGAAGTGACAGTTTGTTCCATCTTTGAAATCAGACACCGTTTGACCTTATCAGAGCCTGTTATCAGCGAATGTAAAGATTCTACTGGAGGAGGATATGTTTGGGTCATATTTACTCCAAAATCAAAAGAGGTGCAGGGTGCAGTGTGCATCAAGGATTCGTTTGTGATTTATTTAATTATAGATATTATCTGTGATCAAATATTGAAGGTTAAATCTGTTAAATCTGCATGAATGTGTCTAAATAAAACCAGCTGGTTTTAACCACAGGAAGAAAACAAAAAGAAATGATATATCAGATATGTGCCATCAGTAACTACAGTGAAGAAAGAAGAAAGTTTTGCACACCAACTATTTCCTAAGTGAAATGTGAGGAGCATTCTGGGTTCTCTAAGAATAGCTCCTCTCATTGGTCTCCATGGAGTTTGATCATGTGTCTTGGAACTTACAGGAGTTTGACACATTCAGTAGAACGCATGTGCCATGGAGACGTAGAGATTTCATGCCCACGCCACAGCACTTCTCTAGATGCTTTCATTTCAAACATTGTTTAGTTTCATGTCATGTGGGTGAATACAGCTGAAAGTTGCGCAGCCGTGAATCTTTTCAGAAATGTATGCCAGACACCCACACACAAATACATGGCTCCATTTGTGGAGAGAAGCGTTATGCATATCACACAGGTTATATGGAGACAGAGCAGGTGCAGATGGGGGAATCTCCTCAAAGCCTGCCCAGGTCCCATTTCACCTCAAAAAGACAAAATTTGATGAAAAAAAGATGAAAGAAGACGTTTGTGTTTTACGTAAAGAAAACAAAAGTATTTTTTTAGAACCGCTTTTAGCTTTAAGGTCAATTAGACTATGCTCAGACTTTTTTTTTTTTTTTTTGCTCAGATCTTTTTTTTTTCTTAACAGTGTGAACAGCACAAACCACATGGAATTTGATCTTTTAGATTCTGATTTGAGCCACTTCCATATGTGGTACTAAATCAGATTTTTTGCAATTCAACCTCAGTCTGAACACTCATATCAGAATTCATGCCACTTTTACGTCACTCTAGATCGACATTCGTTACAGTTCTGCATTGATGGGAATCACTCCAAAGATTTTACATACTGGTAGTTCTTTGATCACTTGGTTAATATGGAAGATGGCAGTGAAGTTAGTCAGTGGACGGACAGTGAGGGAAAACTAGAAAAACTCCGCTCTCTTTCTCCTCATCCTCGTCTTTGACCTCCTTATGTCCTCTTGAGTACATCAGCTCATAATTAAACCTGCAATGCTGACTTCAGTAGTGTTTACTTCAGCATGACAGCTTGCTGCACGCCATCTTGTTATTGTTCTTTTTTGGGACTGTGACCTGTTCACACTCAAATCTATTAATCAGATTTGAGCGATAAATCAGAATTGAGCATTAAGGCTTACAGTGTGAACATAGCCTTATTGTATTCCTGAAAGCTGTCAGAATTAACTCCAGATATCCAGATATTTTTTTCACTCACATTCTCTTCAGAATGAGAATGTCCATTGGCAAAGAGCTGTGAAATAACCGAAACCTATTGAATAGAAAGGGTTTTTGCTATTTCTTGACCAAATGTCCTGTGTCAACGGTACATGTTTGGAGTCAGTAAGGACCTTTTTTTTTAATTAATACTTTTGTTCAGCAAGGAATAATTAAATTGATTAAAAGACTTTTACATTGTTTTAAAAAACGAAATACGAAGTAAGGCACAACTGTTTTCAAAATTGATATTAATCAGAAATGTTTCTTGAGCAGCAAATCATATTAGAAAGATTTCTAGAGTAACGATGCTGAAAATTCAGCTTTGGATCACAGGAATACATTACATTACAGAATATATTCACATAAACAGTTATTTTAAATTGTAATAATATTTCACAATATTCTTAATGTATGTCTTGATCACATAAATGCTGCCTTGATGAGCATAAGAGAAATGAGTATGTCAGTACAGGAAAACAAAACATCATCTCTTTTTATTAGGGCATTGTTTGTGACAATACAATTAACTGTGTTTTCCCATAATGCAATCTCACTATACTTACTGTAAAACATAATGGAAATCATCCTTTATGAGAAAGTTTTTTTTAGTTGCCTAAATTGCATTCAGTATAACAAATGCTAACATGATTCATTCAGAATGAAATAAAATATGAAATAGACCTTTCTTGCATTACAGTAATGAGAATGAAATTTTAGGGGTGGGGAATGAACACACGTTTGCCTTGTACTTATGAGTATGATATCTGGTTACTGAGCAAGACTCAAATGTTTCTTTTAAGAATGATTTATTGTCTTTGCAAAATAGCGTTTTATTGTCAGTCAGTCTTTGCTGACTTTGTGATATGTGTGCATTGCAGATCCACGTCAAATCATACAGAAAGAGAAAAATGTCTGTTTAAGTGATGGATGACGTGAAGCTATAGCATCATTTCGCCTATGAAACTGTAGTGCGAGATCTTGTGGAGTCGTGTATTTGGAAGCAGCCTGTGTCTCTCTTTGATTTCTCGTGCCAGTCTGAACATTTGTCAGTGCCATCCACCTACAAACTCGGCTGGTGCTGGCAGGAACAGTAAAGTCAGTGGAACAAACACCGTCTGCGCTTTATTTTAGAATGCAAGCAGCCGCTCCTTCAGTCTTTGTCGTGACATTATAAAAGCAGCAATCTGATGCTGTGAAGGAGAAATCAAGGTTCAGACAGAGTAATTGCAGATAATGTCTAATAGCAGCAGTCAGTGTATGTAATGCAGATCTTACGCAGGCTTCAGCTGGTCACAGTATTGTTCATATGGTGAGATGCAGCTCTTCTGTCGTGGCTTTGGTCATTACAGCAGTTGTAGAACTGTGACCTGTTCTGCTGTGACATTTTCTCTGTTTGTTCCTGCATGAGCTGTTATACCAGAGGTATGAAAATGGTTTGGTGCATATTTTTTTCCACATTTATTTTGTATTTTTGCTCTCTCACAGAACAAATGCAAAATAAAGAACTATTGTATCATAGAACAGGGGGAAGGATGCTCACAAAGGCAACGTCTTTAACGCGGTTACGCTTATTAAGTTATTTTCTAGAGTGTCAACTGTATTCTATAACCGAATTCACACCCGTAAATTTTCAGGACTCACAACCGCATTCTCGGAAAACCCACGCTGTGTGAACAGAACCGGAGTCGACAAATAGCTCTCTGTCACATCATACAGTCAAAAGAGCCGCTCTCTACTACAGTGGGTTGCATTTTTTTCATGTGTGGTTTCGGTAACTTACAGCTACACAGATATGAGCTGTGTGTTATCTGAAGGTTTTAGATAAAGTTCTCCACCGGAGCTGTTCCCATCAGTTTTGAGTTCTACGCACAACTCAAATTCTCTGCTCTCCATCAGTGTTAATTTCGTTGACGAATAATTTTCGGCATAATTTTCGTCAACAACATTTTTTCACGGACGAAAACGAGACGATGACTAAATAAAAATGCTTTTTGAATGACTAAAACTATGACTAAAATCTACTCTAATTTTCGTCAACGAATAAAAACAAAACGAAAATGAAAGAGAGGGACGATTTGGGAAGATATCCAGTCAGAACTGCTGTCCTGTGTGGAAGATGCGACATTTGAAGTGTAACGTGCTGATCTAACCGCGGGAAAAGCGGCGCTGTTGCGCGCTCTATAGGCTCGCGCAGCAGCACATCTGACTGCTTCACAATTAATGAATAGCGCATATTTATGCCAAGCGATTGCTGAAAAGCTAATGTTGATGAATTAAGACAATGTTTACTACACGATGTTTATATGGTAGTATGTTTTAGGCGGTTGTAAGAAATGCATATTTTATCACCCTTATGAGCAGCCTGCTACTACATTTCAGAATAAGAGTCACGGTGTATTTCGGTATGGTTTATAATTATTATTTTTTTCCTGGTCATTATTGTTATTTTGTTTAAACAATAAACTGTATTTAATTTAATTTCTATTTAATTCATAGTAAACGACTGTATCTTCTGTCACAGGAAGGAAAGACTAAGAACATTATTTGACACATTATTCAATATATTTTACAAGTGGTTATTATAGTTAGCTAAACCTAAAACCAAATAAATCTTCATTACTTGAAATAAACATGAACTGAAATAAAAAATAAATATATAAACGTTAAACTTATTTGTATATATAAACATATAAACTTATTTTATTTAATAGTTTCTAAGCTTTTAGCTTAACCTGAGGTATTAAAATAAACAGAAATAAAAACGTATAGACATTTTAAAGCAAAAACTAAAAGACAAACACAAAAAAATACTAAAACTTAATTAAAATTACAATGAAAGCAGAAAAACTAAAAATCAAATCTAATAAAAAAATTTTAAATGAAAACTATAATAGTATATAATAGTACCTCAATGATAAGTGTGTCAATCCCTGAAAAGTACTGAATTTTGCTCTTTTGCGTGTTTTTGCACTTGAACGGTCAAAAACCATCCGCTTTGGCAAGCAAAGTACAGTTGGGTGAACATAAACAGTTTGGGGAATATCAGATGTACCTATATCAGTGTATTGGATCTGTGTATTGTTAGAGAAATGCTTAATGCATTACAATTTAACTAAATTAGAATTTAGTTGACTAAATCTACTGTAGATTTAGTCGACTAAAATCTTATGATATTTAGTCGACTAAAACTAGACTAAAACTAAAACAAATTCCGATGACTAAAATATGACTAAAACTAAATGGCATTTTAGTCAAAAGACTATGTCTAAAACTAAATCAAAATTTGCTGTCAAAATTAACACTGCTCTCCATCCTAGATATAAAAGCAGCTGTCGGCTACTAAAGATTTACCAGATGAAATCTCGGCTCGATTGCACTCTTGTCGTGTCAAATGGGATAAGACTTTTCAGTTTCATGGACGTCGCCGTCTTGTACAGTATATTACTTTGGTCACTGTTGCCATTGTTACTGGTAAAAGAGTAAGGGCTTGACTCCCGTTGCACATTCATGCAGATAGAATTCGAGATGCTACTGTAAGTTGCTGTTTGAATGGGACATTTCGAGACTCACACCTGTAAGTAAGGGTGTACTCACACTAGGCACTCTGATCCGTGCCCGAGCGCGTTTGACCTCCAAAGTGTGATCCCTGGCCCACTTGGAAGAGGTGGAGTGGGGAGGGGGAACAATCGCGCTCGGGCTCGGTTCAAGGCAACCCTAAATGCGGTTGTCAATCCCAAATACATTTTCATTGGATAGTTAATACTCTAACAAAATGCAAATTGTTTAAGTGATTCAATGAAGTTACATTTTATATTAAAACATTTCAATTTCTTTTATTGTACACAAACTGTAAAAAATATCTCATGTTCATGGGCCATCAGTAATGAGTAGTGGTTAAACGGATCATTGTTGATCCGTGATCCGTACGGACCAAGCCCCACGGTTCGGGATGCATGTTATTCGCGGATTTAAGTTTAAGTTTATTGCAAGTTTAACCACAGTAGAGTGAAAGGTTATCGTTTGCACGTGTTTTGTCTTGCTAGTTTACACATTAAAAGGATATAAAACCATTCCAGCGCTAGAAGAGGCAAAAGAAGATTTCGGTATCGCACGCCACGCTGTTATCGGTGTGCACAGACGCACGTACATACAAGGCTTGCACGCACACAGAGAGAGAGAGCTCGCAAACTCCAAATTGATTTCTCTTTCTCATCCTCAATGCACTTGGATGGACACATACACGCATTACGAAAGTCAAAATACCCCTCTCGGCAAGTATTCTCGTAAACACATTCGGTTATGTCTTAAGTGAATGAGGTGAGAATTCAGATGTGTGCGTGCATGGGGTCTTACTCTTAAAGTGACAGCAACCTATAAATACCTGCTGTTGTCTGTCAAGTAAATCAAACAACAAAACACAGCTATAACAAAGATTAATCTATATTAAATTTATACAGTGAACAGTGTCATTTTATATTTAATTATTACATTTCTGTACACAAAAATTAATACTACAGTTAGACCTTATACTTTATTTGTAACTTTATGTTGTATTTATATATGCTTGTAATTGGTGTACAGTATTTGTTCTTTTTACAGTATATTCACTTGCCTTTAATAATGTATTAGTTAGGCAAGTAGTTTCTGCTGTCGTATCGGAGTAGATAAAGTGGGCAAAGTAATAAATTCAAAGTTACCCCCCAATTTCTTGTTCTTTTTTTTTCTTTTTTTGTGCTTTTCCGAAAAATGATCCGTGACTTAATAACCGTGATATGATCCGAACCGTGAGTTTTGTGATCCATTGAACCACTAGTAATGAGTCATTAGAAGTGATTACACACTACAGTTTAGGGGGTGCACGAATACTGATTTCTGCTAGTCGATTACTTATCAAAACAATACTCATGTTACTCGACTACTCGTGGTTCATGCTACTGTAAATGAAAAGACATTAAATAGTTCTTATCAATAAATGCTTATTAATAGCCTAATGCAACAATTAAAAGTAAACACAACATTATAATTATGACATAACATATTTTAATTTTCATGTAACAGAGTAAAGCCAAATAAATCTGCGATAACCCGGGTTGCGTCAACAGACGATGATCATGTATCGACGATAGCCAGAGATATTGTCAAAAGCATCAAATATTGGCAATATTCAGAGGATTTGGCATTTCCAATTAATGTAGGCCTGTTACATTCTTCTAGTCTATTATTACTATTAGATTAGGCTACTTTCATTGTTAAATTGATATTTATAAATATGCCCGCAATAATTTCATAGCGCATCACCGCATAACTGACGTGCTGTGAGGATAATAAAAGATTAGGATATTATCTCATCTTTGAAAATGTTTTAAACATTTTGTTAGGTCTATTATACAATGAATTATAGGCCTATAATTAAAATTATTAACAGTCTATAATAATTCCTAACACTGACCGCAGTCATCAATGAAAATTAAGAGCTGCTTCAAACACAAAAAATACAACCCGTTTAACACGAAATACTATTATTCTCATTTGATTCACTATATACGGGCCACAAGAAAAATAATGGAATAAATTAAGACAGTTTTATACCGTTATCAGCATATTATGTTGAAATCCGTCTCTGAGAGAATATGCTTCGTTAATGCAGTGTCAGACAGCTCCATCACTTTTTACTTTCACTTTGAATAGCTGACTGACCAAGCTTAAGCTTTCACCGGCATAACTCTTGCGCAAAGTTTGAACGTTGCTTCTTGTGTGATATCCATTGGCTCCTCTTTTTGGTTTAAAACGGAAAGATTTACAATATTGTGACTTATGTCTCTATTTTTTTTATTCATTTATGGTTAATGCACGCTCGAGTAGTCGATTGTTTCCGACAGCTCCGACTAGTGGTTGAAGTAGTCGATCTCTCGACTACTCGACTAGTCTATGCAAGCCCTACTACAGTTAAATAATCTGGGGGCGGTTTTCCGGACAGGGTTTAAATTAAACCAGGATAGGCCTTAATCTTGAATAGTTAATCGTGGCTTAAAAAATGGCTTTCTGAAACACAGATTAAGTATAGATTACTAAAACCTGGACTATGGAGTCCTGAATTAAAATAAACTAGATTAATTTAAACCCAACTGTGCTAATCTGAATTAGCATGAGAGAGGTTGCCTGTAAAACATGGAATGAACCAAGAAAAGCTTAAAATTGCATGGAACTGAGAAGCAAATCCAAGGAAAACAATGGCAGCAGAAGAAGACTGCAATAATAATAAAAAACTTTACTAAACAAGAGACAGTTCTTTTAAAGCAAGCAAAATACATCAACTGTAGGGGAAAAAAAGAGAAATGCCTGGAAATCTGTTTGTAATGATTTCTATTTAAATAGATGAATTCTATATATATAATAATCCTATGATTATTAATGCTTTTGTTTTGTCTTTTACATAGCAACAAACTAAACATAACTATTTACACAATGTGATAATCAGTGTTGGCAGTCTAGAAATTGATTTAGTAGAAATTGGCTGGTTTGATCCAAAGCACTACTATAGTGGTTACTTCATTATATAATAGACAAATCTTGTTAATGATAGATTCATGTTAAATTGACTTGAAATGGTTACTAGAACTCACTTGAAGTTTTCATTTTGAAATAACCAATCAAACAGGACTTTCACTTCCCATCATGCTTTGCACCGGGCTGAAGTGGGAGAGTGAATGTTGAAAAAGTGTTATTTTATGCATTTTTTAGAAAGATGAGAATATGGAGAGACTTCTTACTGTTTAATGTTCTATTATGTAAAAGTTTTTGTTATGTTAGTGTTTTTTGGAGATTACCATTGTGGTGAAGTGTTGAGCTTGTGCTTGGGTTGAGGACCTGCTAACAAGATTTGTCTATTATATAATGAAGTAACCACTATAGTAGTGCTTTGGATCAAACCAGCCCATTTCTACCAAATCAATTTGAAGCAATTTTAACCAGAAACAATGGTGTTAAATCAAAATAAATTGTTTAAATAAAGAAAATGAACAGCACCAAAAAAAAAAAAAAAAGAAAGAAAAAGAAATTTATATAATATAATATATCGCTATATATACAAGTAATACATGTGTCTTCTTTGAAACACAATGTTAATCCTCCAATTTAGCCTCAATTTAGTCCTGGAGTCGCTCTAGTCTTTCTCCAGGAAATCAGTTTATTAAACTCTGGACTAGACTAAGTCTAGGACTATTTTAAACCATAACAGAGAAAACAGATTTCTGTTTATCTGGCTTAAAAGGCCATTTTATTCCTGGACTAGGCTTAATCTCTGTCCGGGAAACCGCCCCCTTATGTTATTAGATTAGATCAGTTCCGGTGTTGTAATTGATAGTCTTAATCCTGTACATTTAGTTAAATATGTCACCTCCTCCAGCAGTATTTAATCAACTGCATCCGTCTGTGAATTATTACATGAACTTGGCATTATATAATGATGTCAGA
Source organism: Megalobrama amblycephala (assembly GCF_018812025.1). Lineage (NCBI taxonomy): Eukaryota > Metazoa > Chordata > Actinopteri > Cypriniformes > Xenocyprididae > Megalobrama > Megalobrama amblycephala. Next base: position 33,698,609 of record NC_063045.1, read on the forward strand.
CATATTAATTCATAAATAATCTTTTGCTTTGCATCCATCAAGTTACAAGTGAAGAGGAAAGCAAATAAAGGAAAGGAAAGAAAAATATTATGTCATTTGCAAAGTTATTTATTGGATTATCCAATAAGAGGCATTACTACATAAACACACTACCTTAAAGTTAAGGGTCTATATTTTTCTGTTAATTTTCTTGAAAGAAGGCTCTTTTGCTCACCAAAGCTGCATTTATTTGATCAAAGATACAGTAAAAACAGTGAAATATTATTACAATTTAAAATAACTGTTTTCTATGTTTCTCTGTTTTCTATTTATTCCTGTGATCAAAACTGAATTTTCAGCATCACTAGTCCAGTCTTCAGTGTCACATGATCCTTCAGAAATCATTCCAATATGCTTTTTGCTGCTCAAGAAACATTTCTGATTATTATCAGTGCTGATTTTTGTAGAAACTGTAGTACTTTGTTCAGCATTCTTTCATCAATAGAAAGTTCAAAAGAACAGCATTTATTTGAAATAGAGATTTCTGTCATGTTATTGTCACTTTGATCAGTTTAACAGATCCTTACTGAATAAAAGCATTAATTACTTAATTACTTACCAAAAAAAAACCTACGGTAGTGTGTTTAATATATAAACTGTTTTACATTGAATTTCCAGCAAAGACAACTACGTGGTGATAAATAATGTGATATAAGATCTCACCCCAGCAGTACATATGGCTCCTTATTTTTAATGCCAAGTATCATTTAGTCTGTAAATCTGATGAGAAAGCAGGACTGACTGATTTATAGCCATGGCTGGAATGTCAGCATAAATTCATTAGAGATCTGCTGCTTTGCTGCTGTCTGTAGCGTCAGGTCACGTCTGGCTCACAGGGTTAAATCAGGGTGATGCAGTGCCATCCTGTCCTATTAACAGCCCAATAAATGTTTCTCATGCCCCACAGAATATTGGGAAGAAGATGACGTGCCAAGAATTCATCAATAACCTGGACGGACTCAACGGAGGACAAGATTTCCCCCGGGAGCTACTGAAGGTAAGACTCAATCAAATCTCCCAGCATTCCTTTGTAATGCCAAGTTTACACTACAGGATTTTAAGCCTGAATTTGCAAGTTAACGAGCTCGCCGACAGGTTCGGGCTGTGATCGGGGGAAATCAGCAAGTGATCCGCGCTCGCCAATCTTTATGTGTGAACTACTCAACGACTCATTAAAGAGGCTCGCTGATGCGTCGCCGACACCTCGCAGACGCCAGACAAATATCTAGCATGCTAAATATCTGGAGCTGTCGGCCGACTCGATATTTTGTGGTGTCACATGTCGCAACGCAACAGCCAATGAAATGTACACTGATATGGAAGCAGCAATAACAATCCATTAAAATATAATTTGCTGGCATCTACGTTTACTCACCCTCATGTCATCCAAAATGTTCATGTCTTTCTTTCTTCAGTCGAAAAGAAATTAAGAAATTAATTTCCAGGATTATTCTCCTTATAATGGACTTCAATGGCCTCCAAACGGTTGAAGGTCAAAATTACAGTTTCAGTGCAGCTTCAAAGGGCTTTAAACAATACCAGACGAGGAATAAGGGTTTTATCTAGTGAAACGATCAGTCACTTTCAAAAAAATTTAAATGTATATGCTTTCTATAAACAAATGATGCTTACGGAAAAAATGGAACTGCCGTTGCGTTTGTTCCGTAAGTAGAATAGGGAAGGTGTAGGACATACAGCGTAAGCTTTTTGAAGAATACGAAAGTGCGGTTTTGGCGGAAGCACTTGGAAGGCGATCATTTGTTTATATAAAGCATATACATATACATTTTTTTTTTCGAAAATGACTGATCGTTTCACTAGATAAGACACTTATTCCTCGTCTGGTATTGTTTAAAGCCCTTTGGAGCTGCACTGAAACTGTAATTTTGACCTTCAACCATTTGGAGGCCATTGAAGTTCATTTCTTTTCGACTAAAGAAAGAAAGACATGAACATCTTGGATGACATAGGGGTGAGTAAATTATCAGGAAAATTTTATTTGAAAGTGAACTAATCCTTTAAGATCAAGGTCATTATATAGGTTTTTAAACGACAAAACACTCACTTGCACATATTTGTGAATCAGAATATCAGATAGTTGATGACATGGTGAGAAAAGCATGCGTGTGTCACGTGACATTCATGATGCATCGTTATGGAAACAATAAAGGGAAACATTTTAATAAATAACAGTCGCCTTAACTCTGGGAGGTCAGCCAGAATGTTTTAAACTTTTGTGTGAAAAAGGGTTATTTTAAATTTAATTAAATGTTAATTCAAAATTTAATCTAATTTCCTCCCAACATCCATTTTCAAATAAAGTCATTGGGTGACAGTTGTCGTCAGCTCGTGTAGTGTGTAACCTGTTGCAGATCATTTATGTAGTGTCACGTAGTGTGAACACCACAACGACTTCAAGACTCCACAGCAAGTCATGTAGCCTGAACAGCACAGCGATCTGCCGACGTTTAAAATCCTGTAGTGTAAATTTGGATTAAGATCACATGTGGAAGGATGCATTATTACATTAAAAACTGACGTGAATGATACAGAAAACTCAAAATGGAAATCAGTTGTTCCAGGTCCGTAGAGCCCAGTGATATTCTATAACACACAATGCCATCTACTTTCCCCTGTTTTCATAAGATCATCTGATCCTTACTAATCAATCACCATCAACCTGATGTTTGTACACCTGATACAAGTTTAGCACAAAAGCGCTCTTGAATTGGATTCATTAGTAATGGATGCTGTTATTGGAGACAGACATGGACGTTTGGAGTCCTGAACTAGTGCAGTAGGATCCTCTTTAAACTCTTGCTCCACCATGACAATGGATAAAAGTGAAAACTAAAATAAAATATATCTTGTGGCAATACGTGATATCAAACTTGTGTGGCTAGAAGCGTCTGTGTTCACATACAAAGAACAGGATAGAGAGCAGGGAGAGGATTTATTTGTTTCACAGCAAGTGGACATGTTTGTTACTGTCATTTTCTCTTTATACGGAGGTAATTATGTAAATATTCAGATCTTGAGTTGTTTGTGATCGTAAGTGATGTTTACACACATTTAAATGTATACATTTGTCAGGTGCTAATCTAAAGCTTACATTGCATTCAAGATTTTCAATTTCAGTTTTTTATTTTCAGTTCATGCACTCCCCGGGAATCAAGCCCATGACCTTGCTGTTGCTGGCTATTGTTTGAGCTACAGGAACAACAAAAGATGCAGTAGATAAAAAAAAAAAAAAAAAAAAAGAAATAATACAAACTGTTGATAACCATAAAAATTTTTTACATAAAAATGCATAGGGGGTTAAACTACCTTTGCAGTGATATGTTAACGAACATCCCAATCTTGTCCATGCCACTGAGAGCGATGTTTAGATGAATACATAAATATATGCTAAGCGCTTTTCTCTAAATAACAAAATAATCACACAACAAAAATGACAACGGTGAGAAAACAGCAGTTAAGAAAGCATCTGATCATAGTGATGTGGATATGTTTGCTCCAGCTCTGCAATTCACCGGCATCATTGTCAACGGATGAGGTCATTAAAATTACACTGTCATAATAATTTGATTTTAAAGTATGTTTGAAACTATAGACTATATAGATCTGGCTATGCAAGACTATAGTTTGAATCACACATTGTTCACGCATTGGCAATAAAAAAGCAATTAAAATGCATGAAAATTCCTATTGCCCCTTTAAATGCTGCACATGTACTTTATAGGGCCACTCAGGAATTACAGTATATTACATCATTTGTCAGTTCATGGCGAAACATAACATGAATGCTCAGATGAGAGATTAATCTTATCGGAAGGCTATACACAAATCTACAGGAAACTTTGATTTTATTGGGCTTTGTATGGTCACTTCCCCTTTTCTTGAGATGTTTTGATTCACCAACAGATCTGTGGCCCAACTGCAAAAAATCCTTGTCCAATGATTCCTCTGAAATGTCCGGTGCTGGCACGATCACTGCAGCCAAGCTTAATCAACAACAGGCCAAAACAGCCCCACGTGGGCTCAAGCTCAAATGAGTGTGATCTGCCAAAATCAGTGGACATAAATAATTAAATACCCCCCCCTCAACTACCACCTCTTCCGCATAGCGCACCTCCTGCCCCTTTCTGTCCCGCTTTATTAAAATGAATACACTTCACACACTAACAGGATGTGTATTGCATGCTTAATAAATTGGCAGTAACTTCAGTGAGCACTTTATATGACGTTATATAAAGCTGCACCAAAACTGAGTGCCCTTGCCGAGCGTCTGTCGTGACTGTCCTCTGCCAACTCCATGAGCTGCCTGCTTTTATGAGCTTTTTATGGTCTGCTCACAGGTATCACAATGCTGAATGACTCACTGACAACTTGCCTTAATGAAAGAGAAGAGTGCTGTGTACTGGGTTCTTCAGGTTTTTTTGTGTCAAATATGTCTTTTTGTCGTTAGGTCACAAGAATTCTTGTAATGGACACAGATAATCTTGTCTCGGTTCAGTTAGATCAGTGCTGTGGAATAAAGCAGTTTGCATCTTTGACAGACTTGCCTCGGTCATATTAACATCTAGGGAAACAATCAGACAAGTTTATTAAGATCTGAGGCAGCAAGGTCAGAATCATTTAAAGTTGTTTTCAGCTCATTTCAGTGACACATTCTGAGTACAAGGTCAAGTTTTTCAGTTGTGTGAGTCACCATCTTGTTTTCTGCAGTGAAATTCATCTGCCAAAACTCAAAATATATTGATGGATTATTTTGTCCTTTCATATTTCTAGGTTGGCATCTGAAGGAACTTTGGATTGTACAGAATTTGTAGCAGAACAGATTGTAGCAGAACTATTGTATTATTAAGGCATAAGTTTGGTGGAAAAATGCTTCTAATTTGTTTATTTCATGTTATCACAAATGCCAGTATTTGGAAAGCAGAGTGGCTGATGGTTAATAAAATGCACATATATATTTTGGGGCTGTCAACTTAAGCGATTAGTTACATAAATGGCGCAGAAAGACCCTATTTATTTATTTACAACTAAAAAACAAAAGTAAAGTTATTTGCCGTTCTCAGAAATGTACTCCTCTCTTTATAAGACTCAACACCTTGAATACAGGTGAGTGTATTCATCTTGATCATAAATATAGTTTTTAGATATATTAAAAAGTATAAGTAAGTGGTTTTTAAAGATGTTTCTGAATTGTTCATTGATAAACATCGTTAAAGGTGTCATGACATGAGAAATCAAATTTACTTTGATCTTTTGACATAAAGAGGTCATTCTACTATAAAAAAATTCTGTATGGTTTTCAAAAATAGCATGTGTCCAAGCTGCTAAAATCACTAGTTTTCTACTTCCTCCGCATTGCGACGTCCCACTGTGGCAGATATTTGCATCTGACCGCCTCCACAACAACACATCAATACCCACTTTACCTTATCAGTTCCATAGCCTGTCCAGCATTAGATTTACATTTACATTTATGCAATGCTTTTATCCATTGTGCCATTACCTTCCTGTTGCTACTGACAAGTCAAGACGTAGCACCAAAAATGGAGTGTTTCTGACAGAGGGTCAGAATGAGGGTGGAAAAAAAGCTTGCTTTGCAAATATGTAACTGTATTTTGTGCAAACTTTAGAAGTGAACATCAAGCAACATTAAAATACTGCAAAAAAGGAACGTCATCACCTCTTCAGGGCTCCAGACTAACATTTGAGAGCAGTAGCACCGGTGCCACTAAGCTCTACAGATGGAGGCACCAGTACCTCATTTGGTAGCACTTTTAACCATAATTAATTTAATTATAAAATAATTATTGTTTTGCATTAATAAGTGCAGTTACTAATAAAATTACGTTTATTTGAAATTTGACAGTAAAGACACTTGAGATGCAGATGAAATTAACTTTTATTAACAATAGTAATGTGTAAAAACCTTTTATAGGGAAAATTAAAATATTCTACTCTTGTTAAATATATTATTGTTCTTCTATAATATCACACTGAACTGAATAACAGCTTCAGTGATTTTAAATAGAGCAGTCTTTACTTGTTTTCTGTGTAATTTAGTCACAATTTGAAGAAAAGTTTTTGTTTTTCATGAGACTTTGTGACTTAGTACTTTTTCCTTATATTATGGAGTGGAAATGGCTAATAAGTCAATAAGTGCTCCTCTGCTGCCGTCTACTGGTTATAGTGGTAAGTTCATGTCTTTTTTTAAATAAATGTGTTAGTTTGCCACAAAGTTTTAGTTTTCCTACATCTTTAAACTTTTAGTTTTAGTAGTACATGACAAGAGCAGAATCTTGACTCCAATCTTGTGATTTTCATTACTCTGATTATTCGCTAACAAGTATGGTTATACCACACTCAGATAGGCATACAGTATGCATGTTAATGGCCATTGTTTTAATCTACTAACATCAAATTCAAAATACATGTTTATGGACGTACTAGATATTATACAGTGTTGTGATGAATGTCGCAATGTCTGTGTTTTAATATGTTAATATTTCGGTAAATTCAAACGCTTTCTCACTAGATCTTCCAGCACTGTGTAGTAGCAGTGTAGCATGCTCGAGATTGGCCCGTGAGTAAACCTGTTCTGAGCTTGTGCTGCGGTGTCAATTATTGCTCCGAGCTGATCTGCGCAGCTCAAAAGAATTGTGAGGTTTCGTTTCACTTTCGTTTTGTTTGCCTTTTGATGTTTCTCATATCGTTACCCTCATAGCCAGGGGCGCCTGCAGGATTTTATGTCAGGGTACACAGAGAACTAACTGTTTTGTTTTTTACGTTGTCTCTGAGCAACTTTGTCCCGAAATGTGCGTATTGTTTTCAAAGAAACGAAGCCTCGCATTTTTTCCAGTCAAGTAAATGCTTCACTTTGCATGTCAGAATGTTTGAACCCAGACCACTAGGCTACTATGTGGAAGTTCAAGTCCATTTACTAAGCATTTTAAATATGTAAGCCTGTAGCCTATACTACATCATCATATGTTCTGTCATATAAACAGTATTTACAATAAAATAACAGCACATTTACTTGCCTCAAACAACTCAGTATGCATTATATTATTATTATTATAATTATAGTTTTTGTTGATCCATTTCATCTATTGCCAAACTTTAATATGTGAATTATATTATTGAAATAAACACATTTAGCGTCGTCAGGCTTTTGTTTGTGCTTATTGGATAAAACAACGGAATTGCGCTCTCAAGTTTATGGGTGCTGTAAATTTTACTTGCCACAAGATGGCACTGTTTTCGACACTCTTGATACTTTGAGACCATAAACCTTTCCCGAAATATTTAGAGAAAAGCTTCAAAGATTTAATAGGCTTCATTTCTTCATCCCTACTCCTTTTTGCAAATGTTTCAGTCGAATTTAGCTGTTTTAGAGAGCGTTTACTCATTTTGAGCCTGTTTTTAAACATTAAAGGTGGTAAAGAGGATGTTTTGTTTTATACATTTTTTACATTACTTGAAACTGTCTTTACTAAGTGATAAAAGACTATTTATTAGGTTCACTGAAAGGAATATTATTAATATACATCATCTGTGCACGAGGTAGGGCCTTAAAAACATCAGCCAATCGTTTACGCGATCATCGCGTAAACGATTGGCCCTCTGGCTTGTCAATCACTGCCATTGTGAGAGATGTGCGCGGATTGGCCCTCTGGCTTGTCAATCACTGCCATGACGTTCCTTGTGAGAGACGCGTGGCTGCGCGCTGTAGTAACTTTCATGCGCCGCATGCAATGTTTTTTTCAGGAGACAGGAGTAACAACTGCAGATTATGAGGTGAGTCCGACATAATGAATCCACTAAGTGTGTGCGCGGCTTAACGATTGTAAGGCCGATTATGAATGTAAATTGATACTTATGACTGATCGCGCTCAAACGCGTCCAGTCAGAGCCAGTTGCGTTCAGTCTGCGATTACAGTCGGTGTTCAAATTCCATGTGAAAGTATATAAATCTGCTTCAGGAGCAGGAAACTATCGCTGTATGTTGAGCACAGTCAGAATGTTTTAGCTAGTCGTAAAATGTGTATCATTTCAAACGCTCATTTCAAAAACTCAGTCGACGAAAACATCCTCTATACCACCTTTAACTATCTGTAACGTCATTTTTCATGTGTGGAAAAAAACGACGAAACTAAACCAATCAGATTGCTTTTCACCCATATCCCCACGCCCACCCATGGACGCACATACACACGTTTGACTTTACAACACACAAACGCACACCTTTATGTATTCTCATTCTCTCTTAATATGTCATGACTGTACGCAGATAGATTTTAATAATCAATTAAAAAAATGACGTAAAAATTAAAAACGGCATTAATTAGCGCCCTCTCATGGTACGCACAGTGCGTACAGCCGTACAGCTGCAGGCGCCACTGCTCATAGCTTAATTGCCCAGATCATATTTCAAAGGCAGATATCACAATTTGGCCAAAAAATGACTTGGGCAATTATGCTATGAGGCTAACGATATGCAACTTAAAAGGCAGCTCTTATCAGTTGGGCAACATGGAGGTTGCACCAGTGAGAACTCCAACAAAATTTAGTTGCACTGGCAGGACAAAAGGTCGCAAAATGCAACCATTTGGTCGCAGTCTAGAGCCCTGCCCTTGAAGTGTTTAGGGAGTCTCATGACCTTTTACAACCTGTGCTAAAAAGGCCTGATATTTTAAGACTTATTGTCCTTGACACATAGTCATTAAGGTCTGCAGGTGTTCTCTGTAGTTACTCTAAAAGAATTTTGTTGGTTACATCCCACTACATTGCAGATTACATTTTGCGGACAAACGTTTTTCAAATATTACTCTAAAACGGATAGTTCCGGTCCTTGGTTCTGATTGGTTGAACCTTGTTTAAACATACACCTGTGACATCATTACATCTGTATTACTGCGCAACTGCAATAAATATTAAAATAAATCTTTTTATGGATTAACCTTTTTTTATAAATGCAATAAGCCCTGTGAAGCCGTGGTTTACAGTGGATTTACAACACGGGTTTTGTTTCACGGGGCTTATTGCTTTATTAAGCACTGAAACAATTTAGTTTCTTCCTTTAAAATAGTAGAAGAACATGCCAAACTACTTAATAAAGTTTTCTTTTCAAGAATTCTTGTAACAAGGCTTTTTTAAAATTTTTAATAAGATTTAAGGACAGTTTTATCACCCCGAGAAACATTGTGGCTTGTTAAGAGAAGGACTATTGCGACGGACACAAATAAACTTGAAAGCGTCAGTGTCTGTAAGTGTGAAGGGCTGCGTGTGACTGTGTGTCTCCATTTGACCGTACACACAGAACAATTTGTCACGGATCTCTTGCAGTATTAAACAGTCTGCTTTGATATATCAAATATCTCATTTCTCATCTGCTCTAGTTACATACTGTAATTTTGGTGTCTGACTGTTATGTATCATTTGCAAGTTTAATGTTGCTGTGTTTATTACTATAGCCTTGTTTGTAGTGGAGTCACAATGATCAGCCAAGTACTGTCGTCACAACTGATATCCAGAGGAAATTTCATTCCTTTATATTTCCTCACTGCCACCATAGTCACGTTAAAGTTCAGTGTTGCTGTTTACTGACTGTGTGTTCATGAGACAGTATTAGCTAGTGAAAGCTGAAGAATAATTCATTGATAGTCTTAAACCATAGCTAAACCTAGTTAACCACAGCTGAGCCTGGTTTGCTGATGGAATGCACAATAGTGTTGCATTATTACAGCTGTTCATACTTAAGTTTAGGGGTTTGTTCCCTAACTCAGAATATTACGGGACGTTCACACTTACAGCAGTGTGTCAAAGTCTGTGAAGGTCATGTGATCTCTCTGTTATCCTTCAGAGGACTTATTATGTGAGCTCAGCTTTATACTTCTCCATGTAAGGAGGGACTAGAGGTAGAGACCAGAATATCACAGACTCTTCAGAGCTCTTTTGACTGTGGTCATTAAGCAACCGCCCACAACACCCTAGCAACCTCCCTGAACACCCTAGCAACTGCATAGCGACATGCTGAAAAACACAGAGAACTCCCTAGCATTACGGCAGTATGAGTTTTACACAGGCAAACATCACTTAAATTCTTCAGGAAATGCACTAAGTAGTTACATATGTATAGGTACATACGTGTGCAAAAAGAGTAGACATAGATATATACTCTTTTTGCACACATATGTAACTATACATATGTAACTACTTATTGCTTTTTATCTGATCCCTGTTTTAACAGTTTTGCTCATTTAATTTAAGTATTTGTTGGAATAGTTCATATTTGTGGCATTTTTAAATATTCATGGTAACACTTTACAGTGTTTCATTTGTTAACATTAGCTAATGTATTTCCTAACATGAACTAACCATGAGCAACACATTTATTACTGTATTTGTTAATCTTTGTTAATGTTAGTTAATGGTAATACAGCAGGCCATTGTTTGTTCATGTTAGTTCACAGTGCATTAACTAACGTTAACAAATAAATACAACTCTTGATTTTAATAATGTATTCAGTACAATAATGATTTTTTTATGAATATAAACTGAATATATACTGTGGAAATCTCAACCATTGACCAGGGGATTAATGGCAGTAATGTTTGAATGTTCAAGTACCAGCTCTTGTCCTGGTATATTGAAACCCTTGGATCTTTGGATTTGCTGAGGTCTGGCCTTTAAAACAGAGACATGAGTGACAGCACACCTACGTGTAATCAGACACTGATCACTGCCGCCACACTTACGATGCTTCTATTCTTATCAGACCTATTTTTGCTAGACTCAACACACATAATGCTGAAGGTGTTCGCCAAGCTCTTGGGCAAGACACAGTGACCTGTGATGAATTTACTGGAAATTTAAACCTTTTCAACTCTACATCTATTTTATTTTCCTGCCTTATTTAGTTGTCTTATAGTTGTTTAGTTGTCCTGCCTTATTTAGTTGTCTCTTTAGTTACTTAATTTCACTTTAACATCTTGTTAGAAGATTTAACACATTGATTTGGTGAGATCAATAACTGATCTGAATGATTCTGATTCTTCTGCTTGTCCAGAACTTAAAAAAAAATATTTCAAGTGTTTCATTTAATAGAGATTGTTTGTCTTCATGGCAAGATGCGCTAGAATGATTGTCTGATATCAGGTTTATAAACGCAGGCGATGTGACGCAGCTCATCTGTCTGAAAATAAAGTGTTAAATCAAAGGTCAAAAGATTAATAACTGTATATTAGATGGAAAATCGCAGTGGCTATCTTTAGACAACTGCTGCTTTGCACAAGGAGAGGAGATTCCTTTCAGCTTATTCTTCAGTATGACAGAACACAATGTTATGCTTTTATTCTTTTATTGCTGATAGGTTTTGATTTCTCTTTTGATTTCTCTCTGTTTGCTGCATTTATTTTACCATCTACCCTTACAAGTCTTCCAGGTGAGAATGGTGTTTTTCATGATGTATGGCTACCAGTATCTGGCCAGTAACTTTTTGTTACTCGTATTTGGCACTTGTTGCGTTTTACTTTTGTCTGATAGTAGGATTGATGGCATGTTACACGAAGCATCAGTGTTGGTGTGGACTCATTAAAGGCGTGTTCATCGTGATGGCAACAGCTGTCACAGCCTGCTGTTGGTAGATTTACAACAGTGCCATACTGGTGCAGTATTTAATTATTGGTTTAACTGTACTCAAAGGATATTTATTGGAACTGGAAATCTTCTTGAATCCCCTACTTTGTGCTTTTCAATCTCCGTTTCACAGAATTGCTTGGATTGTTAATTTTTCTTAAAGTGCTTATGTGGTCATCCAAGCGCATACCGTTTGCACACTGCACAAATATGAACGTTGTATTCACGTCTTAAGCTAAATGGTTTAAGACATGCTTTTTTTTGGCCATTAAATAATGCCGCAAATACCAGTAAATTGACGAGCGCAAAGATTAGTAAATCACATTGCGTGATTCATTTAAATACTCTCCTCCCATAAATTTTGCGTCTGAAAGGGAAACTCCTACAAATACATATCCAGTAAGGTAAGATGCAAAAACAACTCGGTCTATGCCTTTTCAGCGCTAATTTTACACTGCATGTCTTTAGTAAATCCCGACAGTAGTGTTTTAACACTAAAAGAGGGTTTGCGCTGGCGCAAGCTGTTAGTAAATCTGGCCCTTATACTGTTACAAAAGATTTCGGTTTCAAAAACTGCTGTTCTTCTTTTCATCAAAGAATCATTAAAAAAATGTCAACTGTCTGACTTACAGGAAGGCCTCATCTGACATGATAGCCGTGTGTTGATACTTTATGATATTTCTTGTGAGAAATTGACAGCAGCTGAAACATTCACAAAACTGCATTTATGTGCTGTGAAATTAATGCATCATATAGTGCTATATGGCATGTACCCGCTATATATTGTTTGAATCGAATGGTGGTTTATTCTGAGCAGCAGTGAATTGACCTGTCTGTGTTATCTGGCGTATGGCGTGCGGCACTGAGACGGGCTCAACTGCTGCCAGCATTTCATCCTACACATGCATGTCTACACCTTTTCAAGGTTGCGCATAGAAACTGCATGTTTTATTTGTATAAATTATACAGGCACTCACACGATGTCCTGTAGATTTTTGTCAAGCATTGTGTTTTGCGTATGCATGTATGAATCAACTATGAGCTGCATGCACCATGTATACATTTAGCAACAGTGGTATGCTATTGCTTGATGTCTAATAAAACCAGTTCTATGGAGTCATTCTGAAAGTAACCAAAATATTGTTTAGAGTGAATCTTACTCAATGCATGAATAATCAAGTAGAAACAAAGATCTGAATTGCATGTGCGCTGCCCATTAACCTGTAGGTCACACTGAGCTGTGCCGCTTTAATGAGGGTATAAAATAAGCTGAGTTTAATGGTCAGTAGGCAAATAAACAGACCCCATAAAGATTTCATTCAATTAGAGTACATCAGCTGTAAAGTGCTTTAATTCAATATATCAGATGCTCTTAACTGCATGATGAAAAGTGTCCACAGACAACAGTTCACCATGTTGTAACCAGTCGCTACATTTTTGTCAGTGGTCAACTAATATATTGCCAAGATTTTTGAATGTCTAATAGACCATTTGGGTGCATCATTTGGTCACTGCAGTTGCGCACGCATAGTTGTGGCAGAAAACAGTTGGTAACGAGTGGAGGAAAATAGGCAAGATCCACAGAATAAGAGAAAAAATGTCTTGTTGGAATGCAAAAAAGAGATGGTCTTCATTTTTACAGAATGTCATCATCAAAGACGCTCTTTGAAGCTAAATGCAGATGTTTGTGGTTGCAAGCCATTAAACGGACAGTCTGATGATTAGTCTAATATTAAAGCATGAATTTGATGTAAACAATAGCTCTACATAATATTCACATATGCGGTTCATAGGGGGTATGATGTATTAGCCCAACTGTGAGCATGAAACAATATTTAAACCTATAACATTTTACATTTTTATCTTTCAATTCTGACTTTATAACTCACAATTGTGAGTTTATATCACAATTCTAAAGAAAAAAAGTCTATAAACTTCCAATTCTGAGGAAAAAAGACAAAGCAACGAGTTTAGATCTCGCAATTCTGATTTTTCTTCTCGGAATTGTGAAATATAAACTTGGAATTGCAAGGAAAAATGTCTGAATTGTGAGGTAGAAACTCAAAATTACCTTTTTTATTCTTTAAAGGTGCCCTCGAATGAAAAATTGAATTTATCTTGGCATTGTTAAATAACAAGAGTTCAGTACATGGAAATGACATACAGTGAGTCTCAAACTCCATTGTTTCCTCCTTTTTATATAAATCTCATTTGTTTAAAAGACCTCCGAAGAACAGGCGAATCTCAACATAACACCGACTGTTACGTAACAGTCGGGGTGTACGCCCCCAATATTTGCATATGCCAGCCCACGTTTCCAACATTATAAAAGGCATTAGACAAGGGCAGCCAGTATTAACGTCTGGATGTGCACAACCAAATCATCAGACTAGGTAAGCAAGCAAGAACAATAGCGAAAAATGGCAGATGGAGCAATAATAACTGACATGATTCATGATAACATGATATTTTTAGTGATATTTGTAAACTGTCTTTCTAAATGTTTCGTTAGCATGTTGCTAATGTACTGTTAAATGTGGTTAAAGTTACCGTCGTTTCTTACTGTATTCACGGAGACAAGAGCCCTTGCTATTTTCATTTTTAAACACTTGCAGTCTGTATAATGCATAAACACAACTTCATTCTTTATAAATCTCTCCAACAGTGTAGCATTAGCCGTTAGCCACGGAGCACTATCAAACTCATTCACAATCAATGTAAACAATATAACAGTATACAATACTCACATAATCCGACGCATGCATGCCGCATGCATGACGAACACTTTGTAAAGATCCATTTTGAGGGTTATATTAGCTGTGTAAACTTTGTTAAGGCACTGTTCAAGGCAAGCGCGAGCTCTGTGGGCGTGGACCACGGGATTTAAAGGGGCCGCAGCATAAAATCGGCGCGTTTATAATGATGCCCCAAAATAGGCAGTTAAAAAAATTAATTAAAAAAAATCTATGGGGTATTTTGATCTGAAACTTCACAGACACATTCAGTGGACACCTTAGACTTATATTACATCTTTTAAAAACATAATCTAGGGCACCTTTAATTCTATGGCTTCCATAGACTGCTACTGCAGAACTGTCATTTTCTGCCACCAAGTAGGCTCCGCCCACAAAACACGCCATCACGGTTAGCAAACACTCAAATGGTCTAAATATTTTTTGAACAATGTGTTCATTGTTTTTTTTTTAATTATACAAGACAGGTAACAGGGAAACACATTTCCAATTTGTCACAGTTATTTCCCACCCCAACAGTAGAACACGTCACTCATTCCTTCCATATAGAAATACACAAAAGTCTCAAACAAGAAACAATCTAAATGCAAAACAGATATCGCAAGGTACCCAAAAACCAAAGATACATTACTGTACTTTACACATAAGTTACATTTTAAAATGGTCTAAATATTTAATTCTACAAACTTGGATCCTCTTACAGTTCATCTGTACAAATTGTAATGCGGCTGTCCCTGGACACACACAAGCTGCAAACTTTAAATCCTTCATTTTTAAACTATGCTGCAATAGATCCAGTTTGTCATTGTCATATTCATGTTATGTTCACTGTGTACTGTCTATAAAATTACGTTTACCTGGTCTTTATTTTAGAAAATATGATGTTGGTGTTGGTTACAGTGTTTACTTTGGTTTTTATTCATGTTTTTAATAATTTCTTGAAATAATTTGAATAATTTGTGATTACAATAGGATCACACAATCAAGAAGATTTTTTTATTTCTAATTTAATAAATATTATGTCAAATCAATCAATCAATCAGGCAATCAATCAGCTTTTTATTGGCCAAGGATGCTTAGCGTACAAGGAAAAACATCTTTTGCTGTGCTTTTTTGATAATACTGACAACATTACTCTCCCACTTCAGATCACTACTTCTAAGATTCAGTGCTGCTCACTATACAACCATTGATTATGAGTGGAGGCAAACAAGGAGGGCTCTTCTTAAAGTCAACAATCATCACCACAGTCTTGCTGATGTTTAATTGCAGATTATTGCATCTGCACCACAAGGAGAGCTGTTCCATCTGCTGACCGCTGACTCATCTCCATCTTGAATAAGGCCAATGATTAGAATGAGGCCAATGACCACTCTCTTAAAAATATTGGTATTGGCCATCAAAAAAAATCTGTCTTTCGACTACCAAATTTCATGCATCAATTATCATAGCGAGTTATAAAAAGATGGATCAAGAGAGTGATCGCTTGTTGTGCTGGTCGTGCCTATTTAGAACACAGTGTAATTTTGTCTTCGCACTGACAGCAATTAAATCATTCTACTCTGACATTCATCTGCAGTGTCCAATTGCATCAGCTCCACTGTCTTCACCCACACTGCTGGCAGATGCTGTATAACCATTCAGGTCCACTCCTACATGTATTTATAGGTAAAATCATAACACTTAAAATGCTGCCTGTAGTCCCAAATTACATGTAAAAGAATAATGTTTTTTTTGTTTTTTGTTTTTTTTAAGTAGAATGTGCTATGGCTGAACTGGCCTTAAACATGTTTTTTTTTTTTTTTCTGTATAAGTTGATATTAAGAAGCACAAAATATCATACCATTGTTATCACAGGAAATAGCTGGCCAAGGTTGTTATGAATATGGCTACTGAGTGAAATGACTGCTCATTAGAAAGTTCATATAACTCAACTTTGTTGCATTGCCAGAGGTCGTTGTTGCTCATGTCACCTCAAATCACAGACTTCCATCACTTTGTCGTTGTAGATCAGTATCAGTATGAACGCCTTTAATGAGATCACATGAATGCTGAGGTTTAACATTGTAAAGTCAGTACTAACTAAAATTAGTACTGACTAAAATTTACACTTGCCAAGCACTCAATGCAAAAAACAATTGGCTTTAATGAGTAAGTGAAAATACAGAAAAAAGTGATATAAGTATTGAGCTCATCAAAATCATTTTTTTGTTTTTACTTATACATATTTGAAATGCCTTCCCAAAAAAAGTGGGTATTAATTTGAAGATTTGTCTCTGGCGGATCAGTCAGAGAAAGTAGACAGTCAGTCTGAAGTCATGACACTGTAAAAACATTGTGCTCTAAGTTTCAGAACTCACTCTCCTCATTCCAAAATGAACAGTGTTGGAACAGTATTCGCAAAATATCTGAGTTACTTTTTCAAATAAGTAACGCAAGTTACTTTGTTTTTTCAGTTTATTGACTGACAGCTCTCCTGTCACCATGTTGAAAGACCTCTACTGTACAGGTGTGAATTGCGTTTCCTTCAGCCTGAGGCTTATTTGTTTCACTTTTGGTGTGAAAAGGCCTTTACATTTGCAAAAATATGTTTTTGTTGTTATTAAAACAAACAAACACAAACAAACAAACAGCCCAGATGAGAAAAAGTAATGCAAAAGTAACTAAGTAATGCAATTAGTTACTTTTTAGGGATTAAACCAATATTGTAATGCATTACTTTTAAAAGTAGGGCTGGGCAAAAAATCAGGAATCGATTTTTATTTTTTATTTTTTATTTTTTTTTCCGTATTTATTTCCGCAAACACTGAACATAATATCTTATTGACGTTAATCTTATTACTAGTCTTCTCCACTAGATGTCATCCTCTTATTTACCTTGTGTGATGTTACAGCGGGCCAGGAATGTCTGTCATTCATTCAGTGATACTGCTAAACATGGCGGATGCATATGCACGGCCTTCAGCGTGAAAGACGTTCTGGACAGTTATCATTTGCACGCGTTTTCAAGCCTTGCCAATTTAAGCATTCAATTTAAAGAAAACTCGCGTGCGCTGTGTGAGAAGTTTTGTGTGCACAGTGCACACACCCAAAGCGCTCAGAGCTGCGTGCCTATTTTTAAGTAATAAAATTAATTATTTCACCTCTCTTTGTGCCAAAATGGACACATTCACACAAATTTATATAAAAATGCCCCCCTTTGCGAGTATCTAGGTAAACATAGCGGTTACAGTAAGCAGTAAATTAAGAACGCATGTGTGTATCATTATTGTAACTGTGCAATAGTCTTAAAGTGACAGCAACCGAATATCCCTGCAGCTGTCTGTTTTAATTTTCAACAGACTACAAAAAAACGAGAAAAAAGAGAAAATCACTCTCTGCTCTTCACTGAATAATGTTTTTGTAACTTTAATAAGGATTAACCTTTATTTAATTTGTACAGTGAAGATTATTTGCAGTGTTATTTTACATTTGATTACTTTATTCAATTTATGTACCTGAAAACTACTATTAGACCTACCAGAAAAAACCTTAAAAGCACTGATTATTTCATTTGTATCTTTGTTCTATTGTATTTATTTGTGCTATTGCTTTTTTATTAATGACAGTCTATAATAATCTTTGAAATTTATATTAGTAGTTTTAGCTGTGGTCTCAAATAGAATCGAGAATTGTTAAATTTGACTCGTATCTAAAATATTGGTTGTCATAACCTTATTTAAACAAAAACAATAACTATTTTATTCATTTATAATTTTTTTGTGGTGAGGCATGTGAACATTTATTGAATTAAGTGAATCAAAAATCGAGAATCGAATCAGAAAATCGATCAGAGAATCAAAATCGAATCGAATTGAGACCTTGTGAATCGAAATCGAATCAATTTGGGACAACTGAATCGATACCCAGCCCTATTTAAAAGCAACTTTCCCCAACACTGAAAATGAACATTTATTATTTTAATTCTGCAAAATTGTTTGCTTTGAAATCAGCCACATCATGATGTCAGGATGTGGTGTTCATTTGAATATCCCCACTCCCACAGCATAATGTTCAGTATGACTTAATAGAGTGAGTAGCCACGGTGTTACTAGTGTAAGTGTAGTTTGCTTTTAACTAATTATAAGATCTAAATATTACAAATAAATACAGTTACAAATATGCATTTGTTGTGAAACATTTCTGTTATGCTTTTGGTATTTTTCATAATTCAATACAAAATGGTAGTAAAATCCAATGAAGTGGATTTATATGATAGCATGATTTATTAGTTTACTTCCCTAAAAGGGGTCATGAAATGGAGCATCCAAATGTTCTTGATATTTAAACATAAGATTTTGATTGGCCAATATATTTATGACTAAAAATTGTGATTTATCACACATATCTGTGTTCATTTATTCACAATCCTAAAACATACTTAAATACAATTATACATGTTTTGCTACTTTGTTTTTTTTATTTTTTTTTTTTATTCTTTAATTCTATTCTATAATTCTGTTTATTGTTTAATACTTTGTTGATTATTTCAGTGTAACTGTTAGATCTCATTTTGCAAGGCGCGGGGCATTATTGTTGTTCTTCTTATTATTATTTAGATGCGCATCAAAGAAACTTTGAAGCAAACTGGTAAGATTAGTTTCTTCTATTTTATTAGAGTGACATGAGTGCTTTTGGCTTTAAAGCAGTGGATGCTGTTGCTTGAGGAGACACAGGCGCTCTGCAGCTCACTGTAGGGAACAGATGGGCATGATGATGCATAGCCCATTGGCTCACTCGTCACATTAAGGCATATTGTCTGGCAAGTGACCATGCCATCTTAAGCAACCTGATGACAAACCTGCTGAGAATAAAATTAATAAAACCTTCATCAAATGTGTTTGAAAGTGCTCTGTCTTTTGCTGACTGGTTATCATAAAAGTAGCTTTCATTAGGGGTGTAACGATACATTGTTATATCAGGATATCGGGATATAAAAATGCGACGATATGTATCGTTGATGTAAGCTAAATGATTCACCATATAGAGTTAGTTTTATCCAAGACACAGCTTGCTATATTTATAAGGTATAATTCATCCAAAAATGTAAATTCTGTCATCATGTACACACCCTCATGTCGTTTCAAACCTAAGATTTTCGTTCAACTTCCAAACACAAATGAAGATATTTTTTATGAAACCTGACAGATTTCTGTCCCTCCATTTAAAGTCCATTCCTCGAACTTAAAAGGCATCGTAAAATGAATCAGTTGAGTGGTCTAATCCAGATCAAAGTCTTCTTAAGAGACACAATGTCTTTATATTAGGAACATATTTACAACAACGCTCATACTATAGTGAACACAGACATTCAAATGCTTGCGTGACGCATGAAATCAATATAAGAGTGAATAAATGCAGAATTTAAATTTTTGAATGAACTAACCATTTACAGTTTAGGAATAGTCATTTTGACACTCATGCGATTAGAACTGTGGTTGATTGCATTGATCATGTGAAGTATTCATTCATCCATCCATCACCATATCCAAAATCTCCCCAGGGAAAATGTTACAATTTCAAACAGGAACTCTCAAAGTCAAGTTAATGAAAACATAAAAAGCTCTTATTGTATTTATTTATTTACAGAAATTTGGCTTGTATTCTGCACATCTTTATTGTGATCATTGTCTGTCTGTCAGTAACACAAAGTGGTCGGAGCTGTAGCACTGAGGGCAGTGTATTACAAAAAAAAACGTTATCTGTTCTGCAGAATACTGTAGGGCTGAAATAAAGTTGTTGAGCACATTAAAGAGAAAAAAATCACATAACATTCTCAAATATATTACCCCCCCCCCCCCCCCCATAACATACCTGTGCTGTATGTTTCTATAAAAAGACTGATGCCAAGACATGTTTACCTACAGTGCATCTGTGTTGTAAGCATCACTCCAGAACTGACATCACTACTTTCTGTTCATGATATGTACAAGCTGTACGATTGTTGCATTTTCGAGTGATGCAACCCTTCTTTGCGTGACAGAGAAAACTGTTGGCTGTCTATGCTGTTTTGAGCACCAGATCTACATAAAACGAGTAATTTCCTAAAATCCATTTGTCCAGTATTATTTTCTGTTAATTGGTCACATAATACACACACTCTCACACTCTTGTTTTGTTCTTTAATAGCAAAGATCTGTAATGTGTAAAGTGTAGCATGGAGTTTGACCACAGTCAGTCCTGTCTGTCATCTGAGGTGATTAAGGGGGTCTTGTAGATCTCTTACAGTGTCATAAAGGTCTTTTATCTTTTTTCTTTTTTTTTTTTTTTTTTTTTTTTTTTTAAGTATAATTGACTCCTTCATTGTCAAGTGACTGAATCTGGCATACAGACAAGTGAATAATAAATGTACATGCTACTTGTTGAATTGAAAGCCAAATTAAGTATAATAAATAATAATTCTGCAGGTTTAGGATGGCATAATTATCTCAGATCCAATATATACAGATCCACAGCCTATCGGTTTCTCTGAGGAACTGGTGTAATGCTTTCAGAAGATGAGCCAGCCACCATGTGCCACCTACTCTGGTGGGCATGAGTAGGTTTTGGCTGCCATGCATACTTTGAATGCAGACTTCAAATTTCCTTGTTGAAAGGGAACTGATCACTGCGTTTACTCAAAGAGAAAGTGCTGTTTTTGACAGCATCCTTGTATGAAAGCTGCAGTCTGTGGACACGCAGAATACATGCATGATCCTCAGCCCGGGTACAACAATACTCAGTGTCAGTTGCTTTTTAATTCTTTGTCCCTCGCTTGACTGCAGACAGCATCCATGGCACGGATACTGTAGCTTTTATTATGTTGGCTTATGCTACTCATTGTGCTGCCCTACAATTGCATACTTAAAGCAGTTCTTTTGCCTCCACAGCACTGTTAACAAGCCATTCGACATGAATGAGAAGAACTTTGAACCTGTCTGAGCCTTTTCTTTCATTAACCTTATCAAACAGAAAACATAAGAAGATTTGTATTTCTTCACTGAGAAACATTAAAGGGATAGTTCACCCAAAAATGAAAATGATCCCATGATTTACTCACCCTCAAGCCATCCTTGGTTTATATGACAATCTTCTTTCAGGCAAACACAATCCGAGATGTATTTAAAAATATCCTTAGTCCTCCAAGGATTATAATGGTTGTGAATGGTAACCCACATTCTGAAGACAGAAAAAAAATGGATGTTAAAAAACCTTTAACATTCATGGAATCTTTCCATTGCACAAATGGTTCTTTATAGTAGAGAATGGTTCTTCTGATTATTAAAAATCTGCTTTACTCTAAGAAAATAAATAGCTTTTTTAAGAACTGTTCACTGAAAGGTTCCTTGGCGAAACAAAAGTGTTTCTTCTATGGCATCACTTTGAAAACCCCCTTTTTTGGCATTTTATTTTTAGTAGTGTAGCTAGCTATCTTTTGTTATAAGAGGCTTTCGCACCAGAGGAACGTTTTCATATATCATATAACTATTGGCAGAAGTGCCCGCTTTTTGCCGTGATTGCACTGTAGGAACTTGGAACAATTTTAGTTATAGAAACACCTTTTAGGGGGGACAAAATTAGCTTCAGAGTAGAGTCTAACCCAGGACAATAGGAAATACCAGTGACGTTAGTGTACGTTCATGGGCCGAACTTATTTGAAACACGCGCCATTTATAAAAAGGTGTGTAAATGCACAGTTTACTTATACTTACTTCCCTAAACATACAGAAAGCTAATGATAATGCCATTTACCTTTTGCTTTTGTTTACAGCGTAGTGTTCTTTTTCTCAGCCTTGATATGTAAAAGTTGATATGCAGAAGATATTCAAGTTGTCATAGGAGATTTCTTCTCTTAGCCTTCCTTTTTGCTCTTTCAATCACATGACTTAGATGTCTACATTCCATCTTCGTTATCACAAAACCCACAACACACAGTAAAAACACAGTTCCGGTCATGGAGTCCTCCATCCTCCAGTTGATGTTCAATGCCGCACTTAGATGACGTCGCTGTTGGCCACTTCAGAGTTCCTACTGCATATGGACCAGAAAAACTGCCCTAGGGGATAATTTAGCTCTCAGGGAACTGCCCTGATGTCTTGATGTTCCTATAACTACCAGGTGCGAAAGCCCCTACAAACAGATATCTGATAATAGGGTTCCTGACAATATGCGTGGGCTCTATGTGTCTGATACTATCCTCCAACCTAAATGAAAGCATTAGTTCGCATTAACTGGAAAAAGAGGAGTTATTTACATACACATCCAAGTGAAGTCAGAAAATGTGTTGTATATCCTCTCTCTGAACTTCCATTTTTCATTAAATTCATTTTTTCATATTCTTTAAAATTTTCTAACCAGCATCCACAGTTTTTTTTAGTAGTAAGTTGTATAATTCCTGAAAAATCTTTCCAAATTATTCTCTATCTAACTCCATATTAACTTTGAGTTAACAAAATTAAGATTAGTTTACAAAAAATGAAATCTTGTTGCAGATCTAACGAATAGCTATTAGATAAAGCAGGGGGTTTTAAACTAAATGCCAAACAACTGTCCAACAACTTAAAACAACTTGTTTATAAAGTAAAGTCAGTAATAATAATGAACATTAAGTGGAAAATATTTTCCTCTATAAGAGAATCGTAAATGTGGTTTATGGCAATTCACCCTTCTCCTCGGAAAGTTCACCTCCATTTGGCTGGTGCAGGGTGCTTATTTCATACCGTTCTTGATGCGACAGCAACCTTTGATTATGCCTCATTTCTCATATCAGATGTTATATACATATCTTATAGGGAAAAATTAAATGCTATGTAGCAACCAAAATTGTCCAGTCACAGCTTTGCCAATTTTTAAGCTCTACTTTCAAATAACTTCATGCTAACATAATGTTAAATTTTGTAAAAGGTACTTTTGATCTGTATTTGCAAAACTTTAGGTAATGATCCAATAACTTTATTTTCTCCCTGAAAGATTTTCACGGTTTAAAATGTGTACTTTTCGACTAAAAATAATACTGTGCATCTAATGCATAGATTATTTCACAGCTATAAAATGAAGGTGGAACCGACAGTAGTGCAGAAACTTTTTTTTTTTATCACTGTCAATTAGGAATGCACCAATATTAAAATTCTGGCTGATAATTATTATGTTATGCACAATAACCAATAAATGGCCAATTTTAGATTTCTATTAAATTTCAACACACTAACTCAAAAATACAAACAGTAGTTCTAAATGCTATGAATTTAGGCATTACAACATTACAATGTACTGAATGAAAGACAGATTGATGTTGAAATATTGAGATCTACAAAAAATTGTTAAAGTGCTTAATGATGGCAAGGTTACCTGAATGTAAATATTGGTGGATAAGAACATGCACAATTAAATATCCAATATAATGTAACATATGTACAATACTGATAAATTTAAATTAAAAAGTCACTAATATCAGCTGATAATTGACATAATTGGCAGTATATAGTACATCTCTAAATATCAGCATCTTATGAACCTCAACAAACTTTTTGTGCAAATGGAGTTCTTCCTCCAAAGTGTTCATTGTAGCAATCTTGTAAACATGACTGTCAGCCAATAGGATTAGAGCTTGTAAGCTTTTGCCACTTTTTAGAAGGCTCATGAGTGTGCTGCATTGAGCTTATCATTACAGTTTCACATCTGATTAAACCTGCCTGCTCATAATTTGTTTTATTTCAGCCAGTCATGGTGTGTTTACAGTCATTAGTATGCGCTTGAACACTTTGAATTATTGATTTAGTTGAAATCATACTGAGGTGATGGATTTCTCAAAGGAGATCTTTGAATTACTGCCTAGAGCCAGGCATGTTTGGAAGAATCTCCCTCATTATTCCAGAACTTTTATTATCATAAACCACCTCAAGACAGCCGGAGTTGTGCATGAAAGTCTTATTGCATTCAAAAGTAGAATCTTATTTTGACCGTTTCTCCAATAAACTCTTGATATTACCATGCATAGTGTATGCATGCCTCAGGGGCAGCGCTGCGTTGTTCTTTGTTTCTTGATCGTGTAAACGAGAGTTCATCTACAGCTAACGCTGGTAATCTTCTGGTTAACAGCACCAGACCAGAGCTGTGAGTCGGCCAGGATGGCCTGTGTTCTCTGTGCAGACGCGAGCGAGTCTGATGGGCAGCTCACATTGGCTGTTTGAAATGTAAATGAATCGATCTCAACATTGGCTCACTTCAGAATGGGAGGAGCACCTCCTCGTCCCCCCTCTCTCTCTCTTTCTCTGTCTCTCTCTGACTCTACCAGTCACTGACGTGTTGCTTCCAGGGAAACTATCGCTCTGTATCCAAACACTCCAGCGAGCGATGCGGGAGAGAGCAGCGCCGTGCGTATCTTGAAGGCAGGGACATTTGTGTGCCGTTCTGCTTTGCTCGTCTGTCCGTTTTCACTCTTCTCCTTTCCTGTGGCTCACCACTGCCTCCTCACACGTCCCTCCTGTTGTGCAGACGTCCGGGGGCTCCGGATCAAGCTCGATCTCCTCTCTCGCACTGTGTGCATGTGAAGGGGCTTTAATCAGAGGAGATGATCGGGGTAAACAGCGTTCAGGGGACCGGGAAGGTCCGCATGCGGGCCAGCGGCTCCGTCAAGTACGGCAGGGAGGAGTCGGTCAGGCGTCAGCCCCAGCACCGCTCCAAGTCCCTCAAAGTGTCCAATTCTGCTGAATTCAACACTGGACTGCCCAAAAAGGAAAAGGTAATGAGCCTGACATTTGGTGTGGTGTTTGTGTGCCTGGAATGGAGATGATTTCTTTGGCATTGTGATGCTGTATTAACAGAATCTCTGTTGTTATTGGACTCTGGGATTTTTGAATATAATCGATGGCATGCTGCTGTTGACTTACATGCACACAAAAGCTCTTCAGATAATGCTGTTATTAAGTGCAGCTCTGGTGTTGTAGTTCAGTGTGATGTGATTGTGCCTGCAGCACTGGGCTCAACAAAATGCTGCATTTCCCACTGGATGAGACATGTTCGTGTCCTTACACTGGATTTATGTCTGTACCAGAAGCCAACAGGCAGCAGTTATAGATGGCTTGATGACAGCTTTTTCGCCTTTTGCGGCAGTTATTGAATGACATGCATGCTGTTGTTAACATCTGTTATTGTGATGGCATTAACGAGTCACCTTGACCTGGGTTAATGGCGTCTCTCTGCTTTATTGGCCACTGGGTTTGATTTATGATTCACAGATATCATTCATGACAGCGTAACCCTCTCCGATGTAACTTGCTCCCTCTTTCACACCCGTGTGTTTTCTGTTGTGCCATTAACACTGCCGGTCTAATGTGTCTGCTGTCCTGCGGGCGGCATCCCGCTGCCACTGACACACATTTCATGCAAAAGGAACACAGCTTTGTGTTTGTACACATATGAACATTGACACTTCTTATTTGGGTAAAATGACTACAACTACTAGTGACTAAACAGCAGTGGATCCTCGTGCAATTGTTTGTGCATTGGTTGTGATTCCTTTAAAGAAAACTGATGATTTAGCTGGATTTAGAGGCTAAAGTGATATGAGATGGAGCACATTGGAGTTTATGGGTATATTTGACCATTTTTAACCTTTTGTACTGTAGATTTGACCAGATTTGTTTGGATGTATGTACGTAAGTATGTGCGTATGTATACACACAAAATTTTTTTAATATTATTATAACATTATTAATTAGGTTTAAAATAGTTTTTATAAATGTATTTAATTCTATTTAGAATGGATTTTATATATTGGCATTTTTTTTGCTTTTATACATCTAGTACAGTATAGAGTTGGCAGGAAGCAATGTGGGAGTTAGCGTGAGGGCGATGAGATCGGAAACCACCATGAGCCGAGAATCAACCGAAGCACAACCGTGCTATATTTATGCT
Source organism: Megalobrama amblycephala (assembly GCF_018812025.1). Taxonomy (NCBI): domain Eukaryota; kingdom Metazoa; phylum Chordata; class Actinopteri; order Cypriniformes; family Xenocyprididae; genus Megalobrama; species Megalobrama amblycephala. The sequence continues at coordinate 33,724,988 of NC_063045.1, forward strand.
ATACGTTGGAGCGATGCCCACAAGGCTATTGACTCTGACGTCACTAGTGCCAAACAAAAAGACAAAATAATGTTTTCAAAAAGATTTCCATCAGTGCATTTAATCATTCAAACAGATGGTCCCTCCCCAAACTCATGCAATTGGTTTGGTCAGTACGCGACGTGTTGTGCATCTCAAACAAACATGTCAGTGTTTTGGAAGCGCCATATTGTTTACAATTTTCTGGAAATCAGTCTACTTAAGTTTGCTATTTTAAATATAAAATATAGCTGACACTATTTTCTCATTTTGCAGATTTTCTTGTCTAAAGTGCCTTACAGTACAGTTTGCACGAACCTTTGCAACTTAAAACCTTCCAGTTACCAGACTATATTATTAACCACTAGGCCACATAACCTCCTGTTGACATATTGCAACATAGGTAAAGCTGGGTTCGCAGTGCACGATTTTGGCCACGATTTGGCAGTCTGAGACATATTTTGTGAATCCTGAAAAATTCCTTGGATCTTTGGCCAAAATCTGGTCCTAGGCCAAAATCATTTTGACATGTTCACCGACAGCTGATTAATGAATTTTGCGATCAAATTTTACCTCAGACGAAGTTTTGCAGTGTGACTTCTTCTATGACAACCATCAAATCAAAAACCTATACGAGCATTGAACCTAATGATGCATTTAGTGAGACAACAACAAACCACCATTTGCTCCACACACATCGTCTTTCTTTTTGTTTTTTTCCCCCCAGTTTTCTTTTCAAGAGAAGCCGTGATCAAAATTAATGCTTGAGATCATTTTTGTTTGCTAGCCACCATTTCAGTCCTGCATGTAAATGCAGCTCACAGTCACTGAACGTGTCTCGGATTGATGATGTAAAATTTTGGACTAGTCTTCTTGCGTGTGTCCGTTTTTAACATGTCTTGACTGCTGTCCAGACTGACATGAATGACAACTGAGATCCTACAGTGTGACATGGTTTACAGCAGGGATCATGTTCATACAGTCTGACAAGCAACAGTCATAAAGGACTATTATAAATCATACAGTGTGAACCTGGCTGAAGATCTGATTCCTCTGGGTCTTCATAATATCACAAATTACTAAGTAGTCAATACCAATACCAGTGAAAATTCCTGATTTTTGGTCCTAATTTAAATACCTCAGCAAAAATTAATATACTATTGATTACACTCCATTTAAAAAGTGAAAGTTAAATAATTAAATTAATTAAATTAAAACAATGACTGGAATGTAGTTTTAAGTATTTGTCAGTGAAGTAAACACTGCTTCAGATTTTTCATGTAATTTTTCAAGTAAACAGTCATAAAGAACAAAGAAAATTATAAGCAGTTGGTGTTCTCTGTGTCTTGCAAGTATTATTGTTTGATTAATGTTAATAGATATTTCTAATGCAAAGATTGAATATTGTGACACATTGCATCTCCTAAGACATTTAACTGGTTTGGTATTGAAACCTCGCCACGACGGGCATTTTGAGCAAGAAGTGTATTTGATCGCTCACATGCACACCCAGTGTTCACCGATCACGTGTGCACTCAGATATACATGCGTTCAAAAGAAACCTTGTGTCAGTCAGAAAGCACAGACTGGTATCATGACTTTTTTTTCTCATTTTTGCACCAGCACTTCCCAGTATTACAAGGGAGTGTGTTGCAGACCACAAACATACGGGTTATGATCCATCATGTGTCGTCTAGCAGCTTCACGTAACATCAGCTGACGTGTGTTTAGTGTTATGAGACGGTGACTGTTATGAGATATCAACCGCTTGAGTGTCTACTGAGGGTCACATCAGTGTTACAGTGAGGTTACTTCATGTGAAACGTGTATCAGATGACCGCTGAAAGAGTACGTCGGTCTATTTTATCTGCCATGCACATGATTGTAGTGAAGCCCTTTTTGTCATTTGACACCTGCATGGATGTATTGCGTGGTTCTGAACGTTTGCATGTGGTCTGAAGAAGCAACTCTAAGCCCTAATGTTCATGATAACAAATGAGAGATCTGCATTTTGAGGTTCAGTTTGACCTTTTCGCTCATACTTCACGCAGAACGTTCCTTGCAGGAATCTGGGTGTGCATTTGCATAAATACTGCAAATGAATTGTGTGACATTTTCACAATGAATTTCACTGATGGCATTGCATGAGAAAGATCCATTAGTGTCCAGAGGAGACAGTGTTTCAATATGACTGCTCCTACAGTGGTTGACTTCATAATAACTCTTTTAGATGTTATATCAAATAAAAGACCACAAGCATCATTCTGTTACATTTACACTGTCATGATGTTAGTTAGACAGGTCACACATACCATGGGACAGATCTCACTTTTTAAGAACAGTTATTAAAGGAGGTTAAATGAATACCTTGTACTTCAGGTGAATATGAATTCTATTAAAATTGAATGCATACCATACTAAGCCTGTTTCTTTTTTCTGTTTTTTTCCATGCAGTCTTTGTATAACTCCATCAAGAATGAGAAGCTGGAATGGGCCGTGTAAGTACTTCACCACCATCATTCCTGTCTTTTAAAGCAGAAATAAAAGAATAAACAGGAAATTTTAGAGAAAAAGCTTTGAATTGTGGTTTATAGGATCAGGAAATGTGCATGCTGGATTCAAGCTGGCATTCCCATGAGCACATGCAATATTTACTGCCCCGCAGATCCTGCACAACCACCTTTCTAAAGCCTCGAGTCCTTACAAGGGGTGAAAAAAAAAAAAAAAAAAAGAGTAGTTTTATTTTTATCTTCATCATCCCTGGCTCTGGTGCCCACAATACACCAATACACATCAAATACATGGTCCAATTAAGGTCCAAAAAGTGTGTGATAGCATGCTTTTGAGTCAAATGATTAGATTGGTGGCATCTGAGACATGAGCTGTAATTATGATCTTGAAAACACGACATTAGACTGACATTGTATCTCACTGATAACAGTCATAGAGCGAGACACTGTCCCATTGTTCCAAATTACAGCCAGCCCTCGCCAACTCTCTGCTTCAACCGCAAACCAGATCTCACTCTGCTTGAGCCCAACAAAACGATTTGAACCTTTAAATCTCTTGCTGTAGTATACAGTCCAGTAGTTATTTGCTATTTAAATATTAAGTGCTATAATATTTGAATATATTCTGTTTATTAAAGCAATAAGCCCCAAGAAACCATTGTTTACAGTGATTAAGGGTTGCGTTGCTGCTACTTTTTTTTTTTTTTTGTTAACAATACAATTTTACAATTTGTGGTTGAAAAATAAAAGGTGCAAAGCAATAAGCATTAAAACACACACTGTTTTGAACATATAAACACAAGAACACAAAACATGTACATATATGATTGTGTAAACAATCATTGAACCTGGAATATTTCTTTAAATCGACTCTTCCGCCAAGCAGTTTAGCAGAATGGTTGCCAAGCAACACACCAATACATTAGTGCAGTAATACTGATGTGACGAGGTCACAGGTGTGTGTTTATAGAGTATTTTACAACTACAAATGTGGCTCAGCCAATAATCAAGGACCGCTTTATAAATTGACAGTAGTGACTATGAGTAGAAAGACATTATTAGCAGATTTTACTTGTAAAAGTTCACTGTCCAGCTAGATCACATCAAATATTTTGCAAAGAGGGAATTTGTTTAAGATCACGATTTCATAGATGTAGAAAAAAATTTTCATCAAAAAAGAGACTCTACTCTCAAAAATGAAAACTCAAAAATCTGTGGAACTCAAATCAAGATATATATATATATAAACATACACTCCATTTCATTGTATGGACAATAAACATGGAAACATTCTTCAAAGTCTGACACACTTGAAGCAAGGCCAGCACTGCTGAAAGGTTTGTTTGAGCTGCACCCTCTACTGTACAGTGTGAATTTGCATTTCCTTGAGCCTGAGGCTCATTCATTTCACTTTTGGTGTGAAAGAAAGGGCCTTTACATTTACCAAAAATAGAGCTTATGTTTTTTATGTTATTAAAAACAAACAAGCAAGCCCAGTCCAGGTGAGAAAAAGTAACACAAAAGTAACCTAACGCATTACTTTACATATAAAGTAACTAACACAATAAGTTATTTTTTAAGAGAGTAACGCAATATTATAACACATTACTTTTTAAAGTAACTTTCCACAACATTGCCGGCAGACACCAGAAAATAATGTAACTGACTGTTATTACATATCCTCCCAACCAAGGGCACTGTGTTGGAAAGTTAGGATGATTTTAATGGATGGAACAGACAGGTCCCAAAAAGGGGCGCATATCGTCCTCCACCCCCAATCCAATGGAGATGTCTCCACATCTCACCCCAATCTCAGCCATTCAGCTGGATCTATAAAGGGGTGCAAAGCGGCCAAGAGCAATATACAGTCACAAGGCCCATAATTCCTAGCGACTCCGCTGCTGCCATCAAACAAACATGGCATGCTGTCTTTGTTTACGAATCTTATGAGTTTTGAGAATATATTTTAACATCCAAAGTAATTTCATTACGTTTTTAGAAATTGTCCTGGGGTAAAATGGACACAAATGCATCTTTCATTTCTTTGGTGTTGAAGGTTCCAATTATACAGTCTTTATATGTGAATTTGGCGCCCTGGGCGAAAACTCAACACCCCACAACTATGGATACCCACACAGGAATGAAGAAGTGACACCTTAACACATCCACGATGGAGAACAAATGAAAACACATGCACACAAATAACATGCATAACACCGTTTTCAGGTTTGACTGTAATGTTAAATTATTGTTATAATAATAATTTTATAATGTCTAAACATAAATCTAAATGAAAAACTTGGTAATGGTTTATGAGCCATTGAGGAATCCTCCGCAGCCATCTAGTGGCTGTAGTTGAAAATTCATGTTATTTTAATTTTAAGTGTTTCTTTTCCAGTAGATGGCAACAATCTTCCACTAAACCAAGGCACATTTTTCATGTTATCACCATGAATGAAATTGAGTAATGTAGATTTTTTTAAAGTGAATTTTCAAAAAAAATTGCTATTTTATAGAAATGTTTATATTTAAAGTATAAAAAATCCTCCAAAAACTACACAACTGTACAGTAAAAACATTTTTACATTTGTTTAAAAAAATTACATTATGATGTTACAAAATCAATTTTTCTGCCTTATGTAAGCTAGTTGGACAGAAAAATTAATATTGTTGCCCTATGTGTAATAGCATAACAAGCAACATAGCATAACATAAGTGATATTTTATTCTATTCATAATATTATACTCATACCGAGATGAGTGATATAGCTGCATACATATCTTTATTTTTATTTATTTATTTTTGCTTGTTTCCTATTCTTTTTCTTAATTTGGGCTCCTAATGGCTTAGACTTTTTTCTTATTCACCACTGCATGTGAAATAGTCATCCCCCTCCAACAGTGTTGCAACCAAATTTGGAGCAACTCTTTCTGATAGCTTTGCTTTAAAAGCAGAACGTATTTGGACTGGCCCTGTCCAGTGTAAATCAGAGTGAAAGAGCCTGTGGAAACGCATGTAATCTGTGAACTTTTTGCCACTGGTCAATACCTGTAAATAACAGGGTTTCCGCGGGGTCTTAAAAAGTCTTAAAAAGTCTAAAATTCTGAACTTTAAATTTAAGGCCTTAAAAAGTCTTAAAAACGGCCAGATTTTCATCCGAGGTCTTAAATTTCATTTAGTCAGGTCTTAAATTTTTTTACCCATTTCCAGAAACGCTACCTGCTGAAAGTTATTACAAAGTAGCAAAAAAGTAGCGAGTCGTAGTTCTTTCTGGTGTATATTGGTGTTGGTATACGCGGTGATACAACTACAAATCCCGTGATAAATGCAATACCTGCCCGCGAAATACGTCTGCGTCTCCTCAGAGTTTGTTAAAGTTCGGCTACGTGTGGAAAATGGGAAAGTGTACTTTCAACGAGACATGGCTAGATCACAGCGATTTCTGCTGTTGGTTACAAGCGGTACCCAGCTCCAGGTACGAGGCTCACTGCAAACTTTGCAAAAACAAAAAAAAAATCAGTTAGAGAGTCTGGGTGTGAAGCGGTGTAAAGGCGCTGGAGTCACACGCCAGAGCGGAGAAACACAAGCTAGCCGCAAAATCCCTTCAGCGGACTCGGCCAATTAGCCTCACCACTGCCGTCGTCCTCCTCAATGCCTGGTTCCTCCGGTCTCCAGCGCAATTCATAAGCTCCGTCGAACAACCTTCGGGTACTTTTGGAGCGACTGACACATCAAAAGCCGAGGTGATTTGTATACTACACACGGTGACTAAACAAACACTAACGTTACTCATTTAATAGCAACAGTGAGATTAGCGATCTCTTCCAAGTGATGTTCCCTGATTCAGTAATCGCGAAGCCGTTCTCTTGCGGGCCCAACAAGATCGCTTATGGCGAGATTTGGATTGGGGGAGTTTATAAAGAGGGAATTGATTCGTACTCTTACCGGGCCGTATGTCGTAACGTTCAATGAAAGCCAAAATCAGACCACCAGGACCATTGTTCTGGAACAATGGAATTGTTAAGTCGAGGTACCTGGGCTCACAGTTCATGGGACAGTGCGGGACACACACACACACACACACACACACACATACATATATCAGATAATCCATGTTAGATAGATACTCTAATTATCCCGAGGTAAGTATCTATCTATGTAAAATGGATTATCTGGTGTGAGTGTGTGTGTGTGTGTGTGTGTGTGTGTGTGTGTGTGTGTGCGCTACATTGGTTGTTACATGGGTTGGAGTAGCCTGTTCAATCTTTATTAGGCTATTAATATGCTGTTTTGTAATGTAAATAAATATGAGATGAAATCTATTCTATTTGAGGGCAAGTTTGTTTTAGCCTATTTTCATTTTGGGCCTAAGGTTTTGGGCATTTGGCACATTGATGTGTGTGGAAGGTTACTAATGTGATTGCTTTATCTGTAAATTAAATTAATGCTTTTTCAATGACTGAATTCATTGAAATAAAATGATTTTTTCAGAATTTCTTTGATTTGAATATTTTTTGGTAATGCGTCGTGTAGGTCTTAAATTTCAATCTTTATGGTCTTAAAATGTCTTAAAAAGGTCTTAAATTTGACTTACTGAAACCTGCATAAACCCTGAAATAAGTGACTAATTTAAAAACTGTCACATGATTAAAGCTGTCTGTCTTTAATCTTCTCCACCTGCTCTGCGAAACAACGAGAAGGACACCAGATTTACAGCTATTTTCTTCTACTTTTAGATGCGCTTGTCTCTTGTTTAAATTTAATGGATAATTCACCCAAAAATGAACGTTAAAAAACTTCTGTGGAACACAAAGAAGATTTGAAGAACTGGTTGCAGTGAATGAATGGGGACAGAAGCCTTTAAAATGATGCAAAACACCACCGGTCAATACCTGTAAATAAGTGACTAATTTAAAAACGTTTGCTGCAGCAGCTGTATTTTGTATTGTCTTGGAAAATCGTAGACTAATATAAATTAAATAACTATCGTCAGATGTATCAAATGCATTGTCAGTTCCAGTTGATATTTTAATTGATTGTCATCATTTCTCATCTGGTGGTGGTTTAATATGTAAAGTATTTCTTCGTGTTTGTTGCGCAGACATTTTCCACCCTATTTCATTAGATGTTAAATGTGGAAATGTGCAGCCGATTCACATAAAGTCGTTTTCTTAAAGTCATATATATAACAGAAACTGTCATTTAAAACTAGCTCTGTTCATTTCTCATCTTGCAGAAATAATCTGCCTCCATCATAGTATATCTGGATTTTTATAGCGTTTCCTAGAGTACGTGTATAGTGCTATATACAGAGAGGGTGAATGAAATGGCCTGTTTTAATGTAAAGTTGAAATGAGGGTAAAATTAATTGTTTTCTGATTTGAAGTATGTTGATTGTTTATTTTGTGGGTAGGTAAATGACATCTGTTGGTTAATGGTGTGATTCAGCTTGAGTAATTGGATGGGAACTTCTAAAAGGGTCATTTATATACCGAGACGAGGGGCACTGCTGTGAGCCTGTCTATGGGTTGTGACTACATTGACTCATTGCCTAAATCAGTATTTATTAATGTTTCTTTTTGTCAGCTTTTCTTTTGAAGAATTTTTTGTGTGATCCTTCTTTACGTAAAGGGAATCTTTGAGCATTTCTAATGCCTCCTGACACTCGACTAATGTCACAAAGGAAATAGTGGTCACGAGCTTCAAACATATTTTTGCAAGCCGAGGTAAATGCTGCTATTGGGATTAGTTTCCTAGCAACGTGACTGACAGAAGCTCCAACCTTCAGGACAGAGTCCGGCAGAGTGTTTGCATTTAATCAAGACCCTACCAGTGCAACTGTAGTCTTTGTCCCTTCAAGCATCTTCTCAGCCATTAATATGACATGCAGTAGCGAAGTGTGTAAACATGTGACCCACTTCAAATGATCCGTTAAAGTTGTGATCTCTGATGGTCATGCCGCTGTCACATGATTAAAGCTGTCTGTCTTTAATCTTCTCCACCTGCTCTGCGAAACAAAGAGAAGGACACCAGATTTACAGATTTTCTTCTACTTTTAGATGCACTTCTCTCTTGTTTAAATTTAATTTAAATTTAATGGATAATTCACCCAAAAACGAACGTTAAAAAACTTCTGTGGAACACAAAGAAGATTTGAAGAACTGGTTGCAGTGAATGAATGGGGACAGAAGCTTTCCAGCCTTTAAAATGATGCAAAACACCATAAACATAAAATTAGTCTATACACCGTGTGTGTGTGTGCTATATTCCTGGTCTTCAGGAGTCTCTTATGATATCTGTGTGAGGAACAGATCTAAACTAAAGTCATTACATGCACTACCGCTTTTCTCACAGCACCTGGAATAATTAAACTTATCATTTTGATGGCGGATTGTATGGTATGACAAATTAATGTTAGAGATTAGACTGTACAGAAATTGAAATCTGCTAATACACACTAAATACACGTAGTTATGCAATGCTGTGATGATGTGATGATGTGATGCACAACCCACGTAAAGATAATTCTGCAAACAACTGCAATTGCAGGTTTCAAACAGAGATGGCGACAAAGAGGCAAAACTTAGGGACTGCAGCTTTAATGTAGAGACCTGCCCGCTCCCGCAGGATTCTGTCCCGCTCCCACAAAAAATGTTTATATTTGTCCTGCTCCCGCCCGCAACATTCATGTTTTGTCCCGCTCCCGTCAGCAAAATCTCGCCTAAACATCCCAGCATAAACGCTTCTGATAAAATTTTTGTTATTAAAGGGATAATTCACCCAAAAATGAAAATTTGATGTTTATCTGCTTACCCCCAGTGCATCCAAGATGTAGGTGACTTTGTTTCTTCAGTAGAACACAAATGATGATTTTTAACTCCAACCGTTGTGGTCTGTCAGCCATATAATGTGGGACAATGGGAACTTCTTTTATAAGAGTAAATAAAACATGCACAGACAAATCCAAATTAAACCCTGCGGCTCATGACGACATATTGATGTCCTAAGACACGAAACAATCGGTTTGTGTGAGAAACCGAACAGTATTTATATCATTTTTTACCTCTGATACACCACTATGTCCAACTGCGTTCAGCACTCACTTAGTGAGGTCTGATCGCGCTCTGACAATGGAAGTAATGTCTAGCACTCATTGAAGTATAAGCGCGACAGCAAAAATAGGGCTGCAAAGAAGAATGGAAAGACAACTATGCGTTCTTACATAGTTTTGTGAATGCAAAACCGGTGTGTCTTATCTGCAACAAAGTTATCGCTGTTTTCGAAGAATTTAACACCGTGTCTACACCGGACACGAGTGGTGCGATGCGACACATCAAAAGATAATAGAACCCATTATAATCAGTGATATTGACTATACACTGGATGCAGCGTGGTCCGACGTGATAATATTAGACGGCACCACGAGACGAAGATCTATTTCAGAACCAGCCGCTATCAAAATAACATTGTTGCAGGTGCGGTCCAGATATTATTGTTGACTGGCCAGTTTTAACGTAATTATAACGTAATATAATCTTTTTAATATACTAAATTCAGTTTAGTGTGTTGTTAATTGCAGCAGGCATATAGCTGACTTTTTGTAAGGTGAATAAACAGATAGCACTTGAATTACATTTGCAAGAATGAGAATCACTTAAATAATCATGGTGTAGCACTATATCTGGTTAAATTGTGATAAGATTGATAAGATAAGATTTTTGTTTTTGCTGAAATACCATGCACACCAGTTTTATTCCACAGTGTTTTTCTATTATTGGGGGTATAATATACATTTGGTCACTTTATGCATTTCTATTGATCGGACAGGTGTCTGGTCATAAAAAGACCAGAAAAACCTGCCAAGACACCTTCGAGATGGACAGAAGGATGGATAGATTTCTAGGAGCCCTGCCATCCATACATAAATGAGCAGTCGTAGATGACACACAAGGATGGAGTCACTGTGAAACACTAATTGCCATATGGGCTGAAGATTGCAGCATCACAGAAGTGAACTCTGTAATAGTTTCATATAGTGTACGAATAGTACTTTGGATTTATATCCATTTTGTGGAAACATTTATGTGACTTAGTATAAATTGGACTGTGCATACCAAATCAGACACATGGATCGTCTTTTATTTTTTTGCTGTCATTTAAATGCATGCAAAAGAGACATTTAGATGCAGTCAAATTATTTTTCCTCCAGACAGATGGCCATATAATAGCAGATGTTCAGTATGCGTCAGTGGTCAGTGTGTTTATATGGGGATTCCTGCAGTGATGTTGAATGACGGCATACTCTCCCACAAATCAGCTCTTGCATATACACAAGTCATATTTCCACACCAACATTGTACATACACAACCTGTTCAAGCTCACACTACAGATACTTTATACATGGTCAGGAAGAGTTGTCACGCATGAAGGTCTGTGATGGGAAAAAAGTTGATGGGATGTGTGTACTGTGTTCTAGTGATGGAGATGAGCTGAAGAAGTCTCTGTCTGAGCTGGCTGATAAGAACCATCACTCTAAGAGCATCAGTCGCATCAGCAGCGGCAGTAACCCGTTCCTGGACATTGCCCATGACCCTAACGCTGCCGTCTACAAAACTGGCTTCCTGACCCGCAAAATCCACGCTGACATGGACGGGAAGAAAAGTAAGATTTAAATCAGAGTTCTGAGGTTTTGCCTTGTTTCGGAATGTTTTCAGTCTGAGGCTATCATTTGAAACATCTTCAATACATGATCCATGCCGCATGATTTTGATACAGTAATACAGTAAAATACTCTGAAACTGCATTGTTTAATTAGAGTTAAAGGGTTAGTTCACCCAAAAATAAAAATAATGTAATTAATTACTCACCCTAATGTCGTTCCACACCCGTAAGTCCTTCGTTCATCTTCGGAACACATATTAAGATATTTTTGATTAAATTCGATGGCTCAGTGAGGCCTGCATTCACAGCCATGACATTTCCTCTCTCAAGATCCATAAAGGGACAAAAAGCATATTTAAAACAGTAATAACAATAATAACCTTAATATTATAAAGCAACGAGAATATTTTTGTGCGCCAAAAAAACTAAATAATGACTTTTCAACAATATAGTGATGGGCCGATTTCAAAACTTCTTCGGAGCTTTACGAATCAAATCAGTGACTCTGAGCGCCAAAGTCACGTGATTTCAGCTGTTTAGCCATTTGATAGGAGATCTGAGTCACTGATTCGATTCGTAAAGCTCCGAAGCAGTGTTTTGAAATCGGCCCATCACTATATTGTTGAAAAGTCGTTATTTTGTTTTTTTTGGCGCACAAAAAGTATTCTCGTCGCTTTATAATATTAAGGTAGAACTATACTTTCAAATATGTTTTTAGCACCTTTATTGATCTTGAGAGAGGAATGCAGGCCTCACTGAGCCATTGAATTTAATCAAAAAATATCTTAATTTGTGTTCCGAAGATGAACACAAGGTCTTATGGGTGTAGAATGACACGAGGGTGAGTAATAAATGACATTATTATACAGGTCGTTCGAATGCCTTTTCTGATTTTTATGAAGAATTTTGATGTATTAATTCTGTGTGTAATTAAAAGCCTTTTTCATAAGCAGGATATATTTATGACTCTTCACAAGTAAAGCTTCTGGGTATGCAGGGAATGATGGGGAAAGAGCATTAAATAAATGCTGTGTAATGTGAACGAGGATAAAGCAGGTGTGATTCAGTGCTTTGGCAAGCACACATGGTGAAATGGGATTTTGGCCGTAGTCTCTCATATATTATGTCCACTTATTTTTCCTTCCTAATGAGATTCTAGAGTCACTTGCAAACCTGCTGAGCTGTTTGTGTCTGTTTGAAGAGATGTACCGATTTCAGCTCGTCCAGCAAGTGTGTGGGGAAAAACAAACCTCAAATACTGACAGTTGAAATAATCAAAACTGATATTATAGAAAAATTTAAGATGTTGCTTTCAAAAACTGTAAATATTTCTGTTTTTTTTTTTTTTTTTGTATTATATACACTACTGTTCAAAATTTTGGAATCAGTACAATCTTTTTAGAACTTCTTTAATTCTGCAAGAACACATTAAATCAAAAGTGACAGTAAATACATTTATAACATTTATTATATAAAAGCTGTTCTTTTGAACTTTCAGTTCATCAAAAAATACTGTGAACTTTTCAATTATAATAATCGGAATTGTTTATTGAGCACCAAATCAGCATATTAGAATGATTTCTGAAGGATCATGTGACACTGAAGACTAATAATGCTGAAAATTCAGCTTTGATCACAGGAATACATTACATTTTACAATATATGAAAATAGAAAACAGTTATTTTAAATTGTAAAAATATTTCACTGTTTTTACTGTATTTTTGATCAAATAGGTCCAGATTTAGTGAGCAGAAGAGAAAACATCTTACTGACCCCAAACTTTTGAACGGTAGTCTGTGTTTGAACATGTTTAACGGTAAACTGAGGTGGTTACCTCCATTGCTTTGTGATTTACTGCCCAGCTCTGGCAGAAGACTGCCTATATGAGTTTAGTGGGCATGCCACGCTGAGTCTCCAATACCAGCCATGCCAGTGCGGTCTAATGAGCGTGTCTATGGATGCATTACAACAAGGATAAAAACGGCAGGGCTTTAGTGATCTGATGCATCACATGCTGAGAGCATTCAGGCCAGGGTCCCAGAGGTGCCATCAGTAAGGCATGGCGCATTTCTGAGAACTCGGTCTGTGTGTGGTGTAAAGGATTTGGATGCTTCCCAAAGCTCCTATAGCACTACCGTAAATAAAGCTGTTCTACAGAGACACTATCAAGGGAATCATTTGACAATAGAAATTTAAGTAATGCCCTTCAGAGGCGGAACAAAGCGCTGAAAACACAACAGTATGGAGAATACAGGACTAAAGGAGCATTTCATAAAAAAGAAAAATGTAGTCACCCTAATGTCATTCCAAACCCATATGAATTTCGTACATCAGTGGAACGCAAAGTGAATGGGAGTGAATGAGAACAGATGCTGTTGTGCTCCAAAAACACTACAAAAGTAGTCAATGTTACTTTGATGTGTGTGATGTTACTGATTGTGATTAGTATGCATACTACAGTGATTATCAATGCATAGCGTCTTAAATTTGGGTTTATTCCTCACACAAAGCATATGACTTCAGAAGACTTGAAATATCGTGCATGACTCATATATGGACTACAGTTAGGATACTTTTATGATATATTTTTTTATTGTTATTTTTGGAGTTTAACAGCCATGATCACTATGAACTGTCATTTAATGGAAATGATTAGCATATCCAGTGCAGTGGATATAAAAAAGTTCACACACCCCTTTTAAAACAGCCAATTTTTGTGATGTAAATCATCTGATCAATAAATCTGATCATATCATAACTTTTGCATGTTTAATGTAAAATTACAACCTATGTAATGCCCCTGAAAACCAAAGTGACACATTTCAGAGAGAAAAAAAAATTTTAATAACTAACTGCATAAGTGTTCACACCCCTGAACTAATACTTAGTTGAAGCACCCTTTGATTTTATTACAGCACTAGGTCTGTTTGGATAGGAGCCAAATATCAGTTTGGCACATCTTGACTTGGGAATATTTTCACACTGTTCTTTGCAAAAACGTTCCAGATCTGTTATATTGCGAGGGCATGTCCCGTGCACGGCCCTCTTCAGGTCCCCCACAGGTTTTCAGGTCTGGGCTCTGGCTGGGCCATTCCAAAACATTTATCTTTCTTTGCTGAAGCCATTCTGTTGTTGACTTAGAAGAGTGTTTTGGATCATAGTCATGCTAAAAGATGAAAGTTTTTTTCTTCATTTTCAAGCTTTCTATCATATGCCAGAAGGTTCTGTGCCAAAAAACTGACTGGTACTTGGAGCTATCCATGATTTCCTCCACCTTCACTTAAAGCCCTGGCTCCAGAAAAGCAGAACCAAAGTGTCATGCTGCACCATCATGCTTCAACATGGGTATGGTGTTCTTTTGCTGATGTACCGTTGTTTTTGCAGCAAACATACTTTTTACTATTTTATCCTAAATGTTCGATCTTGGTCTACTCAGACCACATGGTTTTTGGGAGAATGGATAAATGTTTTTGGAAAGTTTAGTCAGGCTTGGATGTTTTTTGTTTTTGTTTTGTTTTTTTGTCAGAAAATGCTTGAATCTTGCCACTCTGCCCAATAGCTCAGACAGATGGTGAATACGGGAGGTAGTCGTTACATGTAGAGAGCAGCCAGCACTTGCCAGAAAGAGCTGCAACTCTTTTAATGTTGCTGTAAGCCTCTTGACAGCCTGCCCAAACAGTTTTCTCTTAGTATTCTTGTCAGTTTTGGCCCTGTTCTTGATGATGTGACTGTCAGGGTACTTTCTCCACTTGGTGACTGTCTTCACTGTGTTCCATGGTTTATCTAATGCCTTGGAAAGTTTTTTTTGTAGCCCTTGCCTGAGTGATACCTTTCAACAATGAGATTCCCTTGATGCTTCGTAAGCTCTTTTTGGCCCATGGCTCTTATAGTAGCATGCAACCCTAGTACCACAGGTGTGTACTATTTCACATGAGCCTGATAATTATTTCTTTCTGAACACAGCCACATACCCAATTATAAAAGGGTGTGCACACTTATGCAGTTAGGTTATTTTTAATTAAAGTTTTTATCAAATGTTTCCCATTGTTTTTCAGTGGCATTGCATAGACTGTAATTTTTTACATTAATGGTGCAAAAGTTTTGATTTGTCTTTGTTTCATTTTTTTTTACATCACAAATACCAGCTGTTTTAATGGTGTGGAGACTTTTTATATCCACTGTAATAATATTGCAGAATGTTATTATCATGATTTTACATTTTTTTATTTATTTGTATTCTCTAGCACCAAGAGGAAAGCGAGGGTGGAAAACATTTTATGCTGTTCTCAAAGGCATGATCCTCTATTTGCAGAAGGTTTGTTTATTCGCTCTTTCATTTTCCCTCCTTGCACTGCTGATTAATCAAATTTCCATCATTTCCCACAAACATTATCAATAATAATTCAATTTCTCCTCCAGGAGATTCAGATGGTGAGAGGTAATCACATTTTCACATTTATTTCAGGTCTGACAAACCTTTTCAGAGCCCATCAAAAAAAGATGCGTCCCAGTGCCTCCCATTCTCTGTTACAATAGTTTATTTATGTGCTCCATTTGAACTTGCATTAGTTGCTTAGCTGTGCAGTCATGCAAAAGTCACAGGCATGAAATACTGCCGTACCTGTGCATACATTTGTGCTGGTGACTGATTGTACCCGCAGCCACAGGTTTCCATGGCTTTATCAGCTAATGATGTGCCATTTACCCAAATGCAGCAATCACACCGAATGACTCTCATCAGAGGAACAGGAAATGTGCTGGATGGCTTTCTCATTATCATTTCAAACAGACCCTTTACTGTGGAGGAAATAATATACTTTAAAATATTATACTTGTAGTGGCTTACTTTTGATTAATGAACAGTTAATGAACATAATCTAGAAAACATTTATAATTTATTTATGGCTACAGTGTTGCACGTATATGTAACAAGAAAGTAATGTCAGAAAGATCTCAGTTCTGCTGTTCATAAATACCAGTAATGATGTTGTACAATGAGGACGTTGTCATGTCGCTGGAAATAGTGTCATCGATGTCCTAATGTGTAGTGAGCCAGGGTCCTTACTGTGCCCGAATTCATGTACTATACATGATATACTGATTCACAACCTCTGAATCTAGCGAGCTGATTGAGACACACCCAAATGAATCAAGTAATAGACTATAAAGAAGACATTGTGTAACAATATTCTTTATTCTAATAGTCTTTGTAACTTTATGGCTCCAACGTCCTGACCCCTTAAATGACGATATATTGAGGAGCCATGAAAAACATATCGTACAGTGTATTTTTTACTTTAAAGATCCTCAGTTACTTTACTTTTCAATTCTTTTAAAGATCCTCAATCACACACACACACACACACACACACACACACACACACACACACACACACACACACACACACACACACACACACACACACACACATACACGTACGTTCCATGTTTTATCTGGACTTTCCATAGACATAATGATTTATATACTGTACATACTGTCAAGTCAAGTCATCTTCATTTATATAGTGCCTTTCACAATACAGATTGTTTCAAAGCAGCTTCACAGTGATAATAGGAAAATTAATTGACAGATTGTTTTGGCGTTACAGCAGCTCTGAGAAAATATTATTATGGAGCTAAAGTAGGTTTTTTATTGAATCACTTCAGTTTTAAAAATTGTTAATTGTTAACTTAGGGGCCGCTTAAATGACATCTTTCCTACTAAAATCTGAAGACCTTTAAAGGGTTAGTTCAACCAAAAATGAAAATTCTGTCATTTATTACTTACCCTCATGCCGTTCCACACCCGTAAGACCTTTGTTCGTCTTCGGAACATAAATTAAAATATTTTAGTTTACCTCCGTGAGGCCTCCATAGGGAGCAATGGACACTTCCTCTCTCAAGATCCATAAAGATACTAAAAACATATTTAAATCGGTTCATGTGAGTACAGTGGTTCAATATTAATATTATAAAGCGACGAGAATATTTTTGGAGCGCCAAAAAAGCAAAATAATGACTTATTTAGTGATGACCGATTTCAAAACACTGCTTCCGTGGATCTATGCGAACTGGAATAATTTTGATCACGTTTAAAAGGAAGGAGGCCTTCGCAGGGGAAAGTTAAGTTGACACTTCAGGGCTGCGTTAAACTGACAGAGTGTGTCTGCTTCCCGAACAATGCTAGGAAGACTGTTCCAGAGTTTAGGTGCTAAATAGGAAAAGGATCTACCACCGGCGGTTGATTTTGATATTCTAGGTATTATCAGCTGGCCTGAATGATGAGATCGCAATAGACGTGAAGGACTATAATGCATTAAGAGCTCGCTCGGGTACTGGGGAGCTAAACCATTTAGTGCTTTGTAAGTAATTAGCAAGATATTAAAATCTATACAATGTTTAATAGGCAGCCAATGCAGTGTTGACTGGTCATACTTCCTGGTTCTAGAAAGAACTCTATCTGCTGCGTTTTGGACCAGTTTGTTTATCAAGCGATAACAGCTGATTATTTACTGTATATTCTCTCCCCCTACACTAACCCTACACCTAAACCTACCCATCAACGAATACTTCCTGTATTTTTACATTTTCGAAAACATTACTTAATATGATTTTTAAGCTGTTTTCCTCATAGGGACAAGTATTTTGGACATTGAAATCTTTGTGGAGAAATTTTGTCACCATAACATAGGGTATAACATAGACCACACACACAAACACACAACAAAAAGGTAATCCAAAAAGTGTTTAAAAATAAGTCGTTAAAAAATCTAATTGTTAACTTCATCAAAAGAGTGCTTTCTTTTGTGTCGTCCTCGCAACAGAAAAACAGCTGATTTATGAAAAGAAAAAAAAAACGTTTCAGTAGTAATAAAAGTATTTTTAAGGAATTGGAATACATTGTTCATCATTCGTCCTGTGTGTGGTTACTTCTGCAGGACGAGTATAAGCCGGAGAAGGCCCTATCAGAAGACGATCTAAAGAACGCCATCAGCGTGCATCACGCTCTCGCCATCAAGGCTATGGACTATGAGAAGAAGCCCAATGTTCTCAAGCTCAAGACTGCTGACTGGAGAGTTTTCCTCTTCCAGGCCCAGTAAGATCCGCTCACAGACACCAGCACATCTCCAGAGAAACAGGCCTAAAACACTGCTGAGACCTTCCCTGAACTCCAAATCTAATTTCATGCTTGAGTTCAAGCTCAATTAAAGCTCGTTTATCTCTTCCATTGGTCTGTCTGCAGACATTTTATTTCTTCCTAAGGCTGACTGGGCTCATCTTGTGAGTTTGCACCACTGTAGCATGGCCTTCCTCATATGAACATGTGAACTCTCTTCTCTGTAGGAGCCCTGAGGAAATGGAGTCCTGGATTGGAATAATCAACTCAGTGGCGGCCATGTTTTCGGCCCCGTCCTTCCCCGCTGCCATTGGCTCTCAGAAAAAATTCAGCCGCCCGCTGCTGCCGGCGACCACCACCCGAATGTCTCAGGTTGGTTTAAAGAGTAAAGTGAGGCGCTGCTGATGTGATGTGCTGTGTCCATCTCATGTCTTTGATAACTGGTGATCGTTTGATGTGCCTGTTGTGTTACAGGAAGAGCAGCTCAAGTCCCACGAGGCCAAGCTGAAGCACGTCTCTACAGAGTTAGCCGAGCACAGATCCTACCCTCCAGATAAGAAGGTCAAAGCCAAAGAGATCGATGAGTACCGCTTGAAAGAGCACTACCTAGAATTTGAGGTAGGCGCCCTTGCCTTTTTATGATGCAAGAGACACAATCAAGCATCTCGTTCACTCAGGTTTACCTTGGCCATATTTTCCCCCTCGCTTCGGCGTATGCTGACACGTGGGGCCTCGCATTCATAGTCTTTGACGTTTCCTCATCTAGACTGTCAGGGATGAACTCGCCTAGAATTGATGGAAATGCGTTTACTGAAGCTGTTTCATTTTCTGGCTTTGATTGATAGTTAAGGTCAGAGGAAGAGAATTAGACAGCACTCTTCTCAGAGAGCCTGCACTTTTGTTTCAACATTAAGGAAGATGCTGTATAAATTCTTGTTCTCATATTTAATGAATTCAAACCAGCACTTTTTGATGTAGTCCTCATCTAATACATAAATAATAATTAATATTGTAACAATTATAAACAGATTTTGTTTAAAAAAAATCTCTAAAAATCAAATAATCTTTAAAATCCATTTAAACACAGTTGTTGTGTTGATAGTGTACATCAAGCTCAGCCATTCAATCCTGTTATCAAAGACGTTTTTGAACAAAATGATCAAACAAATATTTTCTACTGAGCAGCAGCTTCATTAAGGCTAAATATGCAAGACTGTTACCATTATATTTTTTATTTTTATTTTTTATAAATTGTTAACATTCATTGCAAATCAGGGTTTTAAACAGTATTTAGACTTGACATTAATTGAAAATAAAATAACTTAAAAAAAAAAAAAAACTTTCAAGGTTAAGCAGCATCGTTCACAAACAGCATTCACAAAAAAATTCTTAAATGATTTTGAAGTGAATGTTTGATTTTTGAAGTGTCAAACCCTGTTTTTGTACCCTATTTTTGTGGCAAGATCATAGAGGTCAAAGAGAAGTAGCCTTGGATTATGAAACCTTCCCAAACTTCTCAAATTTCTTCAGTCATAGTTTGAAGTGTTAGTTCACCCAAAAATGAACATTGTCATCACTTACTCTCCCGCATGTCATTCCAGTCCTGTATGGCTTGCTTTCTTCTATGGAACACAAAAGTTTCAGTTTCAGTTTCAGTTCCCATTAATTTCCATTATTTTTTTGTCCATTTGTCCATAATGGAAGTCAATGGGAAATGAAATGGTTTGGTTACCAACTACATCATCTTGTGTGGATACCAACATTTCTCAAAACATCTTCTTTTGTGTTCCACTGAAGAAAGAAAGTCATACAGGTTTGGAATGACATGAGGGAAATGAATGATGACAATGTTAATTTTTGGGTGAACTATGTAGCTGCGTTGAGTGAGTCAGTTCAACAGATGGAAAATGGCTCGTCATCAAGCGCAGGGGAGGTGCAATGTGTGTGATAAATAATACAAAACTAAGAAACAAATAATATGATGGTTAACCAGTGGAATAATTGGTTAAAGTGAACTCAGTTTTATTAGTTCTATTGGACAGCCCCATTATAATATGTAATTCTGATGAACACACTGGTATTGCAGTGTATTAACCCTTCCTAATAAACTGGACCAATCACACACTGACGTAACACACATACACTCTGATGGGCTTTCAGCTACATTAATAAAAGAAACGCCTCTGTAGGAAGAAAAAAAAACTTTTAAAGTTCTTTGGCCAGGAATCAGGATCAATATTCCAGTCAGTGTGTTTTACAGTTGATGGGTAAAAGACCCTCCTAAATGTGGATCTTTAATGAATCTCTCCTTTTAACTGTCAGGACCAACCTGTGAAATCTATCCCATAATCAGCATGATATGAGATTTATTTCGCACTTTTGTAAGTTAATGTTTATTACACTGTATTTAGGGGTTTGCTCTGTTCCAGACATTAGTGATTTGTGTGTTTAGACAACATCTTTAGGCTGTTCAAAACAGCAGGTTTTGGCCAAATTCTAGGTAGCAATGCATATATCCTTCCCAGATAAGGCAATTCCAGAATGCACTACAACAAGCTCAGTGAATAAAATGAATTCCACATGGTGAACACTGAGGAAAATTAAAAATGCAACATTTTTACAACATGCTGCTGAAATCCACTGTGATTCCTGCAGTTCACCTGAGGAGTGTTGTTTGTGTGCTTTAAGGCAAGATACCACAGGTGAAGAGAGTAAACAAAAAATATGCTATTTCACCTTACTTCCAGGTGATTAATCACAGTATATTAAGTTGTTTTGTATTACAGGTTTCTGAAATCTATATAAGGATTATCAAATTAAATTAGCATTTTATGTTAACATATTTTATAAAGTTCATAATTCTTGTTTTATTTTGTCGACATGTTAGAGTCAGGTTTTTACAGAGGGGATTTTGGATCTCTTTTTATCATAAATTGGAAAATACTGTCAACAACCAAAAAAAAAAAGATTTATTTCACCATGATTTAGGAGTAAAATGTATAAAGTATACAATCAGGCAAATGATATGAACAAAAACCTCTGTCAAACCATTCAGAATACAGATAAGGAATAAAACTGTAAAGTTTGGTGCTTGCAAAAGCTGCTGAAGTGGA
Organism: Megalobrama amblycephala; assembly: GCF_018812025.1. Lineage (NCBI taxonomy): Eukaryota > Metazoa > Chordata > Actinopteri > Cypriniformes > Xenocyprididae > Megalobrama > Megalobrama amblycephala. Next base: position 33,746,410 of record NC_063045.1, read on the forward strand.
TATTTAGGTCTCTGATATCTGACTGAGATAATTTGGAGAAAACGGCCTTTTAAGTTATGTATTGTGATTAAAAAGTGCAGGCACAAATAGATAGTGTCATAAAATAAACACTTAAATGTGTATTTTAGATATTCTCTATCCATTAGTCTGAAAGAAGACATGGTGTGAAAGCAAATTAGCTCAATATCTCAAAATTGGCATTGGCCTGTGGTGTCTTGCCTTAAATCACTCACAAGGTGCCATTTGACTTAAGTTGCTGACTTTAAAGGTACAGTAACTGCCTGTGTCAACAGCAGAGCTTTGGAGCAGAGCTATTGTTAGAACTCTCGTGTCATTGGGCTGTGTGGCGGGTGATGACATGATAATGGAGTCTAATGGATTTTCTGAATTCTCTCTGAAGGAGAGCCGTTACGAGATGTACGTGAAGCTCCTGAAAGAGGGGGTGAAAGAGCTCCTGACGGCCAGGGATGGTGACACAGCGCTGAAGAAGTCTCAGTCCAGCCCCTCTCTCAACCAAGAATCTCAGCCGGCCACCGCCAAAGTCAAGCGCAACACATCCGAGCGGAAGGATTACCGGCCCGAAACGCCCAAGGTTACATAGGTGGTCTTCTGCTTCCTGTCGGAGAGCCATTGTATATCACGCGTGACTGTATTTTGATGTAATTTATTTACCTGCCGACAGTTGTATCAGATAACATTTGTGTAAAATGTAAATTGATCAATTGATTGGAAGTTGTAAATCTCTATGTCTCCCTTGACCAGCTGGTGCTTGTGGAGCAAATAGTGTGGTTTTCTTTTTTATTCGTTAGCGTGTAAAGATTTCATGGTTGCGCTTTATTTTACAGAATGTGTGTGTACACAAGAAATGACTGTGTAATATTAGGTAACTACTGTACATGGGTTAAGGTTAGGTTTAGGGGTAGTTTCAGATTTAGTACCTAGTTATTACCCAGTTATTGCAGTTACTATAGTAAGTGTATGCGGAACAGGACTGTAAAATAAAGTGCTACCGGTTTCGTTAAGAGAACGTGAATCTCTTGATTGTGCTGTCCCCTAATTTGCTTTTCTTTCAAGAGCAGTATTTTCTTCAACTTAGTGGAAACGTCCACGTACATATGCTAGGCAGTAGATATAGTCTCACTCAGAGCATTAACTGTTATTTTAATATACAAATAAGCGGCAGATATAAACTGACAACGTCCTGATGAAAAGCAAGAGGAGTTTTGAGGGGTAATTTTGAGGATCCTTCAGGATTTCGGTGCATGGATTATGATACAGATACAGAGTTTGTCACGAAAGCCTTTCGTTGTCGTCGTCGCTGATGTAGTCCACTACCGACGTACTAACCACCTACTAACAAACCACCAAATTCTCAATATAATATCTACTCACCCGCGTTAATGGATTGTACCAGCATGTCGCAGCAATGGACCGAAACTCTACATAGATTATTTTCTAATGATGATTTTGAGGTACTTGCTGAGTTAAGGCATTTCAGACTGCAAGATGATGTCAACTGTGATGATGATCATCAACTGTGCAGTTTGTGCCATTTATTTTTTTATCTGTTTGTTGAAGTACTTCTGCTTTTTCAGTAGTGTAAATGCTCCTTTTGTGTATTTTATAATCTTATATATTTGAATTTTTAATTCTCTGTTCAGAACATTATTGTTGTAAAAATGACAGTAGTATTTATAGTGCACTTTATTAGTTCTTTTGACTCTTTTAGAGAGCTTTATAAAGGGTAGTGATATGTTACTTCATTATATCACAGGTTTTTCAAGCATAACCAAATCGCTGGTTGATTTTATTGAAGGTACACAGCGGAAGGTACATTTTCACTCGTGTAAAGTTGTGTTAGTTTGTCTGTGCTCGTGTATTTTTGCTGTCATGTTTAGGTTGTTCAAAGACACGTTTTCTAGAAGAATTTAGGACATTTAGGTTTGGAACTGTTGCTTTTGGTGTTGCTGACCTTGAATTTAAGATGTCATTTTCATTACAGACAGAATTGACGTGAACACTATATGAACGTTCTACGCTGTTGATTGCACACCAACAAAGATCGTCAATCGATTTACTCATTTGAACTTTTGAGGGTTTAAAAGGAATCTATATGAAAAGCTATTCACATTTACAGATATTAGTCTATAAGTCCCTGCAGTCTATAATGACATTTGTTTACTTGAAATATTTTTGAGGACACTTTATTTTTTTTAGAATTTGACAAATAGAAAGGATTCGTTCATATCTGCATTGTGTTTTTGTCATTACTAGCGACAGACTTTATATTGTTGCTCACACAGAAGCACTTAGATAATGTTTATTTTTATTTATTTGTTGCTGTTTAGAACAAAAAAAAAATTGCAATTACTTTTGAGCAGTATATACACAGTTAGTAATGAATACTACAAAACTGTCATCAGTATGAATGGTGATATGAAGAGATGGACTCTTCCTTTTTGTGTGCTACTATGTTTTATGTTGTTTGATGTTCACTGCTTCTCCAGACCAAATAGTTTTCTGTGAGATGTAACTCTGGCACTAACCCTTTAACAGTGCACGTTGTACACAGACTTAGTACTTTTAAACAGTAATTCCATTTGTTAATATTTGACATAGGATGTAGAGAACAATAAAAGAAAATCAGAAGTGTAATGGAAAGATGGTGGCATGCAAGTGCACTTTAGGGTTTCAAAATAAAAACAGTACCAACGCAAATGAAAAAACGCATAAAAGTGTGACTTGCATAATTAGAAGCAGTGAAGAGGTTTGAAATAATAAGTGGAATATATTTCTTTCTTTATGACAATATTTTGACTGGAACACTCACTTTTGTTTGTGATTTTTAATCTCCTGGGTGCAAATGCTCATGTTTACCATGATGTACGGCACAACGCTTTATTTTTCCAGCGATGTCATCTTTGTCTGTTTACTCTTTATCAAACCCTGTAATGTATGATCTCCTCTCAAAATGCAATTGTGTGAGCATTGAAGGAGAGCTGCTGGTTTTAATGCGCCTTAGCCATCAGTTGGGCCATTTGGTGTCCAAACTCAGATAGAGTGAAATACCTTTTTTAGCTGTGATCCTGTACCACTCCTTTCAATATGTAAATGTTGTTAAATATGCCTGTTGCCCTGTGTTCAGAAGATTGGGTTTGTTGGTTGTGGTCTCTTGGCATGCGTGTCTTACGCCTGCTACTAAGATCAGGGACACAATGTTGGCTTCAGTCAATAAAATACTGTATTTAATCGTTCATTGCATCTGCACTCATTTGTCATATAGTATATGAGGTACAAACTTACAAACAGCTTATTATAAACTGATTTCCTCAAATAAAAGTTTGCCAACATATTGTAAGTCAACACATATTGAATTTAGCAGGTGTTGTATATAAAAAGTCGCTGTACACAAGAGGCGACAAGGTCACATGAACATCTTGACATGTACCGGCAACTATACATTACTTAAAGCTATTCTATTCGTCAGGATATTGACATGGCAACTGTTGTTGTGCTCATATTTTCTTCCCTATATTGTGACGTGTATATGAGTGAAACGGCTTCTCAAGAACAAATGCAGTGTGGGGCTTTATTTTTTCCATGGGGAATTGATTGGATGGTTGCTATTGGTGAATCTCCTGTGAATGACAGGTTGCCCCGCCCTCGTCATCAGAGAAGAGAAGAGATGTCGCTGCAAGAGGGAGGGGAAGTTAGTTTGATTGAGCCACATAAATTTAAAACGATGTGCACCGATGAACCATTTATAATAAACACTGCAGTATTCCATAAAAAAAAACAAAAAAAAATAAGAATTGTCAATTTTGATTTCATGTTAACTTTATGTAATTGTCATTCATAATGTTCTTGTCTTCTGGGTGGATATATCTCTGAGTGACAGAGAAAATGCATACAAGGTCTGAGTATTATTTTTAAAAGAAACAATTACATGACAGTAATTTTGAACATAGCCTTGTGTTCTAATAAGTTATTTTAATAAAGTTCGGGTGGAGCATGTTCAGATAATCCATCCAATCAGCACAGGAGGAAGTCTATAAATAGCCGTCTCTCACCTCCGTTTTTCAACAGTTTTCCGGCATTTGGCCCAACCCTAAGTGTCTATCACGTACTAGATCGAGCTCTACCAGGTCCTCAGAAAGCCAGGGCTGTATCCCAGTTCCCACCACAGCCAGATCCCACATTCCTCCCACGCCGCAGATATGTCAATCACCGAGCCCTCCAATCCCTGCTTACCACAATATCTACCTCGCATCAACCACTCACACATTGCCTTTTTCTCCTGCTATTTCTAATCCTCTTCCCTATCCTTGGCTGTCGGCTACTGGGGTAGACCCTAGCCTGAGGCTGCCTTCACCAACAACTATAGCCCCGGCCCCTTTTCTTTCTTCCTCTCTGCTCCAGCCTTGATTTCCATACACTCTTTTCTCTGCCATGCCTCTGCCTGTCCCACCGAACACTGTCCCCTCTGGACCTCCAGTGGCTAATGCCATCAAAGTGTAAAGAAATTCAGATCGCTGTCTCCAGAGGTGAATTCAACCACAACCCCAGTACCTTCTTATTCAGAGCTCATGTTTCTGTAAATCACCCACTGAAAACCACTTCTTGACCTCTCCCTCAACTCCATCCTACAAGCCGTCTCTCCAAGAACCCTCCAAACCTTTGAACAGCATGGAAAAAAAATTAATAATTGCCTCATCTACAACTTGCCATTTTCTGATTTTTCCCTTCTATTTGTCACATCAATTTCATATCTTAGTAGTGACAAAGTCCTCCAAGCCGGATCCATGAAAAGTTATCTGCCCAGACACCAGATAACCCTTAACCATAGACTTCCTCACCAAATGTATCTCCACTCCGCCTAGGCTACCACTCTGTCAATACTGCCCATATGCTCAATGCAATGTTAATTTTAGCTTTCTTCGTTTTTTTTTCCACTGCTCTGAACTCATTACCACCGCCAGTTTCAACCCAAAGGTCCATCCTACAATTTCAGATTTGCTGGAATTAGACAATGAAACCATTTCAAAACAAAGCAAGACAGACCAAGACAAAAAATGTCATGTTACTTCAAAAACCTGTAAGAACACCATTTGAATCATTACATATATTGTACTTTCATTTTTCAAACAACATAAAAATGCTTTTTGCCCTCAGATAAGACAATACCACCTTTTGGAGTAAGCAGTGGGTTACACCACATCAACAGCTGTGATTGGTAAATGCTTTGTAACCAGAAATATATATCTGCAGAACCTTCACATCCACTGGAAATGAATATAATGTAGCCTTAATGCTTCTAATGAAAGTGGTGAGGCTGATTACACAACACAGGTTAGGCAGATATTTTCAGTAAGTTTGGTAAGGGTTTTCAGGAAAAACAAGGAAATGAACTTGCCTGGCCACGTGGCTGGGAAAACTGATAAAAAGATAAAACTGCAGCACATCCTCTACATGTCCATAAAGAGAATGATATAAGCTACTGTACACAACAGTGCATACAAATTAACCTAAATGCATGCCTCAGGGTTCAACCATTCTGCATTATGTTTGGAACAATGCCTGGATTCATTTGGAAGTGTTCTGGGATGTGGATAAGACACCTTTGTAATAGTGAACTTTAGACTATGCAAATTGAGACAGAAGGGTGGTCTGACAGTGCTGGAACAAAATGCCAGATTACAATCTTCTCAGCCTGCTTTTGCACTTCACACATATATTGCACACACAAGCCTGAAAATGACTCTAAATAAAAGGTTTATTGTTTATGAACACTGAACTACTGACATAACCTATGATTGCTTATAGGGGTGACCCTAAATAGTCGACGATTCGAATCTTCGATAGGAGGAGCCTGATTCGACTACCAATCTCACAGTCGAATCATCGCAGAGGTGTTATGAGACGAGATATGGGGGCGCTCAATATCTGATTGATTTTACATAGACATGCTGGTTCTTTCCCAGTAGCTTAATATACAGCCTATTATGTTAATACCATAAATAAAAATGTGAAAAGAAAGAAGCTTTTAATATTTTTAATGTGCGTGAATAAATCCAACCCTGTGACCGATTTAAGTTTCACTTCCATCATCCGTGACCGGCAGAGGAGCATCTTTGCGGCAGGGATTAAATCTTTAACAATGTCTTGGATAAAGTGTACAATTGGATGCACTTTGAAATGGTAAAAGATTATCCAAAAAACGTATGATGCAAGTTGTGCCAACAGCTCATGTCCTAGAACTCAACGACAAGCACTGCGCCGCGCTTCTGTCGGCCAAAAAGACTCAAACGGACACAGGCAGATCGCGTGAAAGACTGGATTTTTCTCTCTCAATCAGGCAGGGTAGCTACAAATGATTTCAAACTATTTTAGATGGATGTAATTTGATTTTTGAATGTTTAGCTAAAAAGACTGCCACTCCAGTTCAGCGTTTATTGTCTCTGCAGTTAAAAAGACAAAGTTGACAATTCTGACTATACTTTCGTTATTTTAATAATTTCTTTAATTGTAATTTATTTATTGATCACTCTGGGTTATCTAATTTAATTATTTGTGTTTTGTGTTTTGAATATATGTTCCCCTGCACTTCAGGCATTTTGCAGTTTGACTCGATTATATTTCTGTTCTAATTCAATTCTGTAAATTAATGTTTGATAAAAAAATATATAGAATTTTTTTTATTAAATTAATTTAATTTTTTGGTGCATCAATGTTGCGCTGTAGAGTTAAAGCTTGCTTGCACAGACCGTTTAGCCGATGTAATTTGATTTGCCGACATATGAAATGTATATCTGCACGTGTGGCTTTTCTGCAGTTATTTTTATATATATTTTAAGGTTTATTGATCCAAAATGTTTTTATTCGTTTTCTTCTATATCTTTGTGTGGTGTTCTTTAGCCTACATCGATCGTGGCTGTGAATGTTTATCCACATTGCCTTTCATTTGTTTAAAAAAGATAAAATCATTGTCAGTTTCGTCTATCACTTGACATGCAGTTTGGTCGGTTTATTAGAAAGACGTTTCTCTGTGCTGTGTGTGAAAGAAAATAAAAGTTGTCTTAAGCCGCGCCCGCGGGTATAGGCTATAGGCCTTAGGCCTACTTCATTTTCCGTGTCCCGCTCCATCTCGTGCACAGTTCAGCGCGTGACCCTTTCAAAGTCCGTGCGCACTCTCTAGTGGACTGCTGTTTTTCAAGCCCCCCCCCCCCCCCCCCCCCCCCCCATCGGATTCGACTATGTAAATCCCTAGTCGAGGACACCCCTAATTGCTTAATATATTTAGCAAATATTGACATTTGTCTGTTCTTTTCATTTACTCCAACATTCTCTCATCAGCTATTTCCATTCATAACGTCACTTAGTATTTTCTGGTCCCATTTCATATTAAGTGGCCTTAACAACTATGTACTTACATGGCAAATTAAGCATTTGATACAATGTACTAACTGTGTATCTGCATGTATTTACATTGTACTTACATTTAAAGTACCTGCATGATCTATCTGTAGTTACAGTATAATTACACAGCATAATTTTAATATTGTAACTATTTTTTTTTGGGGGGGGGGCAGTTTTATGTTTTACATGTGTAAAGCACTATTGTTCATGCCTACCGCAATGTGCTTAAATATGAGTATGAGGGATACTTATTATTCAAACCATTTCATAGTCAAGCTATGGATGGAACAAATGTTTCCAAAATACACCAGAATACACCAATGTATATTCAAGTCGTCTCATTTAGCACATTATGGCTCCCCAGGATTCACTAAGTTTGATTTTATTTTATTGTGCAACTCGCATACTGGTAAAAGACAACGTGCAAATACCATCTTAGAAAAAGGGTTTACACACTTTACAAGAGCTCATTTGTTTAGCATTATATGAATTACAGTAACATGAACTAACAATGAACAATATATTTGTACCGCATGTATTAATCTTAGTTAATGTTCGTTAATAAAAATGTTCTTGTTCATGTTAGTTCACAGAGCATTAACTAATGTTAACTAACATATTTGTGTGTCAAGAGCTTAATGCTTATGTAATAGAGAATAGGTCTATAGTTTGATATTTGATTTTTTTTTTTAAATATATATATTTTAGTTGTCTACTTCATTATGAAATCATATTGAATACAAATGAGAAAATACTTTTTGGAGTTTTTCTTTATTGTTAAACATGGCAGATATGAGAGTATTTTGCGGTTACTACAGCATATCATTCATTGTAACCCCCCTGAATTTATCATTATAGGTGTCCAGTATAGTAAAGGTTATTCTTATGACAAAATAGTTGAATAATCCCATTGTACACAGTTATTAATAAAGGATTTTGGTGACGTATTATGTCAGATAAAACTACACCAAGTGCAGATTATGATTGGCATTTCTTACAAATCATCCAGGTACAAAAGGAGAAGAATTGCAACAAAAGAAAGTCCTGGATGTTGAATCTTATCCACTTTCAACTTCAACATTAGGCAGAGGCCTCGTGTGAATGATAATCAAAGATTCAAATGAAATAAAGCACTAATCTTTCCTTTTACATCAGGTCAGAACAGCTTCACTCTTTCTTTAAATGGGTGAGTGAGAGTTTTATGATAGTGCTGATTGGAAACAGTTGCTTGGAAACCAGATTGCTGAGATGCTCTTCAGATGATGGAGACGCAGTCGAGGAGGGATGAGGAGCTAATGGACAGCAAGGACATTTGTGTGGGTTTACTTCATTCCACAAGCACTTTGACACTTATGTACTGGAAAGTCACTGAATGCCTGTATGTAGTTCTATTTACCTCAAAGTAAAGGGTTTCTGATCTCAAGACACTGTATTTTTCACTTTCATAATTGTATGAATGAAATCAAACTTAGACAAAACATCTCTCAATGTGATTCTTGATACAGCATGTCTCTTAATGTCTAATATTGTATATCATACACTCTCAGAAAAAAAGGTACAAAAGCTGTCACTGGGACGGTACCCTTTAAACAGATTCTAATATACATTTAAGGTACCAATATGCACACCTTTACAAAGATGTACCTTTTGAAAGGGAACCATCCCAGTGAAAGCTTTTGTACCTTTTTTTCTGAGAGTGTAATGTTAGATACTATTCATTAAATCAAGATAGTTTTTAATGTGTGATTAATGTGTGTCAACAGCAGACACATTATCAAAGTCAAGCAGAGTGCTGGTCTTCATATAAGTACCCAATTGTGCTTCTAATAATTAGACTCTTGTGTCTTTCTTCAGTGTATAAATTTGTGGCCACCTACACGTTGCCACTAGCAACCAAATCCAAACCATGCATTTGCTCTAGTTATAATTAGCAGCTATAAACTTTCTAGAGAATGACATTTACACTGCTTTTCCTTATACTGTTTCTCAGATAACTGTTAGATTTATACACACCACTGTTCAAATGTTTGGAGTCAGTAATATATTTTCATGTTTTTGAAAGAAGTCTCTTCTGCTTACAATGGCTGCGTTTATTTGATTTAAAAAAAGTATATATAAAAAAATACAGTAACAACATTAATATTGTGAAATATTATTAAAGTTTCAAATAACTCTTTTCTAATTTAATATATTGTAAAATGTAATGTATTCCTGTGATCAAAGCTGAATTTTCAGCATCATTACTCCAGTATTCAGCGTCTCATGATCCTTCAGAATATGATTTGCTGCTCAAGAAACATTTCTGATTATTATCAATGTTGAAAACAGTTGTGCTGCTTCATATTTTTGTGGAAGGATTCTATGAAAAATAGAACGTTGAAATGAACAGCATTTATT